>NC_047108.1:44414626-44740535 GCF_902500255.1 Thalassophryne amazonica
TCTGGTCGGCCATCAACATGCTGAAATGACCAGATCATTTCCAAAGTGAATGCTGTGGTGATGTGGGACCATCGTGTGACTATCAATCAATCAATCAATCAATCAATTTTATTTATATAGCGCCAAATCACAACAAACAGTTGCCCCAAGGCGCTTTATATTGTAAGGCAAGGCCATACAATAATTATGTAAAAACCCCAACGGTCAAAACGACCCCCTGTGAGCAAGCACTTGGAGACAGTGGGAAGGAAAAACTCCCTTTTAACAGGAAGAAACCTCCAACAGAACCAGGCTCAGGGAGGGGCAGTCTTCTGCTGGGACTGGTTGGGGCTGAGGGAGAGAACCAGGAAAAAGACATGCTGTGGAGGGGAGCAGAGATCAATCACTAATGATTAAATGCAGAGTGGTGCATACAGAGCAAAAAGAGAAAGAAACACTCAGTGCATCATGGGAACCCCCCAGCAGTCTAAGTCTATAGCAGCATAACTAAGGGATGGTTCAGGGTCACCTGATCCAGCCCTAACTATTAGCTTTAGCAAAAAGGAAAGTTTTAAGCCTAATCTTAAAAGTAGAGAGGGTGTCTGTCTCCCTGATCTGAATTGGGAGCTGGTTCCAGAGGAGAGGAGCCTGAAAGCTGAAGGCTCTGCCTCCCATTCTACTCTTACAAACCCTAGGAACTACAAGTACGCCTGCAGTCTGAGAGCGAAGCGCTCTGTTGGGGTGATATGGAACTATGAGGTCCCTAAGATAAGATGGGACCTGATTATTCAAAACCTTATAAGTAAGAAGAAGAATTTTAAATTCTATTCTAGAATTAACAGGAAGCCAATGAAGAGAGGCCAATATGGGTGAGATATGCTCTCTCCTTCTAATCCCCGTTAGTACTCTAGCTGCAGCATTTTGAATTAACTGAAGGCTTTTCAGGGAACTTTTAGGACAACCTGATAATAATGAATTACAATAGTCCAGCCTGGAGGAAATAAATGCATGAATTAGTTTTTCAGCATCACTCTGCGACAAGACCTTTCTAATTTTAGAGATATTGCGTAAATGCAAAAAAGCAGTCCTACATATTTGTTTAATATGCGCTTTGAATGACATATCCTGATCAAAAATGACTCCAAGATTTCTCACAGTATTACTAGAGGTCAGGGTAATGCCATCCAGAGTAAGGATCTGGTTAGACACCATGTTTCTAAGATTTGTGGGGCCAAGCACAATAACTTCAGTTTTATCTGAGTTTAAAAGCAGGAAATTAGAGGTCATCCATGTCTTTATGTCTGTAAGACAATCCTGCAGTTTAGCTAATTGGTGTGTGTCCTCTGGCTTCATGGATAGATAAAGCTGGGTATCATCTGCGTAACAATGAAAATTTAAGCAATGCCGTCTAATAATACTGCCTAAGGGAAGCATGTATAAACTGAATAAAATTGGTCCTAGCACAGAACCTTGTGGAACTCCATAATTAACCTTAGTCTGTGAAGAAGATTCCCCATTTACATGAACAAATTGTAATCTATTAGATAAATATGATTCAAACCACCGCAGCGCAGTGCCTTTAATACCTATGGCATGCTCTAATCTCTGTAATAAAATTTTATGGTCAACAGTATCAAAAGCAGCACTGAGGTCTAACAGAACAAGCACAGAGATGAGTCCACTGTCTGAGGCCATAAGAAGATCATTTGTAACCTTCACTAATGCTGTTTCTGTACTATGATGAATTCTAAAACCTGACTGAAACTCTTCAAATAGACCATTCCTGATCAGTTAGCTGTTTTACAACTACCCTTTCAAGAATTTTTGAGAGAAAAGGAAGGTTGGAGATTGGCCTATAATTAGCTAAGATAGCTGGGTCAAGTGATGGCTTTTTAAGCAATGGTTTAATTACTGCCACCTTAAAAGCCTGTGGTACATAGCCAACTAATAAAGATAGATTGATCATATTTAAGATCGAAGCATTAAATAATGGTAGGGCTTCTTTGAGCAGCCTGGTAGGAATGGGGTCTAATAGACATGTTGATGGTTTGGATGAAGTAACTAATGAAAATAACTCAGACAGAACAATCTGAGAGAAAGAGTCTAACCAAATACCGGCATCACTGAAAGCAGCCAAAGATAACGATACATCTTTGGGATGGTTATGAGTAATTTTTTCTCTAATAGTTAAAATTTTATTAGCAAAGAAAGTCATGAAGTCATTACTAGTTAAAGTTAAAGGAATACTCGGCTCAATAGAGCTCTGACTCTTTGTCAGCCTGGCTACAGTGCTGAAAAGAAACCTGGGGTTGTTCTTATTTTCTTCAATTAGTGATGAGTAGTAAGATGTCCTAGCTTTACGGAGGGCTTTTTTTTATAGAGCAACAGACTCTTTTTCCAGGCTAATTGAAGATCTTCTAAATTAGTGAGCTGCCATTTCCTCTCCAACTTACGGGTTATCTGCTTTAAGCTGCGAGTTTGTGAGTTATACCACGGAGTCAGGCACTTCTGATTTAAAGCTCTCTTTTTCAGAGGAGCTACAGCATCCAAAGTTGTCTTCAATGAGGATGTAAAACTATTGACGAGATACTCTATCTCACTTACAGAGTTTAGGTAGCTACTCTGCACTGTGTTGGTATATGGCATTAGAGAACATAAAGAAGGAATCATATCCTTAAACCTAGTTACAGCACTTTCTGAAAGACTTCTAGTGTAATGAAACTTTTTCCCCACTGCTGGGTAGTCCATCAGAGTAAAAGTAAATGTTATTAAGAAATGATCAGATAGAAGGGAGTTTTCAGGGAATACTGTTAAGTCTTCAATTTCCATACCATAAGTCAGTACCATATATATATATATATATATATATATATATATATATATATATATATATATATATATATATATATATATATATATATATATATATATATATAGGATGCCGTAGTGCTGTCAGATTACATTGTATGCATAAGCCACTTAAGTAAGTGCTGTTTCTGTGGAGTGGTGCATACTAAATGCAGACTGCAGTGGCTCAAAGAAGTCATATTCAGTAGGATGGTCCACTTGCTGTTGAGAAACCACATTTTCAAGCACATGCCTTAAATGTGCATTGTGCAAGTCTGTCTGAGGCATATCCAAATCCACTTTTCCATTGGGACAGTGCAATATCTGAGGACACAGTAAGGCGCAAGGAACAAAGTGTGTTGACTCACTGTATTATGGATGTGTTTTTGATGTAGCATGAATTTAACCAATCAGACTGTCTTCTGTCATTCCCTTTAAGAGTCAGGGTGCACCTGTCACTGTTAGTGAGATGGTGGATTGAAGTGAGAGGTTTTCCAGTCATTTAAAAGATCTGCAGCAGTGCTTCAAAATGCACGAGCATGGAGAAGACACTAAATTTACCCTGAATGAGTGAAGCAGTCAGGTAAAGTTTTGTATTCATCCATTTGTGTTTACCTGTGCATTGGCAAAGCGGTGATAGCAGGGTATTGTTGTCACTTGCATTGTGTTCCTTCAAACATAATGGGAATATTACTTAATTAGATTTCTAGATGATTAGTTTGGTCAAAGGTACAAAGTCAAGGAAAACATAGACAAAAAAACATTTTTGTTGTTGGTATATCTCAACAACCAAGAAACCTAGCTGGATCATCCATGGTGGTAGTATTACTTAGATAGATATCTCGACGGTATTAATTCTGGAGAAGTTTGGTCAAAGGTCAGAGGTCAAGGTCAAGGTAAATGTGGTCTGAAAAACACTTTTTGTTTTATACTCCAGCCATCAAAAAGTGTAAATGGATGTTTCAAAGCATATATTGAGCAGCACAATATTTGTGATTGACTAGAATGAATGACTTCATAATGAAGTTACATAGTCATATGATGATGTCATACACAAACAAATGCACTATTCCAGACGTTCATATATTGACTTGCACATTTATATCATGGTGTTTAGAGCACACATCATCCCTGTGATGCCATTCATGACTTATGTTTGTTTTCTTATCAGCTCTGGTAGTGTGAACTTGCCTGTATAATCAATCAATCAATCAACTTTTTTCTTATATAGCGCCAAATCACAACAAACAGTTGCCCCAAGGCGCTCAGACATTATAAGACATTATATAAGACATATATATATAAGACATTCTACATCTGAATATTGTGCCAAATAAGTCCCAGAAATGCAATAAACAACTTTAGACAGGGCTTTTGTTGGCACAGTCTACTTCTTCTGCCTCACAATGGCTGTCCAACAGCACTGTGCTTGACTGCACCTTATTTTGAGACACACAGCCATGGGTGCACAAATTGGCACAAGTGCACTTGCGATTTGAAGCAGGTGGGTGCTGGGTGTGAAGATGACGTCTGTGCTGGTTGGAAACTAGCAACAGTACTTGCACTGCACTTTGTGTTGGTTTTAAGATGTCTTTATGTTTTTAAACCAATACACTTTCAATTTTTTTGTATTTTTTCCCGATGTATCTGCTTCTCTACTGATTTTCTCAGCCGAACCTCCTTTTTTGTTGCCGTTTCTGCTCATAGATCTCCTTCTGCTCTCATTAGCTCTCCTCTTCACCACTCAGTCTGTCTGCATTGACTCCCCTCCATACCTCTGTAAAATAACCTCCCTCCGTTCACTCACCCTCCTGGCCCTGCGTCCCTCATCGGAGGGTGATGGAGAGAGAAGGGGGATGTCAAGTGAGGCGGGGCTGTGGGGGCTGATTAAGCATGGACTTGACCCCTTGCTTTCTGGGCTCCAAATAGTCTCCTCTCCACCCTGAACCAATGACGGATGGAGACGTGCACACACATACACACAGGCAGGGAGAGTGGCCTCCTCCTACACTCCCACGTCTCTCTCTCTCTCTCTCTCTCTCTCTCTCTCTCTCTCTCTCTCTCTCTCTCTCTCTCTCTCTCTCTCTTTCTCGCACACGCACATGCACACACAGCACTCTCCTGGTGTTAACTCCAAGACATGCACAGTTTGTTTATCAAGACAAGAAACTGGAAATCACACCATGGATGCCTACTAACAAATCCTCATGTCTTTGCATCCACACGTGCAGTGTGTGCATGCAAATGTGATGCATTCATATGTTTCTAGCTACACAATGAGAAGAACATGCAGTGAGGTGGCCAATATGTCATCTTCACTAGATTTAAGCAACTAAGGCAAACAGGTCTTCTGCTTTCATACACCCTGAGTTAACAACAAAACAGCTAATACAGAATTCACATTAAAGAAAAAAACACAAATGTCAAATTTCCCACTCAGCACAAACTTCGGACAAACTGTGTCACATATACAATGCTTGGTGTTGGTGCTCAAGATCATACTGTTCTTTTAGACCAGCAGTACACAGCAGAAATGAACGCTCCACATATGCAATATCACTTAAATGTCAAAGGATTCAAAATTATACCACCTTTAAATAATTCCTTTATGAGTTGACAAGCAAACTATTCCCTTTAATGAAAAATCAAAACCATTGAAGAAAATGACAGTGAATACACAGTGTCCATCAGTTTGTGAAATGCTTGCCACCAAATGCAAACAAATTGTTCAACTTGAAAAGCACTCAGGGCCTACTTGGGTAACATTAGCCAACTGTGTGCATGCGCAGTATTGTCAGGACGCGAAACTGTCGATTTATGTGACAAGATGCACAATTTGACAGAACATCGGCTGTGTGTGCTGCTAGCTGTTAGCGCTGTTAGCTGTTAGCTGACAGTGAGAGAAAGTCGTGTACCGATGATGACGATGATGCCGCAATGGATGAATTTATGCTACCATACAATTCACATTTGATGGATTACTCTGCGCCCTGACCGCTGTTGGAGCAATGCTACCTCAATGGTGAGCCTTGCCGACCAAATTACCTACAGAAAAATAAACAGTGCAAATGATGGAATTAGATTAGTATGGGACTAACCCCCTTGTGTTGGAGCATTTGTAGATGTTCATGCTGTTGTGCCATAAAATTACTTTTTACCTCAATTTGTGACTGTATAACCAGCATAAATGTCAGCAAATCATCAGACAAAACAGGGTTATTCTCTAAACGTACTATTCAATTTAAAAAGTAAAAAAAAAAAAAAATAAATAAACAAGGTAGCAATTTGCATGGTGACAGCAGGTTAGTCAAAAATGGTTGGACACAAATACGAGGCTCAAGCAAACAGCTCTGATTAGTATAAGGCTTTACTGGTGTGGATAGCAGAGGTCGGTACACAAGAAGGCAGTCCAAAAAACACAGCAGTACAAAAATCATCAGGCTGAGGTATGGTCGTTCAAACAGGCAGGAGGTCAGGAACAAAATCTGGCAAGGAACTACTGTACCCAGTGAAAATATATATATATTCCATATATATAACCCAGGTGATGACCAGCAAATCAGGAAGTGTGCATGGAAAGCACCAGAACAAGGGTGTGGCCAGAAAGAGAGAGACACCACCACCAAGAACCCAGGGACAGACAAGAGAGATAGAGACAGACCCAAACAGAAACACCAAGCAAGAGAATGAACACAGAGAAAAGCAATGAACCAAAAAGAAATAACAAAACAGACCAAAAAATAAAACAGAAAACCAGACAAAATTTCAAACCCATGGATCTATTAAAAATAATTCCAACTCAGCTACTACTGTGTAAACACCTTGAAACCTTTATAGGAAGATTAACTCAAGTTTAGCAAAGCCTTTAGTTAAGTTGTGGATTTTACTTGAATTGCTTTGTCCTCTACAAGATTAATTAAGTTGAACCCACTGAATTAAGCGGTTTTGGTCTTGTTAGGTAGGTGAGATTTTCATCCATCATCCATTCTAATCACAAATTTTTACCTTAATTTCTATTAATTTATTTAGTCAGTTTTGGACTTCTTCTTTCGGCTGCCCCCGTTTGGGGTCGCCACAGCAGATCAATTGTTTCCATCTCACCCTGTCCTCTTTAACGTTCTCTGTCACTCCAACCACCTGTATGTCCTCCCTCAGCACATCCATAAACCTTAAACCATAAACCAGCACATCTTTGGCATCCCTCTTCTCTTCCTGCCTGGTGGCTCCATCCTCAGCATCCTTCTCTCTATATACCCTGGGTCCCTCCTCTGCATATGTCCAAACCATCTCAGTCTTGCCTCTCTGACTTTGTCTCCAAACCATCCCACCTGAGCTCTCTCTCTGATTTGTTCATTCCTAATCCTGTCCATCCTTGTCATTCACAAAGAGAATCACAACATCTTCAGCTCTGCCACCTCCAGGTGTGCCTCCTTTTTGTTAGTGTCACCGTCTCTACAACATAGCTGGTCTCACTACTGTCTTGTAAACTGTCCTCTTTACTCTTGCTGATATTCTTCAATCACAAATCACTCCTGTCAACTTTCTCCACCCACTCCACCCTACCTGCACTCTCTTATTCACCTCTCTACCACACTCTCTATTACTTTGGACAATTGACCCCAAGTATTTAAACTCATCTACTTTCACCACTTCTGCTCCTTGTAACCACATTATTTCCACTGGGGTCCCTCTCATGTACTCCCCTCACACACATGCACTCAGTCTTGCTCCAACTGACTTTCATTCCCCTTCTCTCCATAGCATATCTCCACCTTTCCAGGCTAGACTTAACCTGTTCTCTACTCTCACTGCAGATCACAATTTCATCTGCGAACATCATAATTCAATTTAATTTATTCAATTCAATTAAATTTATTCATTTTATATAGCACCAAATCAGAACAGAGTTGCCTGAAGGCGCTTCACACAAACCAATTAAAAAAATGAATTAAAAGATTAAAAAGCATATAAAAAGAGTAAAAAAGTATAAAGCATAGGAACTGTTATGTGTCGGACGCAGCTCGGAGAACCGACCAGCGTTTGAAGGACCCAGTATGAAATAAGCAGAGCACGGTACAAAGGCTAACTGAATTTAATACATAACAGTGATGTGATACAAAACAACAAAAGAGTATGCGGTCTGGCATGGTGGTGATACGGTGCGCTCCCAGCAGCGCTAACGGTCTGGAGCCAGAAGCCGTTCGGACCCAAGGACCCCGCCGACACCCCGCAGGTGGCCGCAACAAACCGAGTCTGTGAAAGAAGGAACCATTATGTGAGTCCACACTCTACACACAGAGAGACCACTCAAAGGTGTACATAAACAGCAAACACTTCCTGGCTTAATTACTAATCAGCTTCCCAACCTGCAGGCATGGAACATCCAGTTCACAAAACTCCACTGCAGTGGAAGGCGATACATGACTAACGTACAGCTCAATATAATAAGGTGTGAGGGACACCACATTTACTGACTGTATAAACGTTAGTCACAAAATCTAACGTACCTCAGGAAGTGTGCTGACGAGCGTGAGACCTCACCCCCTCCTCTTTCACAGACCGTGCATCAAACCCTGGACGTTCTCTGCATCCACTGATGATGAGATGGCTCCCGAGACGACGATCTCACCCGTCTGGTCACAAGGTCGAGTCTCTGGCAAATACACACTGTATACTCCAGTCTTAAATGCCACCATGTTCCAATCCATATAGATGCACCACAGCTGTGAGTCCTGACGAGCCGCAGGTGATCAGGGTGAGGTCCTGATAACCTCAGCAACACAGCCACTCAGTCCCAAATGCAAGCCACCTGGAAGGAAAAACAAAAGACAGAAACAAAAAGGCAGCCAGGCCCCCCAGCCATACAACAGTACCCCACCCTCACGGGAAGCCTCCCGGCGACCACACAAACCTGGCCCAGGAGAAACACCCCCCTCCAGGGACCATGGCTGGAAACCGCATCTGCATTCGTCTTCCAACAGAATGGTTGATGTCCTCTCCTCTGGCTGCATCCTTGCCTTTGTTTCAGTCAGTCAATTAGCAAAGGTGTGGCCAGGAGTTCTTAAACCTGTGCGGTCAGCCTTTATCCAACCATGTGCGGTCATTAGTCATAAAACAAAAAAGACAAACACAAACAACCAAACCACCCCCCCCTCCCCAGGGGACCGTCCTATCAAACCCCGGGAAGAGGAGAAACGAAAAACCCCAAACTTAAGCTTACAAATAAAAGCGCTAAAACACCCCCCCCCCCCCAAACGACATGTAGGGACCAACACCCCCCAGAGGACTTCCCGCCAGCTCCAGGAGTAATAACCACAGCCGAGGTCCCTCTGGGATCCAACGTCACCCACGGGGACTCCCAGCGCCTCCCAGAGGACCACTCGTCAACCCCAGGAGACGCCTCCCCTCATGACCAACGGACCCAGCCCCGGCCGTCTATGGCTAGATGGACCCACAGCCCTTTCCCCCCCAGAGGACACCAAAGTCAAACCCTGAGGGCGGAAACTGGGGGGAAAAACAAGAAGAGAGAAAAAAAAAAAAGAAAACATACAAACAAAACAACCCCAACCCCACCCCCTTGGCGCAGTGGAAACTGGAAGCACGTCCAGTGTCACCAACCGTGACTATACCCCAGAAGCCAACCGGAAGGAGTGGAACAGCGGTTATGGCAAACAGCACAAACCGGCACCACTCCTCCGACTTCTACACCAGCCACTAGCTGCGGGTATATCCCACTGCCCCAAACCTCAGCCACGCCGATGGCAGACGGCCAAAGGCGTGCTGAAGCCGGAGGTGGAACAGGAAATCAAAAAACACCCCCCCCCCCAGGTGCAGAGGTTACCCGGGAAACGCCCAGTATAACCAAACTGCACCACTCCAGCAACGCCGACACTACGGCTCACCCGGCTGGAGCCAGAGGAGAAGAGAGGGAAGAAAAAGAAAATACCCCAAAACCCCCCCCCCTCCCGGGTGCAGAGGCTACCTGGGAAATACCCAGCACAACCAAACTGCACCCCTCCAGCAACGCTGACACTACGGCCCACCCGGCTGGAGTCAGAGGAGAAGAGAGGGCACAACAAAAAGAAAAAAAAAAACCCCAAGTACCACCCTATCACCCCCCAGGGGACCGTCCCATCAAACCCTGGGGAGGTGCAACAAAAAGAAACAAAAAGAAAGACTAACAGACAAACATACAGTTGTTCGGGTCCTTTTTTCTTCTTAGACAGGCTGCAGGGTCACAACCCCAGACACAAACAGTGGAAAAGAAAAAAATAAATCCCACACAAAAACCAACTCAAAAAACACCCACACGAAATGAACTAACACAAAACAAATCAGTGACGTATACCGTTAAGCTCAAACAAATCGAACACACCTGTTCTAACTTAAGAGCTTAACGGTAATGTGACTAAGTCACCAAAAGAGGGAGCCAAAGTGCTAACAATGAAAAAACCCCCTTTGGTGACAAAAAAAAAAACGAGCTGCATCTCCGTGCGCAGCTGTGTGCAACACACAACCAAAATGTGCTCAACTAAATAACGCCGGAGCTGATACAACAGACGCAGTAGTTATCTTTATCCGGGGAAACGGGGCTACAACTGTAACACAGGAAGCTCAGCGACCCGTGCCACAGAGCTCCGCCGTGCGCGTGCACCCATCACAGACACACTCTTGCAGCTCCCGTTTAAACCTCTTATCCGGTCGGAGCGTGACGCGAAGCCGTCGCCAGTCACACTCCACCACGACCCATGGATAAGGCACAAACACAGGAACACGGCTGCAAGAGAGCACAAATCAGTATTCAGCAATGGGTCTCAAACACGCACCATCCGGGCGGAGAGCACCCGCAACTGATCCGGATAACTACTGAACGTCTGCTGCCGCCTTCCCGGCGCGTTACCGTCTCTGCTACCGCTGGGTCCGTGATGTTTGGCCAGAGACTACTGTTATGTGTCAGACGCAGCTCGGAGAACCGACCAGCGTTTGAAGGACCCAGTATGAAATAAGCAGAGCACGGTACAAAGGCTAACTGAATTTAATACATAACAGTGATGTGATACAAAACAACAAAGAGTATGCGGTCTGGCGTGGTGGTGATACGGTGCGCTCCCAGCAGCGCTAACGGTCCGGAGCCAGAAGCCGTTCGGACCCAAGGACCCCGCCGACACCCCCCAGGTGGCCGCAACAAACCGAGTCTGTGAAAGAAGGAACCATTATGTGAGTCCACACTCTACACACAGAGAGACCACTCAAAGGTGTACATAAACAGCAAACACTTCCTGGCTTAATTACTAATCAGCTTCCCAACCTGCAGGCATGGAACATCCAGTTCACAAAACTCCACTGCAGTGGAAGGCGATACATGACTAACGTACAGCTCAATATAATAAGGTGTGAGGGACACCACATTTACTGACTGTATAAACGTTAGTCACAAAATCTAACGTACCTCAGGAAGTGTGCTGACGAGCGTGAGACCTCACCCCCTCCTCTTTCACAGACCGTGCATCAAACCCTGGACGTTCTCTGCATCCACTGATGATGAGATGGCTCCCGAGATGACGATCTCACCCGTCTGGTCACAAGGTCGAGTCTCTGGCAAATACACACTGTATACTCCAGTCTTAAATGCCACCATGTTCCAATCCATATAGATGCACCACAGCTGTGAGTCCTGACGAGCCGCAGGTGATCAGGGTGAGGTCCTGATAACCTCAGCAACACAGCCACTCAGTCCCAAATGCAAGCCACCTGGAAGGAAAAACAAAAGACAGAAACAAAAAGGCAGCCAGGCCCCCCAGCCATACAACAGTACCCCACCCTCACGGGAAGCCTCCCGGCGACCACACAAACCTGGCCCAGGAGAAACACCCCCCTCCAGGGACCATGGCTGGAAACCGCATCTGCATTCGTCTTCCAACAGAATGGTTGATGTCCTCTCCTCTGGCTGCATCCTTGCCTTTGTTTCAGTCAGTCAATTAGCACAGGTGTGGCCAGGAGTTCTTAAACCTGTGCGGTCAGCCTTTATCCAACCATGTGCGGTCATTAGTCATAAAACAAAAAAGACAAACACAAACAACCAAACCACCCCCCCCTCCCCAGGGGACCGTCCTATCAAACCCCGGGAAGAGGAGAAACGAAAAACCCCAAACTTAAGCTTACAAATAAAAGCGCTAAAACACCCCCCCCCCCCCCCCAAAACGACATGTAGGGACCAACACCCCCCAGAGGACTTCCCGCCAGCTCCAGGAGTAATAACCACAGCCGAGGTCCCTCTGGGATCCAACGTCACCCACGGGGACTCCCAGCGCCTCCCAGAGGACCACTCGTCAACCCCAGGAGACGCCTCCCCTCATGACCAACGGACCCAGCCCCGGCCATCTATGGCTAGATGGACCCACAGCCCTTTCCCCCCCAGAGGACACCAAAGTCAAACCCTGAGGGCGGAAACTGGGGGGAAAAACAAGAAGAGAGAAAAAAAAAAAAAGAAAACATACAAACAAAACAACCCCAACCCCACCCCCTTGGCGCAGTGGAAACTGGAAGCACGTCCAGTGTCACCAACCGTGACTATACCCCAGAAGCCAACCGGAAGGAGTGGAACAGCGGTTATGGCAAACAGCACAAACCGGCGCCACTCCTCCGACTTCTACACCAGCCACTAGCTGCGGGTATATCCCACTGCCCCAAACCTCAGCCACGCCGATGGCAGACGGCCAAAGGCGTGCTGAAGCCGGAGGTGGAACAGGGAATCAAAAAACACCCCCCCCCCAGGTGCAGAGGTTACCCGGGAAACGCCCAGTATAACCAAACTGCACCACTCCAGCAACGCCGACACTACGGCTCACCCGGCTGGAGCCAGAGGAGAAGAGAGGGAAGAAAAAGAAAATACCCCAAAACCCCCCCCCCCTCCCGGGTGCAGAGGCTACCTGGGAAATACCCAGTACAACCAAACTGCACCCCTCCAGCAACGCCGACACTACGGCCCACCCGGCTGGAGTCAGAGGAGAAGAGAGGGCACAACAAAAAGAAAAAAAAAAAAACCCAAGTACCACCCTATCACCCCCCAGGGGACCGTCCCATCAAACCCTGGGGAGGTGCAACAAAAAGAAACAAAAAGAAAGACTAACAGACAAACATACAGTTGTTCGGGTCCTTTTTTCTTCTTAGACAGGCTGCAGGGTCACAACCCCAGACACAAACAGTGGAAAAGAAAAAAATAAATCCCACACAAAAACCAACTCAAAAAACACCCACACGAAATGAACTAACACAAAACAAATCAGTGACGTATACCGTTAAGCTCAAACAAATCGAACACACCTGTTCTAACTTAAGAGCTTAACGGTAATGTGACTAAGTCACCAAAAGAGGGAGCCAAAGTGCTAACAATGAAAAAACCCCCTTTGGTGACAAAAAAAAAAACGAGCTGCATCTCCGTGCGCAGCTGTGTGCAACACACAACCAAAAACAAAAGACAGAAACAAAAAGGCAGCCAGGCCCCCCAGCCATACAACAGGAACATAATATGCCAGTATGCTAGCCATACGAAAGGGAAAATAAGTGCATCTTAAGTGCGGACTTGAAAGTCTCTACAGAATCTGACTGCTTTATTGATGCAGGGAGATCATTCCACAGAACAGGGGCACGATAAGAGAAAGTTCTATGACCCGCAGACTTTTGAAGGGACACAAAGTAGTCCTGCATCCTGCGAATGCAAAGCCCGGGCTGGTACATAGGGTTTAATTAGGTCGGCTCGGTAGGGAGGTGCCAGTCCATGAACAATTTTATAGGCTATTTATTTATATATAATTTTATAAGCAGAACCTTAAAATGTGATCTCACAGAGACAGGAAGCCAGTAAAGAGATGCCAAAATGGGTGTAATGTGGTCAAACTTTCTGCTTCGTGTCAAAAGTCTGGCATCAGCATGTTGAACCAATTGGAGACCCCTAATGCTGGACTGCAGTAAACCAGAAAACAGAACATTGCAATAGTCCAATCTAGAAGAGACAAATGCATGAATTGGGGTCTCAGTATCAGTGATAGACAGGATGGATGCATTTTCACTATATTTTGCAGATGGAAGAAAGCAGTCCTTGTAATATCTCTAATGTGGAGGTCAAAGGACAACGTAGGTTCAAAAATTACCCCAAGGTTCCTCACTTTGTCAGTATGATGTATGACACATGAGCCTAGGCTAAGCATTAGCTGGTCAAATTGATGCTGATGTCTCACTGGACCAAGAACCATCATTTCAGTCTTATCAGAGTTTAAATGCAGGAAGTTACTAGACATCCAGCTTCTCATTGATGCAAGGCAATCTTCTAAGGATTTTATGTGGATGAGATTGCCAGCAGTTATCGGAATGTACAATTGAGTATCATCACCATAGCAGTGAAAAGCAATCCCAAAACGCCACAGTATATGCCCAAGGGGTGCTAAATAAAGGGAGAAAAGCAGAGGGCCTAAGACGGACCCCTGTGGAACCCCAAATTTCATGTCACTAAGGTTAGAGGTAGTGTTATTGTACAAAACACAGTGAGAATGACTGGACAGGTATGACGTCAACCACGTAAGAGCCCTTCCAGTAATCAAAAAATGATTCTACAGCCTGTCGAGTAAAATACAATGATCCATGGTATCAAAAGCAGCACTGAGAGCTAACAGCACCAGAACCGTAGTGGTGTCCGAGTCTATTGCAAGCAGACGGTCATTCACCACTGTAGTGAGACCTGTCTCTGTGGAGTGATATTTTCTAAAGGCAGACTGCAGTGGCTCAAAAAGATTATTCTCAGTAAGGTGGTCCACGAGCTGCCATGAAACCACTTTTTCCAGAATTTTAGAGCAAAATGATAGATTTGATATCTGCCTATAGTTTTTCAATACACTAAGAACAAGATTAGATTTCATAAGTAATGGTTTCATCGCTGCAGCTTTGAAACATTTAGGAACAGACTGAGAAGTTAATGAAAGATTAACAATTTCCAGTACAACTGGTCCAAGAGTGGGCCACAGGTCCTTAAACAGTTTTGATGGTGTGCTTTTTGTAGATGTTACGAGTTTTGTCGGCATGCCTAGTGAGATACTGTCAAATTCTGTAAGTCTAGGTAACACCTCAGTGGTAGCACCCACCTCATTAGCAGGGTGTAGTGGCTGGATTAAGGCATGCTGGGATATGCTCAACTTAATTTCTTCTGTTTTCTTCTCAAAGTAACACAAGAAATCCTGTACTGAAAAGGGATAGTGACTTACAGGTGGGTGTCCATGAATAAGTATTGCCACTGTGTCAAAAAAGAACTTTGAGTTATACTTATATACTTATATCAGAGTAATAGGCCTGCTTTGTAGCCAGTAGTGCATGTCTATAGTCTAAAATAGCATCACGCTATGCAAGGTAGAATACTTCTAATTTGTAACTATGCCATTTCTGTTCTAAACCTCTAGCCTTCTGCCTGAGGTCACACAGGTAACCATTGAACCAAGGTGACTGTGTTTTAGGAAGGCGTGGTTGTAATAGAGGTGGCACAATCTTGTCAAGTGTAGTTTTGAGCACCAAGTTTAAATTATCCACAAGACTGGCTACTGATTGAGCAGTCTCCAAACACAAAGCTAAGATACCAGGCAGTCTAGCTTCGAGTTCAGTCATAGTTGAGGAGTTAATGTATCGCCGCAGTGATAAACAAGGCTGTTGTTCCACTAAACATGACAGCAAAACTGTAAACCTAATAAGTGAGTGGTCAGAGACCACCGATGCAAGAGGTGTGATGTTCATATTCATGACAGCAATACCACGTGGGAGAACCAAATCCAGGGTATTTCCACTAATGTGTGTCGAGTCCTGAATGCATTGCTGGAATCCTAATGCATCCACAATTTCCATAAATGATTTGCAGAGGGGATCAGAAGGCTTATTTATATGAATGTTAATGTCACCAATCATCAGAATGTTATCTGCACTAGTTGGCAAGTTTGAGATGAACGCACCATATTCATCTAAGAATTCAGAGTATGGGACAGAGGGCCTGTATAAAGTGACAAAATAACATGGCTGATTTCCATTCTTCTGACCTCGGCAATATGTAGCATCGTGGGCAGAGAGGAGAATCAGATTCTCAAACAAATTGTATTTGTGACCCCCAACAGCTAATAAGGTAAACCTAGATTCATAAATAAGAGCAACACCCCCGCCTTGCTTCACATCACGAGGGACGTGACTAAATGTGTATGCCGGTGGGCAAACCTCATTTAATTGAAGGACAACTGTAGATTTAAGCCAGGTTTCACATAACCCAAACATATCTAAGTGATGATCCATAATTATAATAATAGTCTATGGAGACGCCTGTCTGATCTCATCTGTCAACCTGTCCATCACCATTGCAATCAAGAAAGGACTCAGCTGATCCTTGGTGTAATTCCACCTCCACCTTGAATGAGTCTGTCATTCCGACTGCGCATCTCACCGCTTTCACACTATTCTTGTACATGTCCTGCACTACCCTCACATACTTCTCTGCCACTACACACTTCCTCATGCAATACCACAACTCTTCTCTTGGCACCCTGTCATAAGCTAAATCCATAAACATGCAATGTAACTCCTTCTGGCCTTCTCTATACTTCTCCATCAGTATTCTCAGAGCAAACATCGCATCGTAGTGCTCTTTCTCAGCATGAAATCATATTGCTGCTCACAGATCTTCACCTGTTTTCTAAGCCTAGCTTCAACTACTCTTTTCCATAACTTCATGATGTGGCTGAACAACTTTATGCCTCTCTCGTAACTGCAGCTCTGCACATCACCCTTGTTCTTAAAAAGAGGAACCAGCACACTTCATCTCCACTCCTCAGGCATCCTCTCACATTCCAAGACTTTGTTAAACAATCTGATTAGAAACTCCACTGCCATCTCTCCAAGACATTTTCCTCAGGGGAAATGTGAAGTGCTGTGAATACTTTATGGATGCACAGTACACGATCTTGGAACACTATTAAATTCTCAACTCAAGATGCAAATATTGAATCACTCATCAGTTGAGGAGAACAAAGAAACCGCCTGATTTGGAAACTGCTGTTTTGTTATATCTGACAATATTTTATGTCATTTTAATCAATATTTTATTGAAGATCTTTTAACATTTCCATTTCTATACTGGTTCAACAGTTTCAATTTCAATTTCAATTTATTTTCATTTATATAGAGCCAAATCACAACAGAGTTGCATCAAGGTGCTTCACACAAGTAAGGTCTAACCTTACTAACCCCCAGAGCAGCAGTGGTAAGGAAAAATGCCCTCTGAGGAAGAAACCTTAAGCAGACCAGATTCAAAGGGGTGACCCTCTGCCTGGGCCATGCTACAGACAAAAATTACAGAACAATTCACAAAACAAATATACAGGAAATGTTGTTGGTCACAGGCCAGGATGTTCTCCAGCACAAATACAACACCCATCTCTGGATGGAGCTGCACCTTAAACAGAGAGAAAAAAACAGAATCAGGCATCAGAATGACAAAAAATACAGTATAATTTGTCAGCATTAAACAAGAAAAACAGGAAGGTGATCGCCGGCCACTAGCCCTAAGCTTCACTAAAAGTTGTGGCCGCAGCACGCTCCATTTCCCAATCAAATAAATTAAAATAGTAAAAAGCGTAGAACTATACTATGCCAGTATGCTAGCCATATGAAAGGGAAAATAAGTGCGTCTTAATTCTGGACTTGAAAGTCTCCACAGAATGTGACTGTTTTATTGATGCAGGGAGATCATTCCACAGGGACACGATAAGAGGAAACTCTATGACCTGCAGACTTCTTATTCACCCTAGGGACACAAAGATGTCCTACACCCTGAGAACGCAAAGCCCGGGCCGGCACGTAAGGTTTAATTAGGTCAGCTAGGTAGGGAGGTGCCAGTCCATGAACAATTTTATAGACTAGTAGCAGAACCTTAAAATCTGATCTCACTGGGACAGGAAGCCATTGAAGGGATGCCAAAATGGGTGTCATGTAGTCAAACTTTCTGCTTCATGTCAAAAGACTGGCTGCAGCATTTTGAACCAATTGGAGAGCCCCAATGATGGACTGCGGTAAACCAGAAAATAGAACATTTCAGTAGACCAATCTAGAAGATATAAATGCATGGATCAGGGTCTCAGCATCAGCCATAGACAGGATGGGACGAATCTTCGCTATATTTCACAGGTGGAACAAAGCAGTCCTAGTAATATTTCTAATGTGGAGGTTGAAGGACAATGTAGGATCAAATGTGAATGACAACAATCATCTAAGCAGTATTGTTTGAGTCTCCTCCAAGAACACTCGACTCAAGCTGAAAGACTTGTGCTCGCTCTCGGAGGGACATGTGATTCAGAAATCAAAAGGAATTGTTAATCAATCTCACCACGTTCTCTTCAGTGAATTTGCTTGTCTGTAATAATATCCTTGTACATTACAACAGCAATGGCTACTAGAGACTGAAATTCGACCATAAATGACCCCAACCTTCACCCAAATTTAAGTTTAAATTTTAAATTTAACCTTTATTGAATGAGGTTAGTCCCATTAAGATCGATATCTCTTTTACAAGGGAGACTTGGACAATTATAAAGTTTCCAATTCAACTAACAAATGACTGACCTCTGGCTGACCTTGCCATTGTGGTTTTAGAATCCACCTTAGTCTGTGCCACATTTGGTCAAAATTGGGTTAAAAATCAAATTCATTGACCTTCACCAAGAATTAATTTTTGAACAGCAATTTGAGTGCCAGTCTTCACTGACATACCAGGTTTGGTAAAAATCAGAAGGAATCAAAAGGACCTAGGAGGAGTACACCAACAAACAGATAGAAAGACATGACCATGACCTACATGATTAACATTTGGCAAATTTGACCTTGCTGGGCAATTCCAGAACCCATCCCCAAATGTGCATCAAGTCTGATGCAAATCAGAGTGCAGAACTTAAATTTTAACATTTAACCCAAAGAATCTTGAGTTCACTGATTCATGTTTGGCATGTATGACCTGGGAAATGATTTATTTTTGTTCAGTTTGATGTTAGCTGGGCAGTTACATAACCAACCTACTTTGGTGACAAATTGAATGGCCATCGGAGTGAAAAAACTAACATACTTCTGACCTTTTGGCCGCAATAGCATTGACCTTTACACAAACAAACCCCTTGAGCACCTCGTCCACAACTACCACAAAACACTCCAAGCTGTCTTTGATGTTAAAGGGGCAATACACAGTATTAACAGGGGTATGTAAACTTTTGATCAGGTTCATTTGGGTAGTTCTCTTGTCATTTTGATTTTTAAAAAAGGAACCACAGTTGTTTGACAATAAATGGCTTCACCCAATCACTAATCATGACTGAAAAAAAAAAAGTTTTTGTGTTGTCATTCATATTCTCTTAAAAATGGCAACAAAAAAAAAAAATTCTGCCAAGGTACGTAAACTTTTGAGCACAACTGTACATTTCTGAATGTATCTTCAGATACAGATACAGAAAGATGTGGAGGACTTTCATGGCGGGGTTCATTTTTTTTTTCTTCAGCTCAGACCGGAGCAGAGACATTGTTTTCAGCTGCAGCCGTTCACAGCTCTGTGGCCACGGAATGCGCTGACTCTCTGATCTCTGCTGTTTGTGATTTGATATGAAGAAAATTTTAAATATATTTCTTATTACTTTAATTATTGGTTTAGAATTGCAAAACTATTATGCTATAAGCTTGAAATACGATCAACTTGGTACATTTTCGGCAACATTTCAGTTCATTTTTCAGAAATTCTGCACTGGGTGGCACAGCCAATTTTAACCCATCTTTTTTTTTTTCTCTCTTTTACTTATTTATTTATATTTTAATCTCTGAAACAGTAAGACTGTTGTCTGCATCTGAATCTGACTACATACAATCTAGTTTTTATTTACCTGAGAAATCTGGACGGGGGATCAAAGCGTAGAACATGAATATAAGTCTGCGGCACTTTCACTGTGGATCCCACAGAGCTGCCGGTGCCAACTGACAATAAATATTCCTCAGTGTATACAGTACGAGCACAGGCTTAAGCTGGTGATGGCTGCTTGAGCCAAATACTTTTGTACTTACATTTTTGGGCTGTTTTGAAGTGCTATGAAGTCCTGCGGAGCTATGAGGTTAGGTGTGTGCCAAAATATTCTGAACGTATGATATATCAGCTGTGTGTGATTGAGTGTAGACAACATGGATGTGATAGGAAAGGAGTCTGTGTGTTTGTGAAGAATTACATTATTATCCATGAAAATAATGTTAAGGGAACATGAATGTGCATACGGCATTCATGTGACCTCGCCAAGTGAAGACACAAATAGAGGAAAGGTTTTTTTTCTCCTTGAAGGGTAAATATTACACCCCCTCTCCTCACTTCCTGTAACTTTTTTCTTTTCAAGGAAACAATCAAACCCACGGTCACGGAAGTCATCGTTCTCGGGTGTCTCCGAGTAATTCATCACGCTGTTGTTTTCTGTCTTATTTTTGGCCTTGCTCTGCCTGCCTTGTTGTTTTGTATTTTTCTGCCTAAAAATGGAAGAATAATTCCGTGAATAGACCCAGTCTGGGTTAAGAGCTAATAATACCAGTCAATGGTGTAATTCACAGCCTCGGCACTGGGAAAATAAATACAGGTTGAGCTGTACATGTTTGCAGTAGTCTTTCTATACTTCACCTCACAAATATTCAAGGAACAAGGTCATCAGACGCACGATAAAACATTTACCAGAATGTCAGCTCTGTGCTATTGGATCTCTTTGGTATTACTGTTGTGCAGGTGGAGTATTGTTGACTCTAGATAAAAGTATGAATGAACTGTATAACTGAAGTGGGTCCACTGTGCCCCTTAAATAATTTCTTGCTCTTGTATTAGTTTGTCTGTGCTATAGTCTTTATCTTCAAACTCAACGGCCGTTGTTGGCTTCACTTATTTCATAAATGTTGTCCCAGGTTAGCAAATCATTTTCTAGTCCCGGTCTGACAATGTATTTACAGTATGCTCTCAAAATGAATTGGTCAAATCATCCAATATATTGGCTGAAATTAACAATCGACTGCATTGATACGAGGTCTGTCCATAAAGTAACGGTCCTTTTTATTTTTTTCAAAAACTATATGGATTTCATTCATATGTTTTTACGTCAGACATGCTTGAACCCTCGTGCGCATGCGTGAGTTTTTCCACGCCTGTCGGTGACGTCATTCGCCTGTGAGCACGCCTTGTGGAAGAAGTGGTCCGGCCTCCTCGTCGGATTTTCATTGTCTGGAAATGGCGGAATGAAAAGGACTTTTTTTCCATCAGAATTTTTTCAGAAGCTGTTAGAGACTGGCACCTGGAAACCATTCAAAAAATTTATCTGGCTTTCGGTGAAAATTTTACGGGCTTCACAGAGAATAAGGACTTTAACTACAGCTTTAAGGACCCCTTTAAGGACGGTCGGTGCACCGCGCTCCGAGCTGCGACGACACGGCACAAACCACTGGATCATTTCTAAGCTGATGGCTCTGTGGATACGAGACCGTCGTGTGCTCTTTCTCTGGTTATCACAAGAGCTGGACATCAGCCATTTTCTGGCATATTTCACTTTTAACAAGAGATTTTGTCATGGAAAGCCGCGCGGAGGCTTCGCGCGTCATGACTGATTCGCTGATGAAGCGAGACAAAGGAACACCTCCGTTTCGGAGTGTTAGAGGACAAGTTGGGACATGTCCAGCTCTCCACAAGTTCTCTTATACTCACGCGACTGGTAAGCACTGAAAGCCGAGATAGACATGTTCAAACTTGTCCTCTAACACTGGACAGAAATAGAAATAAACAAATTCTGTAGTTTTTGTCAAAAGCATTTCCTTTCAGATATTAATGGCACAAATGGCACCCCATAGAATCTGAGCTGAGCTCTTCAGCCGGCTGCACGTCCAGATCAATGTTTTATAAAAAACTGAGGATGTCTGATTTTGGGGGAAAATGGGTTAGAGGCCAAGCCAGAAGATCCACTTAACCACTTGATCATCACCTGATATATAGATAGAGTCACATGACATTCTAAAATACATGACATGGTATGTGTAGACAGAGGAAGAGAGGTAAATGAACAAATTAAGAAATGGCGTTATGGCAATAATGGATATAAAAAAACAACAAACAATGAAATGGAACTATTTTCGGGACTTACCCTTCTGTTGCCATGACTATTACAAGAGCAATCAGAGATTTCTGGCAGCCGCCACTCTGGATCCGAATCATCTCCAAAATTCAGTAGATTCTTCCATGCCCTATTATCTATCTGTGGTGTAAATTTGGTGAGATTCCATGAAGTGGTTCTGACGTAATCCTTCAAAACCTATACAAAGTTAAATCTTGATCCAGAATCCGGATTCGGATCTGGATCACCTCCAAAACTCAGTGGAGTCTTCCATGCCCTAATATCTAGCTGTTGTGCAAATTTGAGAATCTGTGAACTATTTTTGACGTAATCCTTCATAGTCTATTTAAAGTGAAATCTTGATCCAGAATTGGTCCTCCTAATGTGTTAACACCTTGTTGCTGCTTCAAATTGCACACCAGTCATCATCTGTCTCAACAACAGATATCTGAAGCTTTTGTACAACAATCATGTCCACATAAATTCAGCATTATTTAATCATAAAAGACGACGGAAGCAATCAGAGCACTGCATCTAAATGAGCTGCTAGCTGATGCATTCACTGCCCATCGGACATTTCAAAGCGTCACGGAATTTTGCCTCATTTCTGCTTAAAATGGCCTCATATTTGCTTAAAACTGACTTTAGAATGACTTGAGAGGTTTTACCTTTATCATCTGATGGTTAATAATCCCATTAATCCATTTTATTGCTTTGGGTGAAGACACTCCGTTTCAGATGTGCTGCTGTGGTCAGAAATAATGCGTACGCAGATGCAAAAGGTGGACCGATTTTTAGGGGCGGACCATTTGGTCTGCACCACTGGATCACCTCCAAAATCTAATCGAGTCTTCCACAGACTAATGCTGCATTTACACATAACAACAGCACATCACGATTGCCCCAAAGTATACATTCTTGGTCGCTGATCACAAATGTGATGATTCGGGGCAGAGGTGTCAGGTGTCCTCAGGAACTGCTGCAACCCGTTACCACGCATTACGATTAATGGCACGTGTTGCTGGAGAATTATCAGGAATCATTATGCATGGTCAAAAATAATGTTCCGCGTTGTTGCACGCTATCGCACATAATAGGGCATCATTAAGTTCTGTCACGTTGTGAATGAAGCAGATTGTCTCCACACACACCCATATTCCAGCCGTCAGTTGCTGAACAATTCAGATTGCTCCAGTTTGCTCCTCAAAATCCACAGCAGAAGAACTTTGTGACTACATGCTTAGTTGGGCTCTGTGCCATGGAGTGGTGAAAGAAAGGAGGAGGAGACTGAGAGAGCCACATGTATGGCTCCACGTGGCTCTTGTCTCGCTCGTTTTCCCAAACATCAGGTACATGCAGCAGGTGGAACACCTGCAGGAGCACGCTGATGAGCATTGGAACAAGACTTTTAGCCAACTTGGCGTCACTGTCCTTCAGCATACTGCAGCAATGAAACTGAACATGGTGCAGCAGGGTTGAATTGTGTGCATTTCAGAGAAGAACACTGTCACGCTCTATTAAGGAACACCACTAATCAAGATGGATCAACACGCTCAGTTGTGACGTCCATGACATAAGGCGAAATGAGGGTGGTGTGTGGCATTCATGGAAGATTTTTTGACAGCCAAAAATATGCTCCACGAAAATCACAAATGT
Organism: Thalassophryne amazonica; assembly: GCF_902500255.1. NCBI lineage: Eukaryota > Metazoa > Chordata > Actinopteri > Batrachoidiformes > Batrachoididae > Thalassophryne > Thalassophryne amazonica. The sequence continues at coordinate 44,438,287 of NC_047108.1, forward strand.
CATACACCAACACGTGCTATTAAGAAACCTATACAGATGCGTTAAGTCACGTTAAGAATATCAGGAATCCAAGAATAACACAAATATGACATTCGTAACCCATCTTGCCTATGTAAACACACCTTAATATCTATCTGTGGTGAAAGTTTCATCAAAACCCATGCAGTAGTTTTGACGTAATCCTGCTAAGAGACAGACAGACAGACAAATAAATAAATAAATGCAGTTGATTTCATTACGTAAATGGTAAATGGACTGCATTTATATAGCGCTTTTCCATCTGCATCAGACGCTCAAAGCGCTTTACAATAATGCCTCACATTCACCCCGATGTCAGGGTGCTGCCATACAAGGCGCTTACTACAGACCGTCCTTGGCAGACGTAATTACAGTTCTTACCAGAACCTTGCTATAATTACAGTTATTGTGAGAAGTCATTACCTGACAAAGGCGTACAAGACCACAATGAAAACACTATCATTTCACTGTTGTTTTTTGTTGACTCTGAAAATATTACTTAAACTACTGTATAATCTGTAATCTTTTTAATGCACATAATGTCCGTCACTTATTTAAGACAGGCATTTTCTTTTTTCAGACGAAGTTTTGACCCAGCCATTAAATGAGGCAGGCCCCTCTTCAAGGTCAGGCATTTAAGCAAGGCAAGACATAAGCCTCAATGGAGCTGGGGATTCCCTGTAGATCGTTTGGGGCCTCTTGACTGTAACTAATCCCTTACATACAGATAACCGATTTTGTCAATTTTATACATATAGTGAATTTCAGTTTTCATTTTAACAGACAAATTGCTGGTCCTCCTGAATCCATTATATACCAAATTTACTGTATATTGGTAAGGTAAGAGTAAAAATCACATATAAAGTAAATGACCACACACACACACACACACACACACACACACACACACACACACACACACACACACACACACACACACACACACACACACACACACACACATATCTTTTTCCTTAAAGCACTACCGTATGCTACCTCTTGGGACTCTGTGTATTGGGCTCATTACACATAAGTCAGAGTCAAGGTCAAGGTTAAGGTCACTGCTAAGGTCAACCTTATGTAAACACTAAACAAACAGTGATGAAAACATTCATTCATTCATCTTCTACTACTTAGTCCAATTAAGGGTTGCGGGGGGCTGGAGCCTATCCCAGCAACCATAGAGCGCACGGCGGGGTACACCCAGGGCAGGACGCCAGTCTGTCGCAGGGCCACAAACACAGACACACCCACACACACCTACGGACAATTTTTAAAGATCCCAATCCACCTAACCCGCATGTCTTTGGATGTGAGAGGAAACCAGAGCACCCGGAGGAAACCCAGGCAAACACGGGGAGAACATGCAAACTCCACACAGAAAGGCCACGGGAATTGAACCCACGACCTTCTTGCTGTGAGGCAACAGTGCTAACCACTAAGTGACGAAAACACCACACAATAAATTCTTTTCTCCCTTGGTACTCAATCCCTGTATAATGAGTCTGCTACACACGTCAAGGTCAACATTATACAAACACCACCAGCAGTCCTTATTCACGAGTGAAAAGCACACACCATACATTGATTTTGCAGTGATGTCACAGCCTGGAAGATTCATGTAGTTGGGATTTTGTCCTGTTTGAGGTACATATGACCTTCACCTTAGCTGAGTAATGACCTTGAATGGTGACTTTGCTTAAAATACATTCAGTTGAGTTTATTTTTGATGCTGGTAACTCACTGATGTTGTGATTGGTTGAAAACAACTAACAACTTCTGTTTGATATGCAGGAAATCACATTTTATTCACAAGTGTGTATGTGTATACAACATTCATATGACAGCTGTGATCATGGCAATGGACACATCCCTGAATGTAAGTATGGTTTACCTGAAATAACCTGTTCATTATCGTATCAACACATCACTATCCTACACGCAGGTAAATTCTAACTTTTACTCTAATATTTCACATACCAAAAGACCATAGTTCACACACTGGTCTTTACCTGAGGTCACTGACCCCAGTGACCTTGACATGTGACCCTGTAACCTATAGATCAGGGGTATTCAACTCATTCCAGAAAGGGCCAAGAGGGTACAGGTTTTCTTTGCAACCACCCACTCCACGAGGAGATTAACATCACTTTGAGCAGATGGAATCAGTTCATCGGTGACATTACCTGGTGGGGTCAGTGGTTGCAAAGAAAACCTGCACCCTCTCGGCCGTTTCTGGAATGAGTTGAATACCCTTGCTATAGATGATACTGTGGCATAAGGGATTGCTGCTGGTTATTACCTCCGCCAAGGAGGTTATGTTTTCGGTCGCGTTTGTTTGTTTGTCTGTTTGTCTGTTTGTCTGATTGTCAGCAGGATAACTCAAAAAGTTTTGAACGCATTTTGATCAAATTCTGTGGAGTGGTTGGAAATGACAAGAGGAACAAGTGATTAAATTTTAGTGGTGATCCGGATCATGATCCGGATCCAGGAATTTTTAAAGGATTCTTCACCATTGCGGGATAGGGGGAATTTTGACATTCTAGTTTCTAACTCCACAAAAACAAGGCAGAAAGGCTTGAAAAAATTAGGGTGTAACATAGTCAAATGTTCTATCAAACAAAGTTTGGTGATGATCGGATCCGGATTCCGGATCTGGTGATCCAGAATATGCAAAAATATAGGGAAAATAGAAAATGTGTCAGTGTGAGGTGACAAATGAAGCTAGAGATGCACAACTAACACCAAATTGTAGCTGAATCTGTACTGATTCAGTAAGGTGTCATCAGATCTGATGTAGCTTCAAATGTTATGGAGCTAGATCCAGAAGAAAACCGCCATTACCGAAAAATTGTTTTTATACAATAACTTTTGAACTAATAAAGACATAAAAGTGATTCCAAGTTCTAGTGGTATGTTTTCATGGTCAAGGATGTCAAATATAAAGGAAAGAAAAGTGTATGTATCATAGTGTTGATTGTAACACTGAATTGTTGAATAGATCACTGTGCCAAGGAGGGAATCTCTTTAGGGTCAGTGATCCTATGGCCTTGTTAAGAGAAGTGTTTCATAAATGTTAAAAAATTCATATATTTGCAGTTTAGTTGAATAATAAATTGAATTTTGTCTCTTATTTGTTTTTGTCTATAAGCACATGCAATATCAATATCAGTGCTCAGATGACAGTGGCTTCTGGGAAAGATGCAAGTTGCAATAAACTGTGATGCCAAGCGCTAAGGATACATGTTATCCAGTCACAGCAGATGAAACTTTTTTTTACTACTGAGCAAACATCATTGTTAGACTTTTTTAGGTTCAATGATTCCACGGCGTGTAGATGTTATGGCGTCAGTGACCCCATGGCCTTGGCGGAGGTTTGCACCCTCTGAGTGCTTCTAGTTTATGGTAGATTTACATTTGACTGGCCCAGGGGTTTGAGTTGTAGGTCACCTAAATTGAACACTAAAATAATCCATAATTGCAAATAAAATGTGATTTCCCCAGTTGCTAACTTCACATGTGGCAGAAGTGAACCCTTGGGACTTTTTCCCTTTCCAATGATACGAAACATAAAACTATTCATTGAGTTTCACGTCGTCTGGACTACTGTAACGCACTTTATTTCGGCATCAGCCAATGGGCGCATTCCCGTTTGCAGTTAGTCCAGAACGATGCAATGTGACTTTTAACAGGGACCTGGAAGCGTGATCACATAACCCCAATTCTTGCATCTTTGCACTGGCTTACTATTAATTTTAGAATTGATTTTAAGATTTCATTGTTTGTTTTTAAAGTTTTGAATGGAATGGCCCCTCAATACATCACTGACCTCCTACAAATTTACTCTCCGGCGCATGCTCTGAGGTCTGAGGGCCATTTCCAGCTCGTGGTACCTAAGACGAGACTTAAAACCGGGGGGGACAGGGCTTTCTCTGTGGCTGGCCCCAGACTTTGGAACGCTCTGCCCCTCCTATCTGAACAGCCCCCAGAGTGGAGTGTTTTAAGTCTCGTCTGAAGACCCACTTTTATTCTCTGGTTTTAGCTGCGTGAGTTGTGTGGTCCTCTGTTTTATTGTTTTTGTTTTTATTTAGGTTGATTTTTGTTGGGGGGCGTAAATGAACGGACAATAGAAGGAGTTAAATTTGAACACTTTACTGTTGTGAATGCCACAACCAAACACAGCAGATTACAGAATGAATACAAGTCAATCAATAAAGGTGTCGTGTGGGCAGGCTCGACGATAGGAGACGCCCGTCTGGAGACGAACCGGAACCACACGATTTCCACCACCACCGAACCCGAGGGATACTGGAGCCGCCAAGTCCCGAAGTCCCCAGGTGGCCACCGTCTCAGCGTGTCGGATCTGGTACTGCTGGCGGAAAACAAAGACAGTCAAGTGTGGGTGTGTGTACACCCTGTAACAATAATGGTGGGAATTCCACCTCCACCTCTCATCCACACGTGCAGCTCCTGTCACAAAGTACTTATCTGGCGGGGTGTGACGCGAAGCTGTCGCCGGTCACGCCAATCTCCAGACAATGCACTCCACAGGAAAAAACAGCTGCAAAAATGAGTTCAGACTAAACACAGTTAGTTACTCGGCTGAGAATATTACCTCTCACTGAAGTCGATATCTCGGCGATGTGGTGGAGGTGTCTTCCTGCTTTTATTCCAGGTGAGATGCAGATGATCGGTGACAGCTGTCATGGTTGATGAGTGACAGCTGTCACCTCGGCTGTTCCTGTAGGCGGCAGCGCCCTCTCGTGCCTGAAGCCAGCACTTCAGGCAGGGCGCCCTCTGGTGGTGGGCCAGCAGTACCTCCTCTTCTGGCGGCCCACACAACAGATTTTATTGGTTTTATCTTTTGTATGCTGTATGTATTTATTTATCTTGCATATTTTATTTATTTTTTATTGTAAATTTTCTTATTTTTAATTTATTTCAGATTTACGATTTTTTGAAAATTCATTCAATGTTAAAGGATAGGGATTTTACCAATATTTTTCCTGACTTTGACCTTTGACTTTGACCTATGGCCTTGAAAAGTGAATCAGGTCTTGCATATAAGGATATGACTCATCTCGAAAAATTTATAACTATATATGAAAAATTGTGGGTTCCAGGCTGTTCACAGACAAAAAAACAAGCATGACTGCTTCTTTTTTTTTTAATGCAATATTCCCATGAGTCTTTCTGCAACTCAAGCTCTATCAGGTTGGATGGGGAGCATTGGTGCACAGCCATTTTCAGATCTCTCCAGAGATGTTCAATCTGATTAAGGTCGCACAATTGAGCTCAGGCGCATCCTGTTTCAGCTGATCATCCTTTAGATGTTTCTGTAGCTTAATTGGAGTCCACCTGGGGTAAGTTCAGTTGATTGGACATGATTTGGAAAGACACACACCTGTCTACATATAAGGTCCCACAGTCGACAGTGCATGTCAGAGCACAAACCAAACATGAAGTCAAAGGAATTGTCTGTAGACCTCCGAGACAGGATTGTCTCGAATCACAAATCTGGGGAAGGGTACAGAAACATTTCTGCTGTTTTGAAGGTCCCAATGAGAAGAGTGGTCTCCATCATCCATGAATGGAAGAAGTTCGGATCCACCAAGACTCTTCCTAATGCTGGCCGCCCGTCTAAACTGAGCGATCGGGGCAGAAGGGCCTTAGTCAGAGAGGTGAGCAAGAACCCGATGGTCACTCTGTCAGACCAACAGAATTCCTCTGTGGAGAGAGGAGAACCTTTCAGATGGACAACCACCTCTGCAGCAATCCACCAATCAGGCCTCTTTGGTATGGTAACCAGATGGAAGTCACTCCTTAGTAAAAGGGACATTTCAGCCTGCCTGGAGTTTGCCAAAAGGCACCTGAAGGACTCTCAGTCCATGAGAAACAAAATCATCTGGTCTGATGAGACAAAGATTGAACTGTTTGGCATGAATGTCAGGCATCATGTTTGATGGAAACCAGGTACCATCCCTACAGTTAAGCATGGTGGTGGCAGCATCATGCTTAACTGGGAGACTAGTCAGAATTTAGGGGAAGATGAATGCAGCAATGTACAGAGACATCCTGGATAAAAACCTGCTCCAGAGCGCTCTTGACCTCAGACTGGGGCGATGGTCCATCTTTCAGCAGGACAATGACCCTAAGCACACAGCCAAGATATTAAAGGATTGGCTGCAGGACAACTTTGTGAATGTCCTTGAGTGGCCCAGCCAGAGCTCAGACCTGAATCCAATTGAACATCTCTGGAGAGATCTGAAAATGGCTGTGCATGGATTGTTGTGTGGGCTGCCCGAAGAGGAGGTACTGGTGGCCAACGCCAGAGGGCGCCCTGCCTGTTGTCGGGTTTCAGGCACCAGAGGGCGCAGTTACCTTCCAGGAGCCAGGACTGACAGCTGTCAGCAATCATCATCATCTGCACCATAAAAGCCTGGAGGAGACACCACATCTCTTCCGAGATATCAGCTTACCTCACAGGTAAACTTCTCAGCCATTACTGTGCCGTTCGCACATATTCCTATTTCTACGTTTGGCAGTGTTTAACCTTGTATACTCGCAGCTTGGAGCTGGGTGGTAGAAGTTGGAAGGAGTCGGCGTTTCCTACTCCTCATTTCTCACCTAAGTATACTACTGGTGCTGCATGTACTTAGCGTTTCCTGTTTCCTGGGTGTGGTGGATTATTCCCTCAGGAAGGACTGGTGACTTTTTTGCTGACTGCTTACTGGGTGTCCACACACCCACCATTAACCTGTTTTTGTTCCTGCCAGCAGTACCGGATCTGACAGCTGAAGCTGAGGCCACCTGGGGACTCGGGACTTGGCGGCTTCGGTATACTGCAGGTCTTCGTTGGCGGCGGAACCTTGTGGGTCCCGGCTCTTCTCTGGATAGGCATCTCCTACCCTCGGGCCTGCCCACACGTCACTTATTGTATCTTGTGATTGACTGTCTAAAAGCGGTATTCGACCTGTTGTGCACATTTGCCGCAATAAATTGTATTTATTGGAATATCTATTGACCGTTCATTTACGCCCCCTGTTGTGGGTCCGTGCATTACACTTTCCCCAACATGGATGCTCCTTATCCAACCTGATGGAGTTTGAGAGGTGCTGCAAAGAGGAATGAACAAAACTGCCCAAAGGTAGGTGCACCAACCTTGTGGCATCATATCCAAGAAGATTTCAGGCTGTAATTGCTGACAAAGGTGCGTCAACAAAGTATTGAGCAATGATTGTAAATACTTATGTACATGTGATTTCTTAGTTTTTTAATTTTTTTTAATAAATTTAGGATAATAATAATAATAAACTTTTTCATCTTGTCATTATGAGGTGTTGTGAGTAGAATTTTGAGGGAAAAAAATAGCAGTTTACTCTGTTTTGGAATAAGGCTGTAACATAAAATGTGAAAGCTTCAAAAGCTCTTACCTGCTTAAATCCAAGGCAAATGTGCCTCAGAGACAGTCCAGCAGATAGTAACAGGATGCAAAATGCATGTTGGGACAGGGTACAATGAGAGGTGTATCAGAACATCTGTGCTGCATATGGATTCGAAGTCTCCAAGTCGTGATGGAAGACACCGCCAAAGGTGGTTGAGAATGACAGATCTAAGGTCCTGTGGGACTTGAAATTCCAGACAGACAAGTGACTGCTGGCCAATCAACCAGACATAGTGGTGGTTCATAAAGAAAAGAAGACCACAGTGCAATCAATGTGGGCAATCCCAGCTGGCAGCAACATCAAAAAGAAGGACAACTAGAGCAGATGTGAAAGATAAAGTCCAAAGTGGCCCCAGTGGTATACTATATTCTGTTTGTCCCTGCTTTAACTGCATATAATGAGCCAAAGCAGTTCAACCCGTTGGTGATTGTATGAAGATATGTGACAGGTTTGTGTACATGGTAGAAATTAAAAATGTGCAGTGCTTGCTATCTTGAAGAGCACTGATATAAATAACTGCATCACTACATCATACTACACTGAAGGGGTTTGAGTGTTTCTTCTCACTCACAAAGTCCTTCTTGTGTGGACAGACACCAGTGGTGACTGACCTATTCAAAAACCTTGGCGGCCAGGTCATAGTGACCAAAGGTGAGTTAATAAACTGAATAGAGAGTAAATGAGGAGGAGGGTGAGAGTTTGAGGTGTGGAATGAGGAGCATTTTGCAGAACAATGTTCATTGCTTACCTGAGACCATTCCCAAACAATGGTGACAAATCAGACACCTCCATGACCCCGAAGTACAGGTGAGACTGACGGGCGCTGCTGAATACCAACGAAAGGTCAGTCTAAAATGATATATGGTTATATTGTTTCACATAAAAGCATTTCTTAAATAATCAAAGTCATTACAACCTCAAGTTGATTGGCCATTGTGTCTACAATGTAGTTTATTTGACTACTGTAAACAGCAAAATAACAACTTGTCATCACAGGATATTGATATATTGTGCTTTTGACCTGGGAGTTTAGTTCAGATTTTTGTCTGACTTATAGAAGTAAATGCAAAGATACTGAAAGGTACTGTACATCTGCATGCCTTTGCACAGCCCCATTCCACTATGTTATCTTTATTCAACAGTGAACATAGCATTGCATATTTGTCTATTTGACTCCTTTACATCTTACAGAAGTTTTTTTTTTCCTTTTCTTTTTATTGTTGTTTATGCACCAATTACTTTTTACAGAAGTATTTTTTCCTTTTCTTTTTGATTGTTGTTTATGCGCTAATGACACCAAATCAAATTCCTTATATGTGAGAACTTACTTGGTAATAAATTTGATTCTGATCCTGATGTTCTTTCAAATCAGCATGGATCCATATTCCAAGTCAAAGGCTTACAAGCATAAGCCTAGTTGTGATCGTGGGCGGGGTCAGAACTGTACAATAATTGAGAGGTAGGCTGAGCATGTAGAGGTGCAGCGTTCGCTAACAACTGTTCAGTTAACTTTTATTTATGTTTGTATGTGAGGACATCACAATATGCATGATTGAACAAAACAATGCCTGAACCAGACAAAGGAAGTAAGATCTGTTCTGAAAAGGCCCGCTGATCCGTAGGGACAGTTTGATGTAAAGATCAACCAGTGGTTACTGTCTGGCACTTTTTATTTATTTGTGTTTTACTAAATTTTGGCAAACTTTTTGTGTCCATATCTCTCTCTCTTCCTGTGCCACTGAAAGAACCATGTTACAGTGCAGAACCTCAATAACACTAAGAGTACAACTTTCTCCCCACATGTGGGGCTTCAATTTAGGCCATTCTAGGGGACCACCCCTGTCCAAAAATACATGTTTTTCCACAAGATCAGGAACATTATCTGCATCTGATCAATGTACACCAATGGATAGTCATGCTATCTTGAACACTGACCTTCAGTCCCAATTGTAGATCTTTGATTTTTACTCATCCTTGATCCTAATCATTCATCTTAATCCTGATCATCAAATCTTTCATGCCGATTGCTGACCTTTGATTTGGATCACTCATCCTTCATCTCTGAATTTTTATCCTGATCATCAAGCTTTGATGCTGATTGCTGACTTTTGTTCTTGATCACTGAGCTTTAATATTGATTAGTGGTCTTTCATTCTGATTGTTGATTGCTTTGATTCCTTGTCAGTGGTTATGTTTTCATTGCCCTCCAATGGCCTTGCTTTGATCCATTAATCACGATCAAAGGAATCAGTCTCAGTTGGGATCCTGACTTTTCATCTTTGAGTCATGATATCGCCTTAGCTGAGCAATCAGCATCAAACATCCAAGTCAGAATCTGGATCAAAGAAATCAGGGCCAGAGATTGAAGATATAGATCAAAAGCAACATGCACCCTTTCATGCAGATACACACTAAAATGTTGGTGCAGTGCAGTGAGTAAACATCATGACCAGATGCCAAAAGATCCTGTTGTGACAGACACCGGGGTCCTTGGATTGTATCCCTCTGGTTAGAATGCCTGCCTTCACTACTGGTGATTGTGAGTGCAACCTCAACGAAGAGTACAACGTAGGTTACCTCCACCTCTACATCAAATTTCATTAATCCTTTCATAACATTTTGGATATCCTGATGACAATCAAATAAAAAACAAACAAACAAACAAACAAAAAAAAAAACAGACCTTGAGACAACAAAACTTAACCATCTTAGAAGTGATCTTATGTTTGTAAGTACACTGCAATTAGCACTGTCAGCTTGTACCAGAGAGATGCAGGTTTGAATCGACCACATGGATAAGCTTTGATGTGTGGATTGCACATAGTCTTCCCATTTCTGTGTGGATTTTTCTGGCTTGCTCCCACAGTCCAAAGGCATGATGGCTAAGCTATGTGACGGACTGGTAATCTGTCCAAGGTGCAAATGACTAGTGTGCACACATGAGATAAACCAACAAGACAACCCTGGTGTAGGTATTGGCTGGATTATCATATGTCTATACAGTCACATAGCCTACGTGTGGATTTGCATGTTGTCCTCCAATCAGTCATAATGCACTTTGGTTTATGGAGCACTTGATGCATTCAACACGTTCTCATACTCATTTTGTGTCCTTTAGACATTTGAAGTTTCTTGCATGCACAGTAATACACTCCATTCAACCCATTCTATCTTGCTGCCATTATTAAATAAAACCAATCATTTTTAAATAAAACTGCACATTTGGATTTGCTATCTAATTACCTCCTATTTTAACATAATTAGTTATTACTTGCTCATGAATGTGAGCATTCCTGTTTCTAGCTGCTAGTGAGAAACAGATGTTACTCTGCAAAGCAGCTCATCAGTGAGCAGAATAGTAAATCACAATAGAATGGGGTTCCTGGGGTGAAACTAATCACATACCACCATGCAGCATTCCCCACCAATGGAGCCGGCAGCCACCCCGGCCTGACCACATATCTGTTAAAGGTTAAGTGTTTTTTTATTTATTTATTTATTTTTAAGAGTCGTAGTCATGTTAAAACAATCTTACAAATCAGGCAGTTGAGTGCTCTCATCAGTTTCAATGATATAAAATTTATAAATATGTGTTAATTCATTTATGTATGTATTTATTTATTTATTTTTGGATATTTGTGCTCTGCTCAATGTGGTGTGTCCTACATCTACGGCAAAGACATCAATTTCATTAAGGAGATGGTGTAAAGGGAAACATATATTGACAAATGTTTAAAACATTAAATGGGTCAGGACTCTTTCTTTTTTCTTTCTTTTTTTGCATTTTCCATCCTGGGGGATTTGTGACACACTGTGCATAGGGAAAGTATTCACGGCACTTCACTTTTTCCACATTTTGTTATGTTACACCCTTATTCCAAAATGGATGAAGTGTTGTGTGGGCCGCCAGAAGAGGAGGTACTGCTGGCCCACCACCAGAGGGCGCCCTGCCTGAAGTGCGGGCTTCAGGCACGAGAGGGCGCTGCCGCCACAGACACAGCCGGGGGTGACAGCTGTCACTCATTATCTCATGACAGCTGTCGCTAAGACCCATGCAGACCGCCGGTGGTCCCCGGCCCCTGCATACCAGCCCGGGCAGGAGGTGTGGTTATCAACGAAGGACATCCCCCTCCAAGTGGACTCCCCTAAGTTGAAGGACAGGTACATCGGACCATTTAAAATCCTCAAGATCCTCAGCCCTGCCGCAGTGAAGCTCCAACTCCCAGCTTCACTGCGGATCCACCCTGTTTTCCATGTGTCCAGACTGAAACCACACCACACCTCACCCCTCTGTGCTCCCGGTCCGGCGCTGCTTCCTGCCCGGATCATTGACGGGGAGCCGGCTTGGACAGTGAGCTGGCTCCTGGACGTCCATTGAATGGGCCGGGGGTTCCAGTATTTGGTCGACTGGGAGTGGTATGGACCCGAAGAACGCTACTGGGTAAAGAGGAGCTTCATCCTGGACCCGGCCCTCCTGGCCGATTTCTACCGTCGTCACCTGGATAAACCTGGTCGGGCACCAGGAGGCGCCCGTTGAGGGGGGGGGTCCTGTTGTGTGGGCCGCCAGAAGAGGAGGTACTGCTGGCCCACCACCAGAGGGCGCCCTGCCTGAAGTGCGGGCTTCAGGCACGAGAGGGCGCTGCCGCCACAGACACAGCCGGGGGTGACAGCTGTCACTCATTATCTCATGACAGTTGTCACCCATCTACACTTCATCATACCACTCCATAAAAACCGGACGTCATCTCCACCTCGTTGCCGAGATATCATCGACCTGTGAAGGTAATATTCTCAGCCTTAAAACTAACTGTGTCTTAGTCTGAACTCGTTTTACAGCTGTTTTCCTGTGGAGTGCCTTATCTGGGAGATTGGCGTAATCAGCGACGGCTTCGCTTCACACCCCAGCCAGATAAGTGTTTGAGACAGGAGCTGCACGAGTGTGTGTGAGAGGTGGAGGTGGACTCTCCACCACTGTTGCTACTGGGTGTGCACACACCCACAGCTTATTGTTTCTGCTCCTCGCCAGCAGTACCAGATCCGACATTCGGAGACAGTGGCCACCTGGGGAATCGGGACTTGGCGGCTCCAGTATTCTTCAGGTTCGGTGGCGGAGGAAATCGTGTGGTTCTGGTTCTTCTCAGGACAGACGTCTTCTATCCTCGAGCCTGCCCACACGTCACCTTTGTGGATTGACTGTTTGCAAAATTCTGTATTCCTCTGTATTGTGGTTGTGCTCATTCACAACAGTAAAGTGTTCATATTCGACTCTTTCATTGTCCGTTCATTTACGCCCCCTGTTGTGGGTCCGTGTCACTACACTCTCCCAACATAAAGTTCATTTTTATCCTCAAAATTCTACACACAGTTCCCCATAATAACAATGCAAAGAAAGTGTTATTTATTTATTTTTGCAAATTTATTCAAAATACCCCCTGCCAAAGAAATCACATGTACATTCGTATTCACAGCCATTGCCATGGACCTCAGGATTGAACTAAGGTGTATCCTCGTTTCACTGACCATCCTTGAGATGTTTCTACAGCTTAACTGGAGTCCACCTAGGGTAGGTTCAGTTGATTGGACATGATTTGGAAAGGCACACACCTGTCTACATATAAGGTCCAACAGTTGAAAGTGCAACTCAGAGCACAAACCAAGCATGAAGTCACAGGAATTGTCTGTAGACATCAGAGATATGACTGTGTCAAGGCACACATCTGGGGAAGGGTTCAGAAACATTTAAGCTGCTTTGAAAGTCTCAATGAGCACAGTGGCCTCCATTATCTGTAAATGGCAGACGTTTTGATCCACCAGGACTCTTCCTAAAGGTGGCTGCCCTTCTAAACTTAACGAAAGGGCAAGAAGGACCTTAGTCAGGGAGGTGACCAAGAACCCAATGGCCACTCTGTCAGAGCTCCAGCATTCCTCTGTGGAGGAAGGACAACCATCTCTGCAGCAATCCACCAATCAGCCCTGAATGGTAGAGGGGCCAGACACAGAATCAAATCAAATCAAATCAATTTCATTTATATAGCGCCAAATCACAACAAACAGTTGCCCCAAGGCACTTCATATTGCAAGGCAAAGCCATACAATAATTACAGAAAAACCCCAACTGTCAAAACGACCCCCTGTGAGCAAGCACTTGGCAACAGTGAGAAGGAAAAACTCCCTTTTAACAGGAAGAAACCTCCAGCAGAACCAGGCTCAGGGAGGGGCAGTCTTCTGCTGGGACTGGTTGGGGCTGAGGGAGAGAACCAGGAAAAAGACATGCTGTGGAGGGGAGCAGAGATCAATCACTAATGATTAAATGCAGAGTGGTGCATACAGAGCAAAAAGAGAAAGAAACACTCAGTGCATCATGGGAACACCCCAGCAGTCTAAGTCTATAGCAGCATAACTAAGGGATGGTTCAGGGTCACCTGATCCAGCCCTAACTATAAGCTTTAGCAAAAAGGAAAGTTTTAAGCCTAATCTTAAAAGTAGAGAGGGTGTTTGTCTCCCTGATCCGAATTGGGAGCTGGTTCCAGAGGAGAGGAGTCTGAAAGCTGAAGGCTCTGCCTCCCATTCTACTCTTACAAACCCTAGGAACTACAAGTAAGCCTGCAGTCTGAGAGCGAAGCGCTCTATTGGGGTGATATGGTACTATGAGGTCCCTAAGATAAGATGGGACCTGATTATTCAAAACCTTATAAGTAAGAAGAAGAATTTTAAATTGTATTCTAGAATTAACAGGAAGCCAATGAAGAGAGGCCAATATGGGTGAGATATGCTCTCTCCTTCTAGTCCCTGTCAGTACTCTAGCTGCAGCAGTTTGAATTAACTGAAGGCTTTTCAGGGAACTTTTAGGACAACCTGATAATAATGAATTACAATAGTCCAGCCTAGAGGAAATAAATGCATGAATTAGTTTTTCAGCATCACTCTGAGAAAAGACCTTTCTAATTTTAGAGATATTGCGCAAATGCAAAAAAGCAGTCCTACATATTTGTTTAATATGCACATTGAATGACATATCCTGATCAAAAATGACTCCAAGATTTCTCACAGTATTACTAGAGGTCAGGGTAATGCCATCCAGAGTAAGGATCTGGTTAGACACCATGTTTCTAAGATTTGTGGGGCCAAGTACAATAACTTCAGTTTTATCTGAGTTTAAAAGCAGGAAATTAGAGGTCATCCATGTCTTTATGTCTGTAAGACAATCCTGCAGTTTAGCTAATTGGTGTGTGTCCTCTGGCTTCATGGATAGATAAAGCTGAGTATCATCTGCCTAACAATGAAAATTTAAGCAATGCCGTCTAATAATACTGCCTAAGGGAAACATGTATAAAGTGAATAAAATTGGTCCTAGCACAGAACCTTGTGGAACTCCATAATTAACCTTAGTCTGTGAAGAAGATTCCCCATTTACATGAGCAAATTGTAATCTATTAGATAAATATGATTCAAACCACTGCAGTGCAGTGCCTTTAATACCTATGGCATGCTCTAATCTCTGTAATAAAATTTTATGGTCAACAGTATCAAAAGCAGCACTGAGGTCTAACAGAACAAGCACAGAGATGAGTCCACTGTCCGAGGCCATAAGAAGATCATTTGTAACCTTCACTAATGCTGTTTCTGTACTATGATGAATTCTAAAACCTGACTGAAACTCTTCAAATAGACCATTCCTCTGCAGAGGAATGTACATAGCCAACTAACAAAGATAGATTGATCATATTTAAGATCGAAGCATTAAATAATGGTAGGGCTTCCTTGAGCAGCCTGGTAGGAATGGGGTCTAATAAACATGTTGATGGTTTGGATGAAGTAACTAATGAAAATAACTCAGACAGAACAATCGGAGAGAAAGAGTCTAACCAAATACCAGCATCACTGAAAGCAGCCAAAGATAACGATACGTCTTTGGGATGGTTATGAGTAATTTTTTCTCTAATAGTTAAAATTTTATTAGCAAAGAAAGTCATGAAGTCATTACTAGTTAAAGTTAAAGGAATACTCGGCTCAATAGAGCTCTGACTCTTTGTCAGCCTGGCTACAGTGCTGAAAAGAAAGCTGGGGTTGTTCTTATTTTCTTCAATTAGTGTTGAGTAGTAAGATGTCCTAGCTTTACGGAGGGCTTTTTTATAGAGCAACAGACTCTTTTTCCAGGCTAAGTGAAGATCTTCTAAATTAGTGAGACGCCATTTCCTCTCCAACTTATGGGTTATCTGCTTTAAGCTGCGAGTTTGTGAGTTATACCACGGAGTCAGGCACTTCTGATTTAAAGCTCTCTTTTTCAGAGGAGCTACATCATCCAAAGTTGTCTTCAATGAGGATGTAAAACTATTGACGAGATACTCTATCTCACTTACAGAGTTTAGGTAGCTACTCTGCACTGTGTTGGTATATGGCATTAGAGAACATAAAGAAGGAATCATATCCTTAAACCTAGTTACAGCGCTTTCTGAAAGACTTCTAGTGTAATGAAACTTATTCCCCACTGCTGGGTAGTCCATCAGAGTAAATGTAAATGTTATTAAGAAATGATCAGACAGAAGGGAGTTTTCAGGGAATACTGTTAAGTCTTCAATTTCCATACCATAAGTCAGAACAAGATCTAAGATATGATTAAAGTGGTGGGTGGACTCATTTACATTTTGAGCAAAGCCAACTGAGTCTAATAATAGATTAAATGCAGTGTTGAGGCTGTCATTCTCAGCATCTGTGTGGATGTTAAAATCGCCCACTATAATTATCTTATCTGAGCTAAGCACTAAGTCAGACAAAAGGTCTGAAAATTCACAGAGAAACTCACAGTAACGACCAGGTGGACGATAGATAATAACAAATAAAACTGGTTTTTGGGACTTCCAATTTGGATGGACAAGACTAAGAGTCAAGCTTTCAAATTAATTAAAGCTCTGTCTGGGTTTTTGATTAATTAATAAGCTGGAATGGAAGATTGCTGCTAATCCTCCGCCTTGGCCCGTGCTACGAGCATTGTGGCAGTTAGTGTGACTTGGGGGTGTTGACTCATTTAAACTAACATATTCATCCTGCTGTAACCAGGTTTCTGTAAGGCAAAATAAATCAATATGTTGATCAATTATTATATCATTTACTAACAGGGACTTAGAAGAGAGAGACCTAATGTTTAATAGACCACATTTAACTGTTTTAGTCTGTGGTGCGGTTGAAGGTGCTATATTACTTTTTCTTTTTGAATTTTTATGCTTAAATAGATTTTTACTGGTTATTGGTGGTCTGGGAGCAGGCACCGTCTCTACGGGGATGGGGTAATGAGGGGATGGCAGGGGGAGAGAAGCTGCAGAGAGGTGTGTAAGACTACAACTCTGCTTCCTGGTCCCAACCCTGGGTAGTCACGGTTTGGAGGATTTAAGAAAATTGGCCAGATTTCTAGAAATGAGAGCTGCTCCATCCAAAGTGGGATGGATGCTGTCTCTCCTAACAAGACCAGGTTTTCCCCAGAAGCTTTGCCAATTATCTATGAAGCCCACCTCATTTTTTGGACACCACTCAGACAGCCAGCAATTCAGGGAGAACATGCGACTAAACATGTCACTCCTGGTCCGATTGGGGAGGGGCCCAGAGAAAACTACAGAGTCCGACATTGTTTTTGCAAAGTTACACACAGATTCAATGTTAATTTTAGTGACCTCCGATGGTCGTAACCGGGTGTCATTACTGCCGACATGAATTACAATCTTACCAAATTTACGCTTAGCCTTAGCCAGCAGTTTCAAATTTCCTTCAGTGTCGCCTGCTCTGGCCCCCGGAAGACAATTGACTGTAGAAAAGTCCCACCATGAGAAAAAAAAAATCTCTAATCTGATGAGACAAAGATTCAACGTTTTGGTGTGAATGCCAGGCATCATGTTTGGGGGAAACCAGGCACCATCCCTACAGTGAAACATGGTGGTGACAGCATCATGCTGTGGGGATGTTTTTCAACAGCAGGAACTGGGAGACTAGTCAGGATTGAGGGAAAGATGAACGCAGCAATGTACAAAGACATGCTGGATGAAAACCTGCTCCAGAGTGCTCTTGACCTCAGACTGGGGTGACGGTTCATCTTTCAACAGGACAATGACCTTAAGCATCCAGCCAAGATATCAAAGGAGTGGTTTCAAGACAACTGTGTGAATGTCCCTGAGTGGCCCAGCCAGAGCCCAGACCTGAATCTGGTTGAACATCTCTGGAAAGATTTGAAATGGTCTGTGCACCAATGCTTCCCATCCACCCTGATGGAGCTTGAGAGGTGCTGCAAAGAGGAATGGACAAAACTGCCCAAACATAGGTGCACCAAGCTTGTGGCATCATATTCCATAAGGCTTGAGCCAATTGCTGACCAAGGTGCATCAACAAAGTTTTAAGCAAAGGCTGTGAATATACTTATGTACATGTGACTTCTTAGGTTTTCTTTTTAATAAATTTGCAAAAATAAAAAAAGACGTTTTTTTCATGTTGTCATCATGAGGTGTTGCGAGTAGAATTTTGAGGGAAAAAAAAAAAAGAATTTTCTCCATTTTGGAATAAGGCTGTAACATAACAAAATGTGGGAAAACTGAAGTGTTGCAAATACTTTCTGGATGCACTGAATAATTCCAAACAGAAAACAAAAAAGGGATTGCACAGAAGCAACATTTATGGGTCAAATCTGGAAGCATCAGACATTTCCTGTATGTCTGCTCATGCCACATTTTAAAAATAATGGTAAAGTTTTGATTGCAAAAAAATAAAATCTTCAAGCAAATTTTCATATTTAAGACTTGAAGTAACCACCACATTGTTTACATTTTAAAATTCTTGCTTTATTTTGAATTTTAAGTTGTTGAAAAAAATTTACAGCCCCAAGTCAGGTAAAAAAAAAAAAAAAAAATCACTGGAATCTGTTAAAATCTGTTTGTTTGTTTGTTTGTTTTTTGTATGTGTGCGTGTGTTTTGGGCGTATTTGCTTGGTTGGTGATTGTATGACTTGTGGGTTTTCTCTGCTTTCTTTGGTAATCACAGTGATTTGGGACACGTGATGTCTATTTATGATGCTACATCATGCGATGCTGTGTTTAATATCTCTGAAGGCCTCTGTGTAAAATGCACGGCATGCCACTGAGCAAACGGCACACAGATCATCCAGCTTTGAACCCACTTGGAAGAAATTACCCATGTAAAAATGTTGGAAAACACTTTTCTCTGTCACTATCAATATTTGATCTTCCCACATAGATTTTATTAATTTATTTTTACTGATGGATAGAAATAATGCAAACTGCACAACCCAATCTCATACCATTTTGTGATGCCATCATGAAAAGTAAATGCATCTATTTGTTTGTGATACCATCATGAAAAGCACCACATTTTGTTCCAAAGATTCCTCCAGGCTGCACATGGGGTACAACCATAAGCTTTTCAACATGACATGAACAGCAGCATATTGACCTTGGATCTTCAGTCACTCCTACGTCGTATCCGAGTTCATGGCCTTCTCAAGCACCAAGTTATTTTTTAATGATCTTAGTGTTATTCTTTCAAGTGATTGATTACTTTTTCTCTGTGCCGCATATTGCCAGCTGCAGCCTCTCTGCCATGACACTCCTCAGCATTCCTCCTCAATCAGCAACCTTCAGTTTACTGCATCAGCCACCAAAGACAACGTCTTAGGCCAGTGGTGTCCAAAGACATTCCAGAAAGTGCCAAGAGGCTGCAGGTTTTCTTTGCAGTCACTGACTGCAGCAGGTGATGTGACTGATTAACATCACTTTGAGCAGATGGGAGCAGTTCATCAGTGAAGTCACTTGCTGCAGTCAGTGGCTGCAAAGCAAACCTGCAGCCTCTTGGCACTTTCTGGAATGTCTTTGGACACCACTGCCTTAGGCAATTTGCTACTGGTCCTCATCCTGTGACAGAGCTGCCTTACTCCACAGTCTCTCAGCCCAAACTTCACACAACCCAGCATGACCCATAGGACTGCCTAATAACCTTCTCTGTGCTACAAATAAATCATCTTATTCTGAAAAGTGTTTGCACTGTGTTCTGCTTCCTCTCACCTCAACAATCCATTCATTTTATAAACCTGTTTATTCCAGTTCAGGATCACTCTGTCTGTCTGTGTGTGTGTGTGTGTGTGTGTGTGTGTGTGTGTGTGTGTGTGTGTGTGTGTGTGTGTGTGTGTGTGTGTGTGTGCGTGCGTGCGTGTGCGTGCGTGAACACTGGGGGTCTTGTACGAAACTCAGAATTCACAGTTTTAGAGTATCCCAGAATCCTTTGCGCGCTGGGGAGGGAAGCTCAGCTTAATGCTAACTTTCACATTGAAAATGCCATAGACATTCTAACGCATTAGCATCTGTCCTGTTTTTAAGTTATAAAATACATCTATCAACTGTTTCGGAAGACCATAACAGGTCGGTTTAACATATAGAAAAGGTAAATATTACTCACAGACATATGCTCTTTATGGTATTAGTGGGGAAAAATTAAGTTAAAGCGGAATTAAACAAAGAACCAACGAAGCAGCAGATCGAAGATCAAAGCACTGCTTCATTGGTTCAAGGTTCAAAGCGAAGCCACGCTGCAGAAACGATTGATTGATTATACAGACACACTGCAGGGTCTGTAATCAATGTAGAGAAATTATCATTTTCCTGACAAACACCCCCCAAAACAACGGCCACTCTAAAGGACTGATGTGGGAATCATGAAGCAAAAAGGCTATCGATGTTTATGGATCTAATCATTTCTTAAGGACACCCGAAAAGAACCGGTTCCCAACACGCAGCCCTAACAGCAACACACTTTTTTTTTATATAAAACTCACATTAAAGACTCACGATTATCTTAGTTAATCACCTAAATACATATTTTGGTTGAACCCACCTCCATAACAACGCAATGTTGCAAACAAGCTGCTTGTTGCTTGTCCACTCCACCACCCGCAAACGCTTGTTTACACTGACAATGAAGTCTTGGCCTCCCCAGCGAGAACATGATTATGCGCGCGATTTGACACCGTAAAGGCGTCAATACAATTACAGAAACCCCTATAAAGTGGACCTTAGTGTTTCTCTACGCTAGTTCAATGGTGTCCAATGTATTTCCAAAAGAGCCAAGAGGCTGCAGGTTTTCTTTGCAGCCACTGACTCCAGCAGGTGATTTCACTGATTAACACATCCTATTTGCTTAAAGTGATGTTAATAATCAGTAAAATCACCTGCTGGAGTCAGTGGCTGCAAGGAAAACCTGCACCGTCTTGGATCCTTCGGGAATACATTGGAAACCTCTGTGTTAGTTTAAAGTATAATCTGCCTGCCTCACACGTATCATTGCAATGGCTCATTCAAGTCTGTGGTCCAGCATGTGGTGCAAGTCAGAAGACAGTAGGAGGTTAAGCCTAGTTTACACATAGACGGTTTTGTCGGCGGGCAGTACGTAGACCGAAGTTCGAGGTAGTTCCGGCTGTTTTCACGGTGGAAAGGGGCGGAGCATTTCGGTGGCGTTTTGGCCGCCGTACTATCCGCAAATACGCGGATAAAATGCCGCTAAATCCGCCGAATAAAGCGGCGTTTTGACTCCGTAGCATCTGGCACACGTCGGTTAATACCCAGTTCTATCCTTTACAATCGCAGATTAAGAGGCGCGTGAGAACGGCGGTGTTCTGCTGCCGCCGATAATGCCCTGTGTACCGTTGCGTGCTAGCATTTTTATATTGACCGCCGCCTATCGACCGTTTGGAACGCCGTTAACCGGGAGGTGGTGTTTAGAACGGCGTACTGTCCGCTAGCGCCGCCGTTTTGTCTGCGTCTGTCGCCGGTTAAAACGCCCTTGAGGACGCCGATGTGGGCTCTATCGCCATTTTACATGCCGTTGATTAGGGATACAATGCCGGCCACCAATTACGGCGGTGTAAACTGAGGCACTACAGGAAGGGGCAGGATGAAATGGCGATTAAAAAGTATCAAACGGCGTTGTTCACGTTGTCTCCATCATCACACAAATTCTCCGGGAGCGCTCCCGGAATTATTCGACATGTTGAATAATTTTTTCGATGATTCCCGGTAAAGCCGGAACTAAGCCACGCCCCCTAGTGCCGGCATTAACAACAGCGTGTGATCCTTAAGACAGGCCAAAAACTCTTCCAGGATGCCTCCGGGAGCTCTTACCCTCTATGTGTAAACTGGGCTTTAATGGCAGCCCGGTGACTTAGTGGTTAGCACTGTTGCCTCACAGCAAGAAGGTCATGGGTTCAATTCCCACCTGTGGTCTTTCTGTGTGGCGTTTGCATGTTCTCCATAAATCCATCTGTGTTTGTGTGGGTTTCCTCCAGGTGCTCCGGTTTCCTCCCACATTTAAAGACATGCAGATTAGATGAATTGGGAACTTACTTATAATTGTCCAGGTCTCCCTTGCAAAAGAGGTTTCAATCTCAATGGGACTAACCTGGGACTAACCTGACATTTTTGATGCAATTGCCTAGTGGTTAATTTATGAAAATTCTTTTTGATTTTGTGTTTTTCTGTTTTTGCTGGTGCTGTCTTAATTTGGAAATGTTGTGGGCACTTATTGGCCAGTGTATCATACAATTTCAGAAAATGAAAGTAGCTATCTCACTTGTTAAATACAAATGTATGTAACGTTAATTCCAACAGTGGACATTGACGTGTATGTGCAGTCTTTCGTCAATGACGTCAGTGCTGAGCGGGAAGTACCTGGATTTTCTACAAAGATGGTGGCTTGGGGGTGCTCGGGAAAGCGCGAAGTTCAAATGTCCAATAAAGGTATGTACTTGCGGGACTAGTGTAAAAAGTGTGGAATATCAGCTCTTTGGTATGTTTCTTATAGGAATGTATTGAATTTCTCACTGTGTAATGTTCCCCTTTAACATTTCTTTATATTATTCAAAGGGGGTGGAAGAAAATTAGTATTCATGACCCATTCATCCTTTTTCTGAGGGCAACAGACTGGACAGGCTGTCAGTGTATAGCATGGACAACACATGTAGACAAACTCATTCACACCTGTCATCAATTTACAGTCACCCACTCATCTAACCTTCATGTCTTTGGAAGTGGGAGGGCCTATAGGGAATCCATGCAAACGTCAGACAGAAAAGTCCAGATCCCAAGTAAACGTGATACCTCACTGTGACGCATCACTGCCAATCATTGAGCCACCGTGCTGCCCAATACTTAGTGGATTTTTTACAATCTGAAAATAAGATTTTAAATTCCAGAATCAATATGATTGACATCCAGTTGCTCATTGACAAGGCTGAAAGATTGTAGTACTGATTTTATTCAACACAGGACAGGCTGTATTTGCTGCAATACAAAGTAAACATGAGAAAACAATAGCACCGGCCGCGCTTGTAGAGCGCAAACCTCTGCCAACACTAGTTTCCAATTCCACAAATTTTGACCTTGGAAAAAAATTTCAAGGTCTAAGTCCTGTTAGAAGTGCTTTTGTATAAGCTAAAATATAATACAAAATATAGATTGAATGGGCTTTTCAATGTTAAAAAGAATCTAATATCTGATAAATCTGCAATATGGGTCAGATGCGGATCACACTTAGTCTATTCATTCAGAGTGCCAGTTTGCACCTCATTGTCACAAATCAGAGTGATTGAGGCATTTTGATTGAGTTATAATGCAAAATGTACATCAAATGGGCTTTTTAATATTAAATTCAAATTTCCACAAAATCCACAATCCAGATAAGATCCAGATTAAACTTTAACTTAGTGTGAGTCTGCACCTCACTTTCAAATATAGTGATAGAGTGATTGGGGCATGTTTGTTTAAGATATAATGTAAAATATATATCAAGTGGGGTTTTCAATATTTAATTTAAATGGCAACAAAATGTGTAATCTGGATCAGATTCGGATCAAACTTTGTCAGTCAGTAAAAGGTACACAATCCTACATAATGCTGTCAAATATGAAATAAATTAGATCTTTTTTGACAGAGGTATGAATTTTTGAAAGTTCATTCAATGTTGAAGATAGGGATTTTCCAATTTTCCAAGATTTTTCCTGACTTTGACCTATGACGCTGAAAATTGAATCAGTTTGCGCCTATCAGGATATGAATCTTCAGTACAAATTTTATAAAAATATATGAAAAATTGTTGGGTACAGGCTGTTCACAAACAGATTAAAAGACAAACAAACAAACAAACAGGGGCGATAACATAACCTCCTCCAATTTCATTGGTGGAGGTAAAAATGAATAGAAGACAGTGACCGATTGGCAGCAATATGACATGTGCCATTATGCTTTAAATCTAAAGAGTGAAATGACTTTGGGTTACATAAAGTAGCAGGAGATGTAGTATTAGACACGATGAACTCATTCTGCTAATTTTTATTATCCCATTTTATACAGTCAGGTTTAGAATTGTGAAAGCTATATTGACAAGCAGCACTTCAAAAAGCTTTTTTGAAAACTTACCAAATATGATGGTAGAGAAAAGAAACCTCTTAGTGATTCAGATTCAGATCCAGATTCAATTTATTATTATACCCTTGGGTAAAATTAGTATACAGTGAGTGAGTCACCTCGTTTGGTAAACACACAGTAAAACACAGACCAAGACAAAGTGACAACAGTGCTAAAAAGCTAAAAGAACAACAAGTATGGCCCCAAAGTAGAATAAAGGCAAAATGAGTTAAAACATCAATAGATAAAGGGGGGTGATGGTCTAGTAGGGGGGGTGATGGTCTAGTAGGGGGGGTGATGGTCTAGTGGTTAAGGTGATGGGCTTGAGTCCAGGAGATCATGGGTTCAAATCCCCGCCTGACTGGAAAATCACTAAGGGCCCTTGGGCAAAGCTCTTAATCCCCTATTGCTCCCGGTGTGTAGTGAGCACCTTGTATGGCAGCACCCTGACATCGGGGTGAATGTGAGGCATAATTGTAAAGCGCTTTGAGCATCTGATGCAGATGGAAAAGTGCTATATAAATGCAGTCCATTTACCATTTACATAAAAAGTCTAAAAACATGTCATACCAAGCCAAAAGTATAAAAACTAACTAAATAAATAAAAATAAAAAAGAGCTGTTCATAAAAACAAGGTAAAAGAGACTATACAAAAAATAAATGCACAAGTTAAGTTTCTGTTACTTGTTAACAGCACTGATGGCTGCTGGTACAAAACTGTTTTTGTAACATTTGGTTTTAGAAGCTATTACCCTGAACTTCCGACCTGAGGGGAGCAGCTGAAACTCACATGAAGAGGGTGGGAGTCATCTCTCAGAATAGAACCAGCGATCCTCTGTACCTGTTTGGTGTACAGGGATTCTGGCTGAAGCTGAGACTCTCCAATCAGCTTGCTCAACCATTTCACAATTTGGTTTAAACAATTTTTGTTTTTGAGGGACACGCTTCCACACCATGAAACAAGACAGAAGGATAAAACTGATTCTATAAAAGCACGATAAAACAAGGTCAGCATGGTTCTGTCAATGTTAAAAGTGGACAGTTTCCTCAAACAATAGAGGCGCTGGCGTCCCTTTTTGTACACAGTGTCACAGTTTGCCTCAAAGTTCAGTTTGTCATCAATGACAGTTCCAAGATATCTGTATGTGTTGACACACTCCACTGTCTAACCTTTTAAAACTGTTGCTTCTTGACTGGGAGAACTGTTTTTACAAAAGTCAATAATCATGTCTTTTGTTTTATAAATGTTCATCTCAAGAAAAGACTTACTGCACCAGTCAAGAAAATCAGTGCCAACTGGGCCGTGACTCCTATCATTGTTTTTCAGCAGGCTGACAATAACTGTGTCATCTGCAAACTTTAAAATCGTTCTATCCTCTCTGCTGCTACGGCACATGTTTGTATAGAGGATGAACAAAAGTGGAGAGAGCACACATCCTTGTGGGGAATTGCTTTTGTAAATATTACTTACAATTATCTCAGGAAATTACGCATTCAACTTTATCGCATGATCTAGTGTTACAAAAACAAACAAAAACACTATATATTGTAATTATTTTTTTTTTCTGTTTTATTCTGTTTCTTATCACCTTTTGATCATTTAAGCATGGAGTGACAGTGCAAAGGTGAAAGTGTTTTCAGATTAATAGTGAAGCAGCAGGACCTTCGCGGCCGGGACGACGGTGGGGGATCGGACCCACGCGGGTCACACCAAAAGACCGTTCCTCTACCAGGTCAGCCAAAGGGGAACTCCCCATTAGCCAAGCTAGCGGGAACGTCTTTTCAATTGGGACCCGGGACTTTCATCCCGCTACAATAGGAACACAACACCAAGTATTACCACAACACCACTGCAGATTTTGTATAATTTACATGAACATTCTATGACAAAAGTATCTCTGATGGATATTTAGAATTCTGAGTTTGAGTGACAGGTCTGGAGGAACTGTTTGCATTTTATTTCTGTTGTCCTGAGATAACAGTGGAGTGGAGACCCCCCAACCTCCACTCAATTCCCAGAGACACAACAACACATAACGTGATAAAGCAACACGACCAGGACGTCAGGCTTTGGCAAACAAAGAAGTAACTCTCACATTTACAGTGTAACTCAGCGCGATGCACGCAGACACACCTGATCAATGAACAGGACCTCGGGGGAATCACTGAACAAACAGCCTGTAGAAATTTTGATTTAAGGGCTGAAAATGAATTATAGAAATGCTTGCACCGCCCTCCACCTTCCCACAGCCTATATGTTCTCTCACACAGACAGAGAGACAAAGGGGAGTAGAAAGTACCGCAGTATATTTGATGAGAATATCCTGTTTGGTTGCAGGCAGTAATTGAATGGAGCAGTCAAGCAGTGGAGTCATGGGAAAGAGTGTGTAGCTGTAGACAAAGGAGGAAAAAAAAGTCATTTCTCACTACTGGTTGCTCATATTATTGCTGGACTGTGGCCCTTTCCCCCCGCGTACGTCCAGCAATAGAGCTGTCTTGATGGCTGTTGCGCTACTTCCACACACATACACGCATTGAGCTGTCGCTGAGCCGCCCAAGAAGACAGAGTGCTCCCGAGAACATGAAGGAAGTGGAACTGTAGAACTCTCGAGCTCTTGCTCCTTCGTTTTCTTCACTCACACACAATGAAAGCGAAACTTGAAGGATTGGTTAGTACGCTGGAAGCTTTGACACACTCAAAAAGTGTTAGAGACACACCAGTCATCACTGCCTTGACTCTGCCTGGTCTGACCCCAACCTCGACATTCCAAGATCTTATTATGTGTTTAGCCACTTAACCTAATACATTCAAACGCATACAGCGGGTAAAATAAGTATTGAACACGTCACCATTTTTTCTCAGTAAATATATTTCTTAAGGTCCTACCGACATGACATTTTCAGCACGTCAGTAACAACACAAAGCACCCATACACACAAAGAAACCAAAACAAATTAGTGCAGAAATTAAGTTATGTGTAATAATGCGAAATAACACGGAGAAGAAATGTTGAACATGCTTACTGAAATGTATTTAATACTTCGTACAAAAGCCTTTGTTTGTAATGAAGCTTCAAGATGCCTCCTGTATTGAGAAACTAATCACGTGCATTGCTCAGGTGTGATTTTGGCCCATTGTTTCACACAAACACTCTTCAAATCTTGAAGATTCTGTGGACTTCTTCTAGTAACTCTGATCTTTTGTTCTTGCTGTAGATTTTCTCTTGGATTCAAGTCAGGTGATTGGCTGGGCCATTCTAGCAGCTTTATTTTCATTCTCTGAAACCAATTGAGAGTTCCCTTGGCTCTGTGTGTTTGGGATCATTCTCTTGCTGAAATGTCCAATCTTGTTTCAGCTTCATCATCCTGGCTGATGGCTACAGATTTTTATCAAGAATGTCTTGGTACATTTTTCCATCTTTCTTTCAACCATATGAAGTTTGCTATATATGAAAAACCAGCCCCACACCATGATGTGTGAGTGGAATCTTGTGTGGTGAGTGTGTATACAAGCCATGGTGGTTGAGCACATTCCTTATTGTTGTTTTCTTTTGAAACAATTATACCTGCTAATTCCAGATGTTTCTGAAGCTCTACAGGTCCTTGGCTCTTGGACAACTCTTCTGATAATTGTTTTCACTCTTCTGTCATACATTTTGCAAGGGAGGAGTACCTGGTCGTGCCTAGTTTATGGTGAAATGATGTTCTTTCCACTTCCGGATTATGGCTCCACAGTGCTCACTGGAACATTCAGAAGCTTAGAAATCCTTCTCTAAATAATTCCATCAGTATGTTTTGCAACAGTAATATTGCAAAAATCTTGAGAGGGCTCTTTGCTTTTAGCCATCATGATATGCTTCTTGAGTGATTCCTTGGTAATGAGACACCTTTTTAGAGGCCATCATTTGGGTCTGAATCAGATGATAATTTGTACTGACAAGGGGCAGGACTGCTTTGTAATTTCTGATAGATGGTGTCTTGTCTTTACATGTCTTTTTGCACCTCCCTTTCTTCATGTGTTCAATACTTTTTCACATTATTACACATAATTTATGAACATCTATGGTTTGATTTCTTTGCATTTGTGAATTACTTGGGTTGTTACTGACATCAGTTGAATTTTGAGGTCAATAATATTTACTGAGAAAAATGGTGACATGATAAATACTTACTTTATACACTGTAAGAGTGACAAGACAAGACAAAAGCAGTTACAGTAGGGGTCTCAAACCTGTGGTGCAGAGGCTGAATGAACCTGTTCTAAGGAAAAATCCATAGTAAAATGTACTGGCCCCTTCACACATAACACAAAGTTGGGCAAAAGAAGCAGAAACTGGCCAAAATAGGGTGGAAAAAAATGAATTGGCAAACCGCGAACAATTCCAGCTGCTGTTGGGAGGGACGGGGTCAGATAGGCGTGAATGATCCTGCGGCAATGTTTTCGTGCACAGTGTGAGCACCTGAGAGAGATGTGATACCACATCATGCCCATACAACAGCAGTAGAAATTACATGTTGGACAATGTATGTAAATCAATGAAAATGTATGAGGACAAAATAATGAGAGAACATAGAACATTATAAGTACAATGAAAGTACTGTTTAAATGTAAGATAATCAGGTTTTGGTAATGATGTTCTCACTGTTAAAAAAACAAAACAAAACAAAAAACGCAATGTTTACTGTTACTGTTTCGGCACTCCGACTAAACAATTTCCTTCGGGATTAATAAATGTGCTCTTATTATTCTGATGATGTGTAATTGATGCCTGATGACTTGACAGTCTGTTAAAAATGACAAAACAAGTGCAGTGGCGATTGGCCCATAGGGGGCGCTCGGGTGCTGTCCTCCCAGATGTAGTAAAAATATAATAAAATATATTTTAAAAAAGTATTATCAATGTCAGTTAGTTTTACTTAATATTATGTGCCTACATGTAATCTGATTTATTAAAAAAATATTTCCACCAACTGACTCTCATTCAACAGTGCAGTTCCACCAACAGAACGTATCATTTCTCTTCTTGGGCGATCACTCAAACAGCCCCTTGAAGTGCAGCAAAATGACCAATGGTTGATCTGGAAAAATAATAAATATTTGCCCAATCACCATCACCAAATTTAGGTTGCCCCTGAAAGTGCTGCTGTTTTTGGCGGAAACAAAAACCCCACCAACGTTTAGGTTATTTACTTTTTTGTCTCCCTGTGTTTTGCTGGAGTAAGTTGAAGAACTTTGGGACACAGTTTTTGGAGGTGAGGGTAACCTGGAATAAAGGAGCGACCACACATTGTCTTACACTGGCTGCGCTCACATTTGGTCAGTGCTACAGAAGCAGCATGACGCCAACTAAAACCAGCTCCCAGCCTCATTTCTTTCAAATGGAGCTAAGTCTGTTTGAGTTTTGAGGGGTTTTTTTTGTTTTTTTTTAAGGACGCATGTGGTCGCACATTGCGCTCAGGTCTGTGAGAAAAAAAATTGCTGAATAGTTCAGAGTCCCCATTACGACAGGACAAGGTGTGAGGATTTGGAGACACATTTTCTGGATCAAGTCTCGGCTGTGGATTTAACTGTTTGGCAGCTCTTCGCCTCTTTGAGGTGAGTCATTCCTCTCGATTTTGGTTTCTCACTCTCACACACATACATACACACACTCACTCACTCGCTCTCTCTCACACACACACCACCTCTCTCGCTCTCTTTTCATACAATTACTCAGTCCCCCAGACCTCCACTCATCTTACACCCCTCCCAACTCATTCATTCACACACAAACACACACATTCTCTCTCACACACACACCCTCTCTTTCTCTCTCTCTCTCTCTCTCTCTCTCTCACACACACACACACACACACACACACACACACACACACACACACACACACACACACACACACACACACACACACACACCACCTCTTTCACTCTCTTTTTGAAGGTGGTGTGAACATTGTCTTATATACATAATGTTCTTTTGTCAATTGAGGAATTTTTCCATATTTTTGAAAGAGTCTAAATTTGCTGATATTTTCTATTCTGTTAAGGGGGTGTCATTGTAAAACCCAGGATCTGTTTGTCTGAAGATAATGGCAGTGCAGTACAGTTTGGTGTACTATGTGTGTAATTGGTGTTCCTTGCTCAAGAACTTGAGTGTTGTGTTGTATTTGATACTGTCCCTTTCCAAAGTATAAATGAGACCTAATATAGCTGTAAATGGTTAACTTTATCTGTGAAACTGCTGATTTTGAGAAGGACATTAAATGATTATTGTGGAATTGTTGTAATTTTCAGACTGTTCATTTGAATGCCTGTACTGCCACACCAAGATTTTTTTTTTAACCAGCCACCACTGAACAAATAGATTTCGTTTTGTCTGTTAAAATTTTTAATTCCTGTTATAAAGAGCAGACAATACAAGAATTATCCTTCTTTTCTTCCTTTATGTTCACGAACCATGGCCATGGATGTAAACAAGGAAGTAATGAACTAAGGAATGAAGCCATACACTCATATCATGAACATATCAGCCAGCTCCGTGTGTCCAGTGCTCTGAAGGACATTGCGTCATGTGGACTATATCACCTGGTGGACACATGGCTCACCGTCCATTCACATGATCAGATGGATATTTTCACATGGGGCAGCCTGGGTGATGGTGTCCAGTGTGCACTGAGGCACTCTCAGTTGAACATGTTGCAAAGGTGATATGTGTTTTAATTCACCATGTGAGGACAGCATGCCAAATATGTGCCTCGCACCAGTGTGTTGAGAGGTGATGTTGTTCATGGCACAATATGTGTTCTCCATCTGTGAGTAGCTATGACAGAGCGGTCAGCTGCTGCGGCTCGCCGCCAACACGCCCGCCTGTCTGGAGTAACTCACAGCTGGAGAACACATATCCTATGAACATCACCTCTCAACACGTCATACAATTCACATGTGTGAGTGGGCTCTCATGTTCTCATGACATTCTGATAATTACATACAAACAACATCACCTTTGCATCGCCCAGCCACGTCTCAGCGCACATGGCATGGTGTGAATTTTGTGAACAATCAACCGGCCAGGATAATGTCACCTCAACGACGTAAGTTATAGTCCACATGACAGACAGAAAGAGTGGAAAAACAAATAAATACATATATACAATAAGGGGAAAGACGTGAACTCATTCATCTGTGACTGCTTTGCTCATCGAGCTGTGGACAGGGGGCGTGTCAGCTAACCGCCGGCCAGCGATTCACTGTCAGCTGGAACTGACAGCGTGAACATGACATGCTACATTAAAACAAAGAGAACAGAGAGCGGGAGGACAAATAAATAAAATAATATACTACAACAAATAAATACATATTTACATAACAAATACATAAAAAGTCTCACCTCTGTCACTTTTTTCTGTAATTATTTATTTTACTTATCTAATTCTTATGTAAATATGTATTTATTTATTTGTTGCATGTGCAAGCATAATGTGCAAGTACATTAGTGACATTGGTACGGTCAAAACCAAGATTTGTTTTTTTTAAATTCATCACATTCAAAGGTTTTAATCTGGATATTTTCATGACACTTCATGAAAGCATATTATTTATGTATTTATCACAACAAAATAAGAGGCATTTGAAAAATACATTTCATATTGCTAAAATGGGATGTTTTGGACCAAACTGGAGGCATGCACTCCAGTAAGTGGTCTTCTAATTTTAAAGATAAACCAGTTTTGTATCTGAGGTCTCTCTCATCCTCTGGTCACACTCCAGAGGTTTTACTGTGCGGTAATGAAGCTGCTCACTTCACAGACATTTGGGTGTAAATGCGGCTGTAAGTGCTGAGCCTGTTTGTGACGAGCTGTCTTTTTAACACTCAGTTGTCACTGAGAAGCCACGGTTGGTAGTTCTGTTTAAATCTGTTTGTTTAGTCATCCGGTGGTGTGGGGGTGCTGTGTAACTACTAACAACTGTTGAAGTTACATGTACAAACTGTGGCTTCCATCATAGGTGAAAAAACACAACAAAGCAAAAACAGAAAAACACCTCTTAAGTAGTAAATTCTTTTGGCTTCTCTCCCATTAGGCTTGGCGTTACCACAGCAAACCTACAAGTTGATTTGGCATGATTTTATACACCAGATGCCATCCTGCACTGACCCCTTGGCCAGTAGAGCACCTTGATTAGAGAGAGTGGTCACATGACGAGTTGAAAAAATCAGTCCCGTGATTCATGGTGCCATCTTGGGTTCAAAATAGTGTTGGCTGTTAATGTGTCTACATGTAAATCCAGCTACTTTATTTGTTTATTTGCTGAAAATGCCGGGTTGTTGTGCACTTGGATACACAAATAGACACAACAAAGGCTTCAAGATGTATAGATTCCCTTCAGATCTGAACAGAAGAGAAATTTGGGAAAATAAAGTCAGCCGTGTGGGATGGAAGCTGATATCATCATCAAAGTTTTTCGAGGTAAATTTATTGTTCAGTCCCATGTACAGTAAAACTCATCTAAACCATCATTGTATAAACCGGATATTCGCAGTCACCGGACAAAAAAGTTCCAAGGTTTTTGTATTGTTTTCCATGTAATAAACACGGTATATAACTGTTTTTGTACTGCAGATTTTTCACTCACATCCAATAAAAAGTCCCGTCCGATTGCAATGTATTTCCATTAAACCCCTCGCCTGTGGGCAGGGGCGTCGGACTGGGGGGGTAAAGGGTACTATGTACCCAGGGCCCAGAGCATGGGGGGGGGTCCACACAGAAAACTGGCATTAAATACATTTTTGTGTTGCATGTTATTAATGTCCATACAATTCATGTTGTAAAAGAATATAATTAGAATGAATGTATAAATGTTGCAAAACATAATTCTGCTCTAACAATAATATTGAAAGATCTCTGAGGGCCCTTCCCACCCCTGCACAGTTGTACAGTGGTTTAGTCCAGGCACACAGGCGGCACTCTGCCGCACACACACACACACACACACACACACACACACACACACACACACACACACACACACACACACACACACACACACACACACACACACACACACATCCCAAACGGGATCTGACAGAAAGAGGAGGTGTTTAGAAGAGCTGAAACAACTAATCGATTCTTAAAATAGTTGTCAACTAATTTAGTCATGGATTAGTTGTTAAATAACTTTGTTTTACTGCAAATGTTTTGTTTCTTCCACATAAATCAACTGTTTCTGCAGCGCGGCTTTGCTTTGAACCTTGAACCATTCGAAGCAGTGATTCACAGATCGAAGCAGTGCTTCAATCTGTGAATCACTGCAACTTGAATTCACTGCAAATCACTGAAAATTGCACCATTTTTCTAGGAAATGGTACAATTTGGTCCCCCAGATCCCCCAACTCAATATTGCTCCCCCAACTTTAAAAAGGGTTCTGACTCCCAGGTGATCTAAGGTATACATGATTTAGACCTGGTTTGACTATGCATTAGAAATTTGGTGTTTGCATTAATAAAACAGAACTTAACAGTGTGTGTGTGTGGGGGGGGGGGGTCTTCAATATGGCTAGTACCTAGGGCCCAGAATTTGGTGCTACGCCCCTGCCTGTGTGACTGTAGACATTTACATAGTTAAAAGCCCGACTGTTATTTTTTTTTAAACTGTGCTCAGACTCGGAGCTGCAGCCTGATGTGGACCTGTTAAATCCTCAGACACCACAAAGGCTGTGATTTTACACTTTGCTGCTTTAAATCCTTCATCTCTCATCATATTCTAATTTCTTACAGTGCACACGCAGACAGCTATTGATAATGGATCAAATACATTTGGCAGAAAAAAATCAGAGGAAATTTTGACCCAGTCATTAATGAGGCATATGTCCCGATGCAGGATTACCGTAGATGTTCGGTGCCTCCTGATTTAACTAATCTGTTACATACATATGGCTCACATCGGATAAATGTTCCATCCAATGACAATGTTTTTCCATTAAAAACCCCGAGCAGTCTGGACGTGGAGAGGTACAAATTAAAGTTCAGCGCTGACACTCGCCGATTTGTGGAAAGTGGGAGAGGAGTCATTTCCCTGAATAAAAGCCCGACTATTTATGTTTTTCAAACCGTGTTCAGACTGGGACCTGAACCCTGATGTGCAGCTGTTAAATCAGACACAAAAGGCTGTGAGTTGATACTTTTCTACTTTTAATTTTTCATCTCCCATCATATTATATAGCGCACACACTGATAAATGGATCAGAAAAGTTTCCACATTTACAGCACAAAGTCGGTAAAAGAGGAAATTGTACAGCTTACCTTTGATTTGGAAGTGATGACTGTTGAAAGAAAGGCTTGTTGAGGGTCAAATTAGTCCATAATAAAGCATAATCCCAGTGGTGGGGCACAGTTCCACTAACCGCTAATTATCTACTAACTAATGTTTTCATTATCGGATTAGCTTTTCAGATAACTTTGAAAACCATTAGCGGATCAATTAGCTTCCAATAAAATTAGGTGCGATAATTTTTATACCGCTAACATATTTTTGCAGGCATAGAGAATAAAGCTTAACAGTTAAAAACATTTGTGAAGTCTGAAGTCAAAGATTTTACCACCTACCTGTTAAATGTTTCATGGCAGACAGACAGCTCTATCCTCTGTAGGCAGAGGAGAGCTGGTTACAGAATATATTCACAAGAGTTATAGGCACAGTATACAAAGAGCTTAATGCTGATGTCCGTGTGCAGCCTCATCAGAGTGTCTCAATGCATTTCTCCTGTTGTGAAACTTTACCCATAATGCACTGCAGCATGTGTGATCCAAACACTAAAACCTTAAAAATTAGTGCATTACTTTAAAACTAAAACATATAGCTGATATTTTCACTTTATAAAACCCAGACGTGACATGAATTTAAATAACTTGTCTGGAATTAGTTTGGTTAAAGTTTTAACCATAAGTTAAAACTGTATGCCTGTTGATGACTTGCATGATATGCCGGCTTTTATATTTATTTTGATAGCACCTGTACCTGGATGTGTTGCTGTATGTGGTTCAATGATTTAAAAAAAATGTTGAAAACATCAGTAGTTCCCACTTGTTGGATGAGAGTCAGTAGTAGGTCCATTCAGTAGTTCAGCGCAGTTGAACCCAAAATGGCGCCATGTTCTGAGTTGACGCCACTCTCCAATCAAGGCACTCTATTGGCCAGTGCCACTCTGCCATAAGGAGGTGGCTCTGTAATACTGGGAAAGGGCTTCGAACATCAGGCAGGGGTTTAGATTCCAGGGCCTGTTTCCACGAAGCAGCCTAAGTGTCAGGATTTCCCTCAGAGCCTGGTTATAACTCTGTTTTACCAGTGTCATGTGTTAGTTTCTCCACTAGATGGCCCCCTCAGTTTTGTTTCACACCTGGATCAGAGGAGTGACTGATTATTGATAGACTGTTTAAACCCTTACTTTCTGTTCATGTATTGCCAGATACTTGTGTGCCTTGTTTGTCTGTTGTCTTGCTTGCCTTGTTTGCCTCGCCAGCTTCCAGACCCACCTTCAATGATCCAGGTAGTCTCCAAGAGGATCAAACCTGAATGCCGCCCTGTGACCTTGGCTGTGTCTTCCCGCTGTGCGCTTAAAACGCTGAAGTGTCCCGCAGCAAATGCTCAGGTAACCTGGCCTCCCCTCTAATTCCCGTATTAGAGCGAACTGTCTTTCCTGGTGTTCCAGACGATTCCTGTTTTCACTTTCTTGTGTCATGCATGTATTTTTAGTATATTTACAATTATATTATGTACTCACAATGAATGTAGTAAATAAACTCACACACGTATGCACGCACGCACACACATTTAATATATAGATACTTGGCATGTGAATGATGTTCATTCAAACATTTTCAAGCTGTGTAACAATTCATTTAATTTTGATGGGTTTCAACATCATGACATTAAGTTATCCAAATGATTACACATCTTTATGCAGTTCAGGTTATATGATCGGTTGATTTCACTCTCCAGTTATGACTAGGAGGGCGGAGTGCATTTGTTTTTTTTATTTCTGCTTCCCTTTCTGTGACAACCATTCACAGCTACGCCATACCTAGCGACGAGATCATCCTTGGCTCCTCACAAAGATAGGAGTTTCTGTCCCCTCCTTGCTCAGAATTGCTCTCAGACACCTGCTGGCTCACTCTTAGGGCCCTGTCCCACTGGCATTTAGGAGGATTTGCGTATGGATTGCGCACAAAATTGGCCCATATTTACCAAACATCTGCAATGTCCGTGTAACATGCCTGTATGAGTCGGCCGTCATCTGAACACGCCCGTGATCATCCGCTGAGGCACGCATGTCCGCAGCCAGGATTTTTGAGCTGTTCAAAAATCTTGATGCGGATGACATCCGCCTTACATACTCCATATATACTCAATTCATACACAATACATACTCACTCTATGCACTGTATATCTGCCGTTAACCGCTGATATCCGCAACTGACGGGGATTTGCGGCTTGGCAGCGGACTGGGACAGTGTATAAAACAGATATATATCGTGCCCATCATGTCCACATCACAAACTAAAATATGTTGTAGCGAATGCATACAGATTGGCCACGAATAAAGTGTTTTTATTACATCTGCTTTGCAGCTGGTTTGCAGACAATCTGTGAATGCATAACAAACACATCACGTAAACCCAAAGTATTATATGTGTTAGAAAGCGACATACCTGCCAGTCAGTGCCGGTCTGGCTGTGTAGATCCACAAAGACGTAGCTGCTGCAATCCAGGACTTTTATTTAACACCAACAAAAGGAAGAGTTGCTGTTTACCCACAACTCACTCAAAAAAAACAACAACAAAACACGTCTCACACCTGAGCGGCTTCCCCCCTCCCGCTCCCCAAACTCATGAACAGTTAACCCTCGCATGACAACACTCTGTGATCAACTTGTTCAAGTCCAGCAAATGCTCCAGAGGCTGTATTGTTGGTGTGAATAGTGATGCCGACGGCCCGAGTGAGCTTCTTTTATGACCGCAATGCAGATGCCGTGCACGCGCAATGCACGGTATCTGCACGCGATGCATTCATAATACAAGGGCTGTCAATAAAGTATAGGTCCTTTTTATTTTTTTCAAAAACTATATGGATTTCATTCATATGTTTTTACGTCAGACATGCTTGAACCCTCGTGCGGTGCGGCGGCACAGGAAAAACACCTCCGTGTTGATAACCATTTGTAAAATCCAGGCGGCTTTTGATGGCTTTCAGTGGAGTGAGTATATGAGAAATTGTTTAACAGCTGGACATGTTCCAACTTGTCCTTAAGGCTTCCAACAGAGGTGTTTTTCCAGTGGCGGAGCGTCGCGGCGGCTGCGAGTCGACGCTGCAATCCGTCCGCACGTCTTCCATTAAAAAAAATCTCCTTTAACAGTGGAACATCCGGATAAAATGCTGAAACCGACTTCTTCTGAAACTTCTCTGTTCTCTCACGACGTCCTGGATCAATAGAGCCTGAAATGTGGAGGTTTTCAGCTTGAAACAGGCTGACGACAGCGCCTGAGAGCGCTGCGCAACGTCTCGCACCGTGGGAAGTCCTTAAAGCGACAGTATCACCTCAAAATCTCTCATCAGCCATTAAAATTTTCACCGCAAACCAGCTTAATTTTTGGAACCGTGTCCACTTCGATGTGTCTCACAGGTTTAGAAAAAATTTTGATCAAACAAAGTGCCAGTCTCTCAGCAACTTCTCAGACAAAGGAATTCCGACAAAAATAAATAAATAAAAAGGACCTATACTTTATTGACAGACCTTGTACACCCGTAATACTGCCGTGATAAACTCCGTAATTCATACTGG
Organism: Thalassophryne amazonica; assembly: GCF_902500255.1. Taxonomy (NCBI): domain Eukaryota; kingdom Metazoa; phylum Chordata; class Actinopteri; order Batrachoidiformes; family Batrachoididae; genus Thalassophryne; species Thalassophryne amazonica. The sequence goes on from NC_047108.1 coordinate 44,476,028, forward strand.
GAAATTTGTCATTTTTGGCCATTTTTGTTGTGGACGACAACGAACGCCCGCAATTTATATACTCAGTTCATGCGCAATTAATCCTCTCCCCAGTGGGACAGGGTCCTTAAGCTATGAATCCTTGCCAGGAAGTTTTAGGCTAAGTTAGGAGCTCTTTGAGAGGGCTTTGAGTTGCTTCATTGACATGGGCCCAGGTCTGTGCTTCAAGAGACCAGTCTGTGTCCTTGAACAAGACACTTGATTTGCATCTTCTCAGCCCATTCAGCTGTGAAGAGGGAAGATTACTTCTTCCACATTTGTTATATTACAGCCTCATTCTAAAATGGAGTAAATTCACCTCAAAATTTTGTTGATGCACCTTTGGCAGCAATTGCAGCCTCAGTTCTTCTTGAAAATGATGCCACAAGCTTGGTGCACCTATATTTGGGTATTTTTGTCCATTCCACTTTGCAGCACCTCTCAAGCTCCATCAGGTTGGATGGGGAGTGTCAGTGCACAGCCAACTTCCGATCTTTCCAGAGATGTTCAATCAGATTCAGGTCTGGGCTCTGGCTGGGCCACTCAAGGACATTCACAGAGTTGTCCTGAAACCACTCCTTTGATATATTGGCTGTGTACTTAGGGTCCTTGTCCTGCTGAAAGATGATCTGCCGCCCCAGTCTGAGGCCAAGAGCGCTCTGGAGCAGGTTTTCATCCAGGATGCCTCTGTACATTGCTCCATTCATCTTTCCCTCAATCCTGACTAGTCTCCCAGTTCCTGCTGCTGAAAAACACAGAGGAATGCTGGAGCTCTGACAGAATGACCACCAGGTTCTTGGTCACCTCCCTGACTAAGGACCTTCTCCTCCGCTTGCTCAGTTTAGACAGGCAGCCAACTCTAGGAAGAGACCTGTTGGATCGACCTTCTTCCATTTAGGGATGATGGAGGCCACTGTGCTCATTGGGACCTTCAAAGCAGCAGAAATGTTTCTGTACCCTTGCCCAGATTTGTGCCTCGAGACAATCCTATCTCAGAGGTCTACAGACAATTCCTTTGACTTCATGCTTGGTTTGTGCTCTGACATGCACTGTCAGCTGTCGAGACTTATATGTAAACAGGTGTGGCTTTCCAAATCATGTCCAATCAACAGAATTTACACCAGGTAGACTCCAGTTAAGCTGTAGAAACATCTCAAGGAGGATCAGTGGAAACAGGATGCACCTGAGTTCAGTCTTGAGCTTCTTGGCCAAGGCTGCAAATTCGTTGTACATGTGATTTCTTACCGTGTAGCATGGTGGCTTAGTGGTTATCACTGTTGCCTCACAGCAAGATGGCCATGGGATTGATTCCCACCTGTGGCATTTCTGCATGGAATTTACATGTTGCATGTGAACCCCGTGCTCCATCTTTCTGCCACATCTGCCACATGCAGGTTTTGTGAACTGAAAACTTTAAATTTTCCATAGGTGTGCATTCAGGTGGAATGTGTTTGTCTATATGTGGCCCTGCAACAGACTGGTGTCCTGTCCAGGGTGTACCGCACCTCATGCCTTATGACTACTGGGATAGGTTCCAGACCCCCATGACATGGGATAACCGGGTAGAGAAAATGATTGAATTATTTTTATCATTATGGAATAAAAAATATAGCTCACATATTCATTTTTGTTGGAACTGATTTTGTGTTGACATGCCAATAAAAAAGGTCATGGGGGGAAACAAGCATTACTTTTATTCTAACTCTTTGGCCACTTTATTTTACTCTTTCTACAGGATCCTTCAGACGTTTAGCTTCTAAGCTTGGCTTGGATCTTGTCTTGTTTCAGGGGTCCTCTCCTGGGGGTCATCCACCTCCCTCATCACTTCCTGCACCACTTCTGCATTGTTGGGTCTGGTGGCACTGTGGTTTTGGACCTGGCCTTGGATCCCACTTGTCTGACCTGCCTGAGCAGTGCAAGATTGCTTATGGCTGCTGCCACCACACTTTATCTCCCCATGTGGATGCACAGTCCCGTGAGCGATGTTACCTTCTCCCATCCACATACTCACTTCCTAAGAACCTTCATGTCATTAGCCAAGGTCCTTGCTTTTGTCACCTGTTTATCTGTGGTCTCTTGTTCCATCCCGCCTCTTGGAGGGCCCTCGGGCAGATTCCTTTGTATTGTCTTTGTAGTATTTTTGGGTACATCCACTTCAGAAACTGGTGGGAAGGGTTACGCTTGGCGGAAGACAACTTGCGGGACAGAAAAGCACAGGGATGAAGCCTTTTGTCTGAGGGATTCATTTGGGACAAGATTGCCCCCACACCGACGTCAGAAGCATTGACTTCGACCATGAACTGCCATACGGGGTCAGGAAGGAGTAGCACGGGGGCTGACGTAAAGTGTTGTTTTAGGACCTTGAAGGCCTCATCACATTCCGGGGTCCACTTGAACGCCTGTAAGGACGAGGTCATGTTATGCAGCAGAGCAGTGACTGTACTGAAGTTTCGGATGAACTTACGGTAAAAGTTCGCAAAGCCCAGAAACCTCTGGACCTCCTTACTGTTCATTGGAACTGCCCACTCGCGCACTGCCGCCACTTTAACTGGGTCCATCTGAATCCTCCCTTCTGAGATTACAAACCCTAAAAAAGATACAGTTGGTCTATGGAATTCACATTTTTCTGCCTTAACATACAGACCATTGTGCAACAGGTCTGGGCACATATATTTTTATGTTCTAAGTACTTCCTTTGTGTTGTTATGACTTCTAATGTGATGTGAAGCTTTTCAAAGCATTTCTGTGTTTGGGTGTGTTGTATGAATTTGCAGCTGACATGTTTCCAAATTGCATACAGTAGTTGATCTCCTGCCGATTATGCTGTGGTTACACATAGGCATGATGTGTTATGAATATTATTTTCCTGTCATTTGTGGCACATTCGTAATGTGACTTAATGCATTTGAATAGGGTTCTTAACCTCACATGAGGTTGTGACATTTGTAGAGCATGTTTTTGGCTGCCAAAAAATCTTCCACAAATGTCATCAGTCACCCATGATTCGTGGAGTTTGCAAGAGAGCATGTCGATTCTTGGTGATTAGTGATAATTCAAAATAGAGAGTGACAGCATTCGTAGTGTATTCTTGATGGTTCTTGGAGCCCATGTTGTCACGTGTCGCTATAAATTGACATGAAAGCTGTCAAGAATTGACACAAACTGTCACACGCTTTCACGTGGTGATTCGCAATGGCACACAGCAGTGTGCAACAGCGTGGGACAGTATTTGTGATGGTGCGTAATGATTCATGATGATTCACCAGCCATTCGTGCCATTAATCGTAACGTGTGGTAACAGGGTCATGACAGTTCATGACGTTGTGTGATGCCTCTGCCCTGATTCATTAGATTCAATCTAAAGTCGTGGCATTTGTGACTTGTTGTTGTTATGTGTAACCCGGCATTATATTTGTTTGTCACCTGTGTTCTTGCTCTAGGGGTTGGTAAGGTTAGACCTTACTTTGTTCTCTCATTAGTTGTCTCACTAAAATTACAGAATGGCTTACTGAAAACAGCCTGAAGTTGAATTCTAATAAGACTAAGACATTGATTGTAGCTCCAGATAGTGTCTGGAGCTGGATAGTGTCTCTATGTCTGTCATTAAGAATCACCTTGGTAATCTGAGCGGCTCTGTTAAAGGCAGCCTGCGTAACCTGGGTGTCCTTTGGATGGAGGGATGTCTTTGGAACATCACACTAGGCATCTCGTTAACTGTTTTTTCCAAATTCGGAACATTTCCAAATTACGCAAAATGGTGGCTTTTAATGAGCTAGAGATGATTGTACACACATTTGTTTCTTTGCAATTTGATTATTGCAACAGTCTCTTTACATGCCTCAATAAGAAAGAGCTGGCACGCCTGCAGGTAGTGCAAAATTCTGCTGCACGACTTCTTACCAGCGCCCACAAGAGAATGCATATTACTCCTGTCCTCAAGTCTTTACATTGCCTCCTTGTTTTTTACAGGATAAAATACAAAATCCTAGTGCTGACCTTTAGAGCTCTACATGGACAGGCACCAGAATACATTAAGGACCTGATCCAGCCTGATATTTCTAGCAGGAGTTTGAGGTCTTCCAATCAGAACCTGCTGATGGTTACCCAAACTTGTTTCAAAACTAGAGAGGACAGATCTTTTAAAGCTGTGGCACCTCGCCTCTGGAATGAGCTTCCCTGTTCCCTTCGCACACTGGATTGTGTGGATGTTTTTAGACAGCAACTAAAGACACATTTTTTTTAAACTGGCATCCATCCATCCATCCATCCATCCATCCATCCATTTTCTTCCGCTTTATCCGGAGTCGGGTCGCGGGGGCAGCAGCTCAAGCAAAGCCGCCCAGACCTCCCGATCCACACACACCTCCCCCAGCTCCTCCGGGGGAACCCCAAGGCGTTCCCAAGCCAGCCGAGAGATGTAGTCCCTCCAGCATGTCCTGAGTCTTCCCCAGGGCCTCCTCCCAATGGGACGTGCCCGGAACACCTCACCAGCGAGGCGCCCAGGGGGCATCCGGAAAAGATGCCCGAGCCACCTCAGCTGACTCCTTTCAACATGGAGGAGCAGCGGCTCGACTCCGAGCTCCCCCCGAGTGACCGAGCTCCTCACCCTATCTCTAAGGGAGCGCCCAGCCACCCTGCGGCGGAAACTCATCTCGGCCGCTTGTACTCGTGAGCTCGTTCTTTCGGTCATGAGCCAAATCTCATGACCATAGGTGAGGATTGGAACATAGATCGATTGGTAAATCGAGAGCTTTGCCCCCCTACTCAGCTCTCTCTTCACCACGACGGTCCGATACAGCGACCACATCACTGCAGATGCTGCACCAATCTGTCTATCGATCTCACGCTCCATCCGTCCCTCACTCGTGAACAAGACCCCGAGATACTTAAACTCCTCCACTTGAGGCAAGGACACTCCACCGACCTGAAGAGGGCAAGGCACCTTTTTCCGGTCGAGAACCATGGCCTCGGATTTGGAGGTGCTGATTTTCATCCTGGACACTTCACACTCGGCTGCAAACCACCCCAGTGCACTCTGAAGGTCCTGATTTGACGAAGCCAACAGAACCACATTGTCCGCAAACAGCAGAGACGAGATTTTGTGGTTCCCAAACCAGACCCCCTCTACACCCTGGCTGCGCCTAGAAATTCTGTCCATAAAAATAATGAACAGAACCGGTGACAAAGGGCAGCCCTGATGGAGGCCAACGTGCACTGGAAACAGGTTTGACTTACTACCGGCAATGCGAACCAAGCTCCTGCTGCGGTCGTACAAGGACCGGATACCCCTTAGCAAAGGACCCCGGACCCCGTACTCCCGGAGCACTCCCCACAGGGTGCCACGAGGGACACGGTCAAACACCTTCTCCAGATCCACAAAACACATGTGGACTGGTTGGGCGAACTTCCATGAACCCTCGAGCACCCTATGGAACGTGTAGAGCTGGTCCAGTGTGCCGCGACCAGGACGAAAACCACACTGCTCCTCGTGAATCCGAGGAGGCAGGTCCCACCTACCAACAAAGATAAGTAGGACTCCTTCTTCAGCTTGACGGCATCCATTACTTCCGGTGTCCACCACCGGGTTCGGGGAATGCCACCGTGACATGCACCAGAGACCTTGCGACCGCAGCTACGAGCGGCCGCATTGACAATGGAGGTGGAGAACATGGTCCACTCGGACTCCATGTCTCCAACCTCCCCCGTTATCTGGGAGAAGCTCTCCCAGAGGTGGGAGTTGAAGACCTCGCTAACAGAGGGTTCCGCCAGTTGTTCCCAGCAGACCTTCATGATACGTTTGGGCCTGCCAGGTCTGTCCGGATTCCTCCCCTCCCAGCGGATCCAACTCACCACCAGGTGGTGATCGGTCGACAGCTCTGCCCCTCTTTTCACTCGAGTGTCTGAGACACGTGGCCGAAGGTCAGATGATACGACTACAAAGTCGATCATCGACCTCCGGCTCAGGGTGTGCTGGTGCCATGTGCACTTATGGACACCCTTGTGCTCGAACATGGTGTTCGTGATGGACAAACTGTGACTAGCACAGACGTCCAACAACTGAACACCACTCGGGTTCAGATCTGGGAGGCCATGCTTCCCGATCACCCCCCTCCAGCAGGTCTCACTGTCACCGCCCACGTGGGCGTTGAAATCCCCCAGGAGAACAATGAGGTCCCCAGTTGGAGCGCTATCTAGTACCCATCCCAGGGACTTCAGGAAGGTCGGGTACTCTGCGCTGCCTCTCGGCCCATAGGCCGAGACAATGGTGAGAGACCTGTCCCCAACCCGAAGGCGTAGGGATGCTACCCTCTCATTCACCGGAGTGAACTCCAACACATGGCGACTGAGCTGGGGAGCAATAAGCAATGCGACCCCAGCTCTCCGCCTCTGCCCGTGGGCAATGCCAGAAAAATGAAGCGTCCAGCCCCTCTCCAGGAGTTGGGTACCAGAGCCCAAGCTGTGCGTGGAGGTGAGCCCAACTATCTCTAGTCGGTATCTCTCAACCTCCCGTGCAAGCTCAACCTCCTTCCCCCCTAGCGAGGTGACATTCCACGTCCCAACAGCCAGGGGCTGTGAGCATGGACCGGGCCGCCGGGCCACCCGCCCTCGACCGCCACCCAATCCTCTCTGCACCCGACCCCCATGGCCCCCTCTGCAGGTGGTGAACCCACAGGAGGGCGGGCCCACGTCGCTCTTTCGGGCTGAGCCCGGCCGGGCCCCATGGGCTAAGGCCCGAACACCAGGCGCTTTAAACTGGCATTTTAGTTTAAATTATTTTATTGTTTTATATTTGTATGTGTTGTTTTTATTGCCTATTTATATCGTGTGAAGCACTTTGTGACCTTGGTCTGAGAAAAGTGCTATATAAATAAAGCTTACTTACTTACTTACTTACTTACTCGTGTGAAGCAACCTTGAGGCAGCTTTCTTGTGATTTGGCGGTATATAAATGAAATGAATTGAACTGAACTGAATTGAATTGAAATTGTTTGTGTTGCAAGCACGATGGATTAGTCGTTAGCACTGTTGCCTCAGAGCAAGAAGGTCATGGGTTTGATTCCCACCTGTGGCCTTCTGTGTGAATTTTGCATGTTCTCCCTGTTTGTGTGGGTTTCCTCCGGGTGCTCCGGTTTTCTCCCACCATTTAAAGACATGCAGATTAGGTGAATTGGAACCTTTAGAATTGTCCAGGTCTCCCTTGCAAAAGAGGTCTCAGTCTCAATGGGACTAACCTGGTTAAATTAAAAGATTTTTTTTTTATGTGCAAGACATTTGACACAATTGCGTGGTGGTGAATTGATGACAATTCTTTTTAATTTTGTGTTTTTTCTGTTTTTCCTGGTGCTGTCTTAATTTGGAAATGTTGTGGGCCCTTTTTGGCCACAGTATCTTAGGGCCCGGTCCCACTGGCGTTTAGGAAGATTCGCGTATGAATTGCGCACAAAATTGGTTGGTATTAGCTAAACATCCGCAATATCCGTGAAACATGCTTGGATGAGTTGGCCGACACCCACACACGTCCGCAATTATCTGCAGAGGTACGTTTTTCTGTTGCCAGGATTTTTGAGCTGCACAAAATTTTGGCTGTGGATGCCATCCACCTTACATACTCATACATACTCAATACATACACAATACATAATCTATGCGCTGTATATCTGCCGTTAACCGCTGATATCTGCAACTGACGGGAATTTGCGGCTTGGCAGCGGACCGGGATAGTGTGTAAAACAGATATACTACGTGTCTATCACATCCACATCACAAACTAAAATAAGTTGTAGTGAATGCATACAGATTGGCCACGGATAAAGCGTTTGTATTACATCTGCTTTGCAGCTGATTTGCGGACAATCTGTGAATGCATAACAAACATGTCACTTAAACCCAAAGTACTATATGAGGCAGAAATCAACATACCAGCCAGTCAGTGCCAGTCCAGCTGTGTAGATCCACAAAGATGTAATAGCTGCTGCAATCCAACAACATACTGTAAATCCCCAGCTGCAGAGAAGTCAGCCATGAATCTTGGGTCTGCTTCAGGACTTTTATTTAAAACCAACAAAAGGAAGAGTTGCTGTTTAGCCACAACTCACGCTGAAGTCTCTGTTTTCTCTGATTAAAAAAAAAGAACACCGTCTCACACCCCAAGTGCTCCCCCAAACTCATTAACAGTTAACCCTTGCATGACAACATGAACATCAACTCTGTGATCAACTTGTCCAAGTCCAGCACTTGCTCCAGAGGCTGTATTGTTGGTGTGAATAGTGATGCCGAAAGGCCCGAGTGCGCTTCTTTTATGACCACAATGCAGATGCCGTGCATGCGCAACACGTGTGCGATGTATTCATAATACACCCGTAATACTGCTGTGATAATCGCAATGTGTCGGATCCGTTTCCTCACTACATGCGTTATATAACCCTGATTGTTCATCATATATTCCCTATACATTATTAATATATCCGTAATTCATACTGGGACATTTGTCATTTTTGGCCAATTTTGTTGCGGACGACAATGGACGCCCGTACTTTGTGTACTCAATTCATGCGCAATTAATCCTCTCCCCAGTGGGACAGGGCCCTTACAGTTTCAGAACTGCTGTAATGTGTGACAAGACCATCATCATACACCTTTTCCAATGTGCTTTTAGTAGCTGCTTTGCATCTCTTCTCCAAGCTCCCGTGGTTAGTTTCAATCAGCAACGTTACTTACTGCCAGATGAGGACACCTGTGTGTGCAGCTTCACTTCACAGCCTTCTCCCAGCAACAGATAAGATGGCAGCATCTTGACTAACAGTCATAAAGTGGGGCCATGTTGGTGTAGTGGAGCCTGGATGTCGCCGTGGTGGCAGTAAAGCAGCAGCTTTGTTGCTGACTCTTTATTTTCCTTGAACACGGTGCAGCCAACTTGGACCTAGCCACCATAAAGCAGTGTTGGAACACAACCTTTGGTCGACAGCATCGGCTTGAGCAAGAAACAGGAGCACACGCCCTTCTTGCACAAACAGCAAAATATGATTTCATAGATGACTGCATTCAACGTGCATGTGCAAACACACGCTTGCTAAATACACATGCAAATGCATATGAATCTGGACAGATTATTTGGAGTAAAAGTACACAATAGATACTGATTTACACCAGTTTATGGTCACACTGATGAAAACGCAGGGATGTGGCACAACAATCAAAGTATCAGCGTGGAGATCTGAATCACAAAGACAACACAAAGCCACATTAAATTTGGTGTAGTTTAGATCCATTTGCCCAACAAAATGGCATTTTTCTGCATGTAAATGCTCTGCATGTCTACAGCAAATTTCAGTCTCAGGCAGACTTTACAAATGTGCCTCATATTTACACATTTGCACCCTTTTAACATATGCACTGTGGACATTACCTAGAGGAGTTGTATGGTAGTGAACAAATGTCCAAATCAGTGGAACCAACCATTAAATGGACTTTAAACTGCCAACTCTCTGGTGCAAAGTCTTTGTAAAGGCCAACTGATCTCATGTGTGAATAGTGCAGGTCATTGTGCAGAATCAGCGGATGCCCTGTTTGCAGCACTTGAGAAGCTCAGTGTGTCTGGTTTTACGATTGTTCGGGATTATGACTCAAGCCGGGGTCACACAAAGATAAGAGTGTTGCTGCTGACAGTCTCTGTCGCAGCCCCATCACACGGTGGTCCATGGTCAGTGGTGGAGTTTGGGGAAAAAGTTGCAGTCACAAATATGACTCTATTGGGAAACGCTCTGACGCACGCATGCATGATGGTGCCAACACTGTTACATTATTGTGGTGTGTATGTGGCACAAATTTATAGACTGTCAACCTATTTCCTGTCACTCATGTGGGACCTGTCTGTGGTACTGGACTATGGTTCTTTTGTCGAAAATGAAGGAGTATGTGTTTGCTGCAAAATGTCCCTGAATAGCATTGTGGTAGCGTGTCCGCCATAGGAAGACACGCTATGCTACCAACACTGACATGTCACATCCTGATGCAGTTTGCCCACAATGCAGCCTATCATATATGTCTCATAGACACGTGCCAGAGTCTGGACCACCCAGCCCACGCTATACCCACAAAGTCCGGTTTGTTTAACTAGGGTGACCAGAGCTGGGCTGCAGTTCTGGCCTGACGTGCAGAGTGTTCTCACCAAGTGGGGAAACGATCAAATACAGATGAGTTCCATCTCGTCCAGAGTGAAGGCTCATTTGCTGCCCATACAGTTTTACACTGAGCTTCCCAATTGACAGATTTCCAAAAGTTGTGTGTCTATGGTGCAGAGACATGGCCACATGAATTTTGAGTCCAAATGACATAGGCCCACTGACCAATCATCACCGGCATGACTGTTTAATGTCATATAATTATTATAAATTGGATAATGCAGACTTTATTTCATTCAGCACCATTGGGTTAAAACAAGCCTGGTTTCTCACCTCATTGATGAATGTGAATCGTGCAATGTGCAAAGCTGCAAAACATTTCCTGTTCTTATCATGAGTGCCGCACTGCCGCATGGATCATTGATAAATCCCTTATTGCTTAAATCATTTGGGCAAGGCAGGCTTTATATAGTTTTACATGCAAAGGTGGGATGAATTAATTACCAGATATTTTGTCTCTGGAATGTATTATATACAGTTTGCATATCAGGCAGGTGTTAGTGTGGAGGATGCCATCCATTACCTGCTACACGGAGTCCACTCACACCTGCATAAGGGAAGTGTGAGGATTCTCTTTCTGGACTTATAAAGCACCTTCAACACCATCCAGCCCCTTATGCTTCAGCACAAACTGAAACAGGATGTGAGTGGACCCCCACCTGGTCACTTGGATCTCCAGCTACCTCACCGACAGGCAACAGTATGTCAGGCTGAGGGACTCATGTCTGACACTGTGATCAGCATCATCGGAGCACCCAGGGCATGGTGCTGGCCCCTCTTCTCTTCACCCTGTACAGCTCGGACTGCTACAACTCTGAGCTGTGCCACATCCAGAAGTTTGCAGATGACACAGCCATTGTTGGATGCATCAGGATTAACAGAGAGGAGAATTACAAGAGCCTAGTGAGGGACTTTGCTGCCTGGTGCCACACAAACCATCTACAGCTCAACACCTCGAATACAAAGGAGCTGGTCATTGACTTTGGGAAGTCCAGGCCAAGACTGCGAACAGTTCTGATTGAGGGAGCTGAGGTGGAGGCTGTGGATTCCTACAAGTACCTCAGGCTGTGGCTGGACAGCAAACTAGACTGGACAACCCATACCAACCACCTGTACAGGAAGGGACAGAGCAGGCTGAACTTCCTGAGGAGGCTGTAGTTTGTAACATCTGTAGAAACTCCTGTGGATGTTCTCACCAGTCCGTAGTAGCCAGCGTCCTCTTCTACACCGTGGTGTGCTGGGGGGACAGCACATCCAAGAAGGAAACACCCAGGCTGGACAAACTGATCAGGTGGGCTGGCTCTGTGGTTGGCATGAAGCTGGACTCTCTATGATTGGTGGCAGAGAAGAGAACACATGGACAAACTGCTGCACATTATGGACGATGCCAGTTACCCTCTGCACACCATCATCAGCACCAGAGGAGCCTCTTCAGCCCAGACTGCTCCTTCCCAAGTGCAGGACAAAGTGACTGAAAAACTCTTTTGTCCCTCGGGCCATCACACTGTACACTCCTCAGTTGGGGGAGGAGGAGTGACAGGAAGACAGAGAACAGGAATGAGAGGATCAGTAGTAGGCCAGTAAGAAAAAGTCAGTAGCAGGAGCAGTAGTTCTGGTATTTATATATGTTATTTAATTTTGGCAAAGTTGATTTTTATTTTTACTTTTGAATGCTTTGTGTGCTTCTTACCCTTGTGCTACTATACAATTCTGCTGGTAACCTCAATTTCCTGAGTTAGTCTTCCCAAGGGCATTATAAAAATCTAATCTCATCTCTGAATTGCACACATCCAGGTATTGTGTAACTTTTATCTTCTGCTAAAACGATCAGGAATTCCCTCAGGTTTAGTTACTATTGTGTGTGAAGCACAAGTGTCCTGTGTAAAAGCCTGCTTGGTAACCATCCTGCCGTTGGTCGTGACTTGGTTAAACTCCTCAAAGTCTTGGTCGCCATCTTGATCTTGAAACACTCTTATTGCAGTCATGACTTGGTCGAGGTTACGTGAGGTGTGACTGCCAACATTAGCTTATGCATGAGAACTGTTGGATAAATCAGGATGGACTTGAATTTCATTGTCATGCTGCTGACTTTGGCCCAGTTGTTGTTTAATCACAGTACACAGGAAAGGATAACTGTCCAAATATATCTTTGCTCGTGCCTAAGTGTTTTAGCATAAATGTTGACAGAAACACAACATCTTGTCCTAGTGGTTGCAAGATCCAAAACCATAAGTAACAGTATAAAATAATGATTACGTTTTCATAGTGTTCATGTATGAGAATGTTTGGATATGTTAAGACACTACTTAAGCTCCAGAAAAAAAAAGTCCTATATTTGACCTGGTGCAAGATTATCAGATTAACTCGATGTACTGCAGGTCCAAATCAGTCTCCCTTTATGCATAACTTTAGACAAAACTTTGGTCTTAACTTGTTACTGCCAGTGTGAAGGTTTCAGACTTTCCATTAGCTGTCACACCACAAAACATTAACATTCACAAAACTAGAATTACAAATAAACATCATTAAAAATCAACTCCATCAATGACACAAAAGTGAGGTCATATCTCAAGAGAATTGTAACCAGGGTACAAATAACATCGGCACCTCTGCCACTTTCAAAATTTAAATGCGAAATATAAAATCAGTCAGCTGTTAATCAGTTTATTAACCTGATTAAATTTCAAAGAGCGTAAGAAAACAAAAGGAAACACAGGCATAAACAAGTAAAGTTCTTTAGAACGTATCCACAATAAATTCCCTTATATTTTGACAAATACAGACAATAAAATTTAGATTATTATGTTAGAATAATTTCAGCCCTTTGGTTTTGCCTTCATTTTTTTTTTAAAGAGCACTTAGTCATTGCACTTTCATTCATGTCAATGTTAAACGTAAAATTGCTATGACCTTTTGATATGGCCTGTAAATCATAAGCACGGTCCTGATTTTAAAATAAATCACACACCAGACAGTTTGCTTCTAAAGCTCCTTGTATCCAAGGCATCCTGTAAAACAAATGACCAACTAAAAGTGTGTGTTGTAGCTTTGAGGCCATTGTACAGGGGAACATGAGCAGTGGGCTATAAAAGCCTGGCTTTAGTGTCCGCCATGACTTTTAACTGTCCTTATCTGAACATAAATAATGTGTCTATAAAAGTTAATCATCTACACAAGGTAATGAACGTGTCTACAGTATTTTCTCTCCATTTTCCTGTTTTCTTTCTGTAATGTACAAGACATAGAATTTGTCTCCGGTCTTAAAAAAACACACAACACAACACACACACACACACACACACACACACACAACACACCACACACACACACACACACACACACACACAACACACCACACACAAACAGACCGTCACCTACCAAAAAGGATACGTTCTTTACATTCACATGAGTGTCTTTGCATTGAGTGTCTTTGCTTGAGAATTTGAGTGTTTCTCTGAGTAGGTAGTTGTTGTGGGTTTAGGAACTCCAGGATCAGGGTGTTTAGTCGTGTTTCTCTTCTTCATCGACTGAAGCCATTGCAATGATGTGGGTGACTGATCCAGTTTTAAAACTTTGTTAAAATGTCATGATCCAGACTGGACACATTATTTAGTCTATAATGTCTTGTCCGCCTCACACCATCACACTGCCGCTTGTCTGCTTGTTGTTTGTCTAAAACCAAAGACATTTCCAAACTTTGGATAAAGTCCTGCAATAATCTGGATCGACAGTGCAGGATGGAGACGCATCTTCCACAGTGATGTGGTCTCTGCATGGGAGTCTTGCTGGTTGAGCAGCATTGGGGGCGCTGTTCATGCTTGGATAGGGCACACCAGGAGTTTTGTGGAGCTATGGACGTTTGGGTAAAGGGATAATCTTCATATTTAATGTCCACGTGTCCTGATCCTGTGCTTTCTAACTGAGAAGCCGTCTGCAGAGATCAAAGACATTTAAAATTTTAATTGAGAAAATCAATTTAAGACATCTGCATGAAGACTTGAACAATGCAGTGGTTTCTCTTAAATCACAAACTGTATACAAGCTGAGTATCAGCATGCATCATAAAAGATTTGTTTGTTGTAAACAGAGGATTTTTATTTATTTATTTATTTATTTATTTATTTTTACCGGAGCACCGGATGTGACTGTCTGTCCAGCATATGAAGGGGTCATGTTGGGTTCACTCTTAATGGTGGAGGCGTGTTCTGAGAGGGAGGGTGGGGAGCTGGTGTCAGAAGCAGTGATTCCTCCTAGAAAAAAACAATAAATTGGATAGTCATATATGAGTCAATTGATTGAAAATAATTGTTACAATAATCCTTTGAGAAATATACTGTGCTCATAATAAACAGCCATTTACAATTTACAGTTTCTTGTTTTATGACATCAGCATTAAAATTAGGGACTTGTTGATCTTATAATAATAATAATAATCATAATAATAATCTATATTATAATGGACAAGTGGTCTGTGTGTGCATGTGTGTGTGCATGTGCATGATTTCGATCACAGAGAAACTGGGGAGAGATGACATTGGCATTTGGTGTGCTTATGTCTTTTGGGTCAAGGATGAACACTGCAAAGTGGAAAGTTTATAGGACTATTTTTTTTTTGAGAAATTATCAATATTAGCTAATAACATTGAACAATGGATGTTGTGTTGCAATGCACCATGGGAGGTTGGGGTTTTGGGGGTGTTAATGCTGTTATTGTGGTTCAAGTTAGTTTAACAGTGTTGTTAGTGTTATGGATTTAGTGTGGTTTTGTTGTTCAATTGGTTTAGTCAGTTTAGTTGAGTCATGTTGCCGTTATCATCAGTGAAAAGTGTAATGCATTTTGATGTCTTCCGCCACCATCTCTGTTTGTGGGTGTGTAAAAACAAAAGTACCTGCTTGCGGCAGAATGCAGAAAAGACAAAAAGCTCCACGTGTGCGTGTGTTTAACTTCGATCACAGACAAACTGGGGAGAGTTCACATTTGCCATTGGTATGCTTATGTATTTTGGGTCAAAGATGAATGCTGCCAAAATAGAACATTGATAGGACTAATATTTTTGGAGAAACTATGGACATTAGCTAACAGCACTGAACAATGGATGTGATAATTACATTCTGGACTCACACAGCATTCCAGCAGGGGGTGGTAATCATCTATATATAAAAGCGTGGGTGCATGCATGATTTTATTTAGTAAGTTCAATGTAAACAATATAATTGTAAATACATTAAAGATACATGGATGTGCAAGAAAGTGAAAACACTTATTTCCATTATGGCCCATTTAAAAAATCAAATGACAAAATAGAAGAATATAAAATAAAATAAAATAATGATATATGGATAATAATAGTGATAATAATAATAACAGTGGTATATGATAACAAAAACTAAACAATTTATATAAAAAAAAATTAAGACAGTAATTAACATTACAAAAATTACATAATTAACAGAAAAATAAAAGGGTTGAGTTCCTCTTCTATAAACTGTTGAGGTCTAAGGTTCTGAAACATTCTGCACTGCATGCCATTCCAACGCAATATAAAAACTTTGCATAATTTATTACCACACTTGAAAAATGTCAGCTACCTATTTTATAAACACTACCCAATCTAGAGTTCATGGATCCCATGGGCAACACGCCAGTATAATAATAATAATAATAATAATATAATATAATAAATTCTCTCTGACCTCCAAGTGAAAATAAAGCTCCACCATAGTATGATCTAAATTGAGAATTCAACACATTTATAGCCAATTTGCTTTGAGACAGGTCAGAAGGATATAACAAAAAGATGTGAAAGTCACTTATTATCTATTGGACTTCAATTCAGTCAGGCACTAAGACTATGCATGAGGGACACTGGTGAAGAAAGCCACCAAGGCATTTTACAAAAACTTAATAAAATACAATCATCAGTGGCTGTGACTGCAGATACTATGCATACATACGATGTCTATTACACTCAACAAAAATATAAATGCAACACTTTTGGTTTTGCTCCCATTTGTATGAGATGAACTCAAAGATCTAAAACTTTTTCCATACACAATATCACCATTTCCCTCAAATAGTGTTCACAAAACCAGTCTAAATCTGTGATAGTCAGCACTTCTCCTTTGCTGAGATAATCCATCCCACCTCACAGGTGTGCATATCAAGAATGCCTGATTAGACACCATGATTAGTGCACAGGTGTGCCTTAGGACTGCCCACAATAAAAGGCCACTCTGAAAGGTGCAGTTTGGTTTATTGGGGGGGGATACCAGTCAGTATCTGGTGTAACCACCATTTGCCTCATGCAGTGCAACACATCTCCTTCGCATAGAGTTGATCAGGTTGTCAATTGTGGCCTGTGGAATGTTGGTCCACTCCTCTTCAATGTCTGTGCAAAGTTGCTGGATATTGGCAGGAACTGGTACATGCTGTCGTAAACGCTGGTCCAGAGCATCCCAAACATGCTCAATGGGTGACATGTCCGGTGAGTATGCCGGCCATGCAAGAACTGGGACATTTTCAGCTTCCAAGAATTGTGTACAGATCCTTGCAACATGGGGCCGTGCATTATCCTGCTGCAACATGAGGTGATGTTCTTGGATGTATGGCACAACAATGGGCCTCAGGATCTCGTCACGGTATCTCCTGTGCATTCAAAATGCCATCAATAAAATGCACCTGTGTTCTTCGTCATAACAGACGCCTGCCCATACCATAACCCCACCACCACCATGGGCCACTCGATCCACAACATTGACATCAGAAAACTGCTCACCCACACGACGCCACACACGCTGTCTGCCATCTGCCCTGGACAGTGTGAACCGGGATTCATCCTTGAAGAGAACACCACTCCAACGTGCCAAACGCCAGCGAATGTGAGCATTTGCCCACTCAAGTCGGTTACAACGACGAACTGGAGTCAGGTCGAGACCCCGATGAGGACGACGAGCATGCAGATGAGCTTCCCTGAGACAGTTTCTGACAGTTTGTGCAGAAATTCTTTGGTTATGCAAAAACCGATTGTTTCAGCAGCTGTCCGAGTGGCTGGTCTCAGATGATCTTGGAGGTGAACATGCTGGATGTGGAGATCCTGGGCTGGTGTGTTACACGTGGTCTGCGGTTGTGAGCTGGTTGGATGTACTGCCAAATTATCTGAAACGCCTTTGGAGATGGCTTATGGTAGAGAAATGAACATTCAATACACGAGCAACAGCTCTGGTTGACATTCCTGCTGTCAGCATGCCATTGCACGCTCCCTCAAATCTTGTGACATCTGTGGCATTGTGCTGTGTGATAAAACTGCACCTTTCAGAGTGGCCTTTTATTGTGGGCAGTCTAAGGCACACCTGTGCACTAATCATGGTGTCTAATCAGCATCTTGATATGGCACACCTGTGAGGTGGGATGGATTATCTCAGCAAAGGAGAAGTGCTCACTATCACAGATTTAGACTGGTTTGTGAACAATACTTGAGGGAAATGGTGATATTGTGTATGTGGAAAAAGGTTTTAGATCTTTGAGTTCATCTCATACAAAATGGGAGCAAAACCAAAAGTGTTGCGTTTATATTTTAGTGTAGATAGAAAACCGACACTTTTATTTATTTTTTTAACTATATGGATTTGAATGACGTGCGATTACACCAATCATGCTTGAACCCTTGTGCGCGTGCGTGAGTTTTTTCACGCGTGTCGGTGACGTCATTTCCCTGTGGGCAGGCCTTGAGTGAGATGTGGTTCAGCCCTCTCGGCTGAATTCCTTTATTTCACACGCTGCTCGAGACGGCGCGCGTTGCTTTATCAAATTTTTTCTGGACCTGTGAGGGAATATCCGAGTGGACACTAGTCGAGAATTTAGCTGGTTTTCGGTGAAAAGTTTAACAGCTGATGAGAGATTATAGGGTATTTCTGTCGCTGTAAGGACTTCCCACGGAGCGGGACGTCGCGCAGCGCTTCCAGGCGCCGTCGTCGGCCTGTTTCGAGCTGTTTCGGCCTGTTTCGACCTGAAAACATCCTAATTTAAGGCTTAATTCACCCAGGACGTCGTGAGAGGACAGAGAAGATTCAGAAGAGGCCGGCATGAGGACTTTATGCGGACATTCCACTGTTTAAGGACATTTTGTAATGAAAGACGTGCGTGCAAATTCGCCGAGTCGTCACGAATCTGTGTACGCCGCGACAGGAAAAACACCTCCGTGTTGAAAACCATTTGTAAATTTCATGCGGCTTTTGATGGCTTTCAACAAGTGAGTAACTGAGAAATTGTTTAACAGCTTGGGCATGTTCTAACTTGCCCGTTAAGGTTTCCAACGGAGATGTTTTTCCTGTCGCGGCCCCCCGCGGTCGGGTCCGGCCCGACATGAGACTCTGCCCGCACGTTCTTTCATAACAAAATGTCGGTTAACAATGGAATGTCCGAATAAACTCCTCATGCTGACTTCTTCTGAAAGTTCTCTGTTCTCTGACGACTTACTGGGTCAACAGAGCCTGAAATGTGGAAGTTTTCAACTTGAAACGGCGAGACGCTGCCGCCTTCAAGCGCAGATTGCCGTCAGGCGCCGTGGGCCATCCTTAAAGCGACACTACCAGACCAAAATTTCTCATCAGCCGTTAAAATTTTTACCGAAAACCAGCTGAATTTATCGAATGGTGTCCACTCAGTTGTACCTTACAGTTTTTGAAAAAATTTTTATCAAACAAAGCAGCAGTCTCTGAGCCATTCCTAAGCAATGAAAAAAACGACGAGAGGGTGGGCGACTCCTCACTCAAAGACTGCCCACAGGCGAATGACGTAACCGACAGGCGTGAAAAAACTCTTGCATGCCCACGAGGGTTCAAGCATGTCTGATGTAATCACACGTGATTCAAATCCATATGGTTTTTGAAAAAAATAATAAGGTCGGATACTTTTCTAACAGACCTCGTACAGTAGCTTTTATATATTGTTTTGCCAACCACAGCTTCATGATAGAGTAGAAGAGAAAAAGTCATTTTTAAATACGAAATATCAAGGTAAGATTCTCCAATATTCCCATTGACAAACCCTAGCTGAGCCTGCTGTAGATAAATTTGTGAGAATGTTTTACTTTCTTATTTAATGATTTCACAAATTTTTGTGTGTTCATTCATTCATTCAGACATTTTCTAAGCACTCTTATTCCAATTATGAGTCAAGGGGGATCTGGAGCCTATCCCAGCAGTCACTGGCTGAGAGGCGGGATACACCCTGCCGGTATCTCACAGGGGTTACGCATATAGACAAAATCATCCACATGCTTACTCACACCTATGGTCAATTTAAAGTTTCCAGTCCATCTAACCTGGGTGGACTAGAACTGGGAGGAAACTGGAACACCATTTACAGAACCCACACAAAAAGGCCTCAGACTGTACAACTCCTCACTTAAGGGTTGGAGGAGTAACAGGAAGACAGAGGACAGGAAGGAGAGGAACTGTAGTAACCAGTAAACCAGTATTGTTCAGTATGCCTGGTATTTATATTTGTGTATTTATATTTATATTGCAAACTCTTGTTTTTTATACCTTTTATTTTTGATACTCTGCATGCTTCTTACCCTGTGTGCTGCTAATACAAAGGATCAATAAAATTCTAGCTAATGTAATCTAATCGAATCTAAATCTAATCTAAACATTCTACACAGATAGGACTAGATTGAATTCATACCCAAGATATTCTCACTGTGAGGCAACGGTGCTAACCACTAAGTCATCATGTACTGGGATAATTGTAACATTAGCTTCATATTCAGACAGATTAAGATTCAGTTAGGTTTAAACATGTTATATATTTTATTTTTCCATTAGCTTCTATTTAGCTTTTTGTTCAGTTAGTTTTAGATTTGTTTATCTTTAAACTACCTTTATATTAAGTTGTTAGTTTCCAGTTTGCTTCATGATCAATTCATTTTGTTTTCAGTTAGTTTTATTTTATTTGATGGCTGATAAAGTGGAGCATGGTGGTTGCCACACTTATCTAGCACCAAGAAGGTTATGCATTTGGTTCCATTAAATCTTTATTATTTCTGGGGAGAGATTGCATGTTATCAGTGTGGCTTTTAGTTGGAAAGTCTGGTTTCCTCCCACCATCACATGTAAGTTAGGGAGTTCACTCTAAAATAACATCCACCCAGTGTGAAAGGACATATACTATGTGGAGAATGGTGATGTGCAAAGGTGTTTTCTTCATTTGAATATGGAATCCTAATGTGTGCCCTTTGATGTGATCTGATTTAATTGCACTAAATAACTACTACAAACACATGGCCAGCTGTGGCGCTGTTTCTTGCTGGAATGAGCCAAGTTACAACTCTGTGCACCTCGGCTGATTTCCTCAAGCAGTACCTGTCCACTTTAGGTGCTGGGTCCTTACATGCAGACACACCACTTAGCAAAAGTTTTACACAAGTCTTTTTTTTTTTTTTTTTTTTTTTTTTACAGAGCTTGACGGCCATTTTCAAAACTGGAATGAAATCCTTCCACCAACATGAAAATTTGGTGTCAAGTGGCATGAGCTGAACATGAGTCAGGCGAGTGGGAGTTCAAAACTCAAACAGGTTTAGCCAACACCCTATCAGACACCTCCCACCTAATTCACAAGGTGTGCCAAAGTACTACTTGGGAAAACAAACTCTTACCCCCACTTGTGAACAAGATCAAGTGGGGATAAGTGATTCTGCTTGGATGTTTGACCATCGGTCTGACTCTCCTCTCTATTGCTCTAGAACAGGCTTTCTCTGGAAGGCTGAGAAATGTGATTTCTGTATAAGTGGAACATGCTTTCTCATCCCTGTTTTTAAATATGAGAACCACCACACTAGTTTTCAAATTAAGAGGTACTGTCCAGAATTCCATGCAACATTGCACCACCATGACAGCAATAAACCATCCAGAGACTTCAGCATCTTAAGGTGAATCTTGTCCAATTCTGCACTCTAAGAAATAAACGTTGAATTTAATTGATAAAGTTAAGGTAACTTTTCCACATAACATTGTCAATTAAGTGCAAAACAATATTGTAGTTGAAATTAATTAAATCAAATGAAACATTGTTACTTAATAACCCGTAAGTTGGAGAGGAAATGGCGTCTCACTAATTTAGAAGATCTTCACTTAGCCTGGAAAAAGAGTCTGTTGCTCTATAAAAAAGCCCACCGTAAAGCTAGGACAGCTTTCTACTCATCACTAATTGAAGAAAATAAGAACAACCCCAGGTTTCTTTTCAGCACTGTAGCCAGGCTGACAAAGAGTCAGAGCTCTATTGAGCTGAATATTCCATTAACTTTAACTAGTAATGACTTCATGACTTTCTTTGCTAACAAAATTTTAACTATTAGAGAAAAAATTACTCATAACCATCCCAAAGACGTATCGTTATCTTTGGCTGCTTTCAGTGATGCCGGTATTTGGTTAGACTCTTTCTCTCCGATTGTTCTGTCTGAGTTATTTTCATTAGTTACTTCATCCAAACCATCAACATGTTTATTAGACCCCATTCCTACCAGGCTGCTCAAGGAAGCCCTACCATATTTAATGCTTCGATCTTAAATATGATCAATCTATCTTTGTTAGTTGGCTATGTACCACAGGCTTTTAAGGTGGCAGTAATTAAACCATTACTTAAAAGCATCACTTGACCCAGCTATCTTAGCTAATTATAGGCCAATCTCCAACCTTCCTTTTCTCTCAAAAATTCTTGAAAGGGTAGTTGTAAAACAGCTAACTGATCATCTGCAGAGGAATGGTCTATTTGAAGAGTTTCAGTCAGGTTTTAGAATTCATCATAGTACAGAAACAGCATTAGTGAAGGTTACAAATGATCTTCTTATGGCCTCGGACAGTGGACTCATCTCTGTGCTTGTTCTGTTAGACCTCAGTGCTGCTTTTGATACTGTTGACCATAAAATTTTATTACAGGGATTAGAGCATGCCATAGGTATTAAAGGCACTGCGCTGCGGTGGTTTGAATCATATTTGTCTAATAGATTACAATTTGTTGATGTAAATGGGGAATCTTCTTCACAGACTAAAGTTAATTATGGAGTTCCACAAGGTTCTGTGCTAGGACCAATTTTATTCACTTTATACATGCTTCTCTTAGGCAGTATTATTAGACGGTATTGCTTAAATTTTCATTGTTACGCAGATGATACCCAGCTTTATCTATCCATGAAGCCAGAGGACACACACCAATTAGCTAAACTGCAGGATTGTCTTACAGACATAAAGACATGGATGACCTCTAATTTCCTGCTTTTAAACTCAGATAAAACTGAAGTTATTGTACTTGGCCCCACAAATCTTAGAAACATGGTGTCTAACCAGATCCTTACTCTGGATGGCATTACCCTGACCTCTAGTAATACTGTGAGAAATCTTGGAGTCATTTTTGATCAGGATATGTCATTCAAGCGCATATTAAACAAATATGTAGGACTGCTTTTTTGCATTTACGCAATATCTCTAAAATCAGAAAGGTCTTGTCTCAGAGTGATGCTGAAAAACTAATTCATGCATTTATTTCCTCTAGGCTGGACTATTGTAATTCATTATTATCAGGTTGTCTTAAAAGTTCCCTAAAAAGCCTTCAGTTAATTCAAAATGCTGCAGCTAGAGTGCTGACGGGGACTAGAAGGAGAGAGCATATCTCACCCATATTGGCCTCTCTTCATTGGCTTCCTGTTAATTCTAGAATAGAATTTAAAATTCTTCTTCTTACTTATAAGGTTTTGAATAATCAGGTCCCATCTTATCTTAGGGACCTCGTAGTACCATATCACCCCAATAGAGCGCTTCGCTCTCAGACTGCAGCTTACTTGTAGTTCCTAGGGTTTGTAAGAGTAGAATGGGAGGCAGAGCCTTCAGCTTTCAGGCTCCTCTCCTGTGGAACCAGCTCCCAATTCAGATCAGGGAGACAGACACCCTCTCTACTTTTAAGATTAGGCTTAAAACTTCCTTTTTGCTAAAGCTTATAGTAGGGCTGGATCAGGTGACCCTGAACCATCCCTTAGTTATGCTGCTATAGACGTAGACTGCTGGGGGGTTCCCATGATGCACTGTTTTCTTTCTCTTTTGCTCTGTATGCACCACTCTGCTTTAATCATTAGTGATCGATCTCTGCTCCCCTCCACAGCATGTCTTTTTCCTGGTTCTCTCCCTCAGCCCCAACCAGTCCCAGCAGAAGACTGCCCCTCCCTGAGCCTGGTTCTGCTGGAGGTTTCTTCCTGTTAAAAGGGAGTTTTTCCTTCCCACTGTAGCCAAGTGCTTGCTCACAGGGGTCGTTTTGACCGTTGGGGTTTTACATAATTATTGTATGGCCTTGCCTTACAGTATAAAGCGCCTTGGGCAACTGTTTGTTGTGATTTGGTGCTATATAAAAAATTGATTGATTGATTGACTTAAATCCATAAAATTGACAAAACGGTCCAAATTCCAAGAGTTGTGAACCATAATTAAGCGTTAGGCCACGAGGCTTATGTCCAGCAGTGCCCACCAAGCAGTGTACCAGACCCTTCTTTCCGTGCTTGTATGCCGTGGGTCCACATGTAGATTGTATGTTGTTTGTATGGGCTGAGCCTGAACGAGCCCCATGGCTGTAGGCCCAGCCACCTGGTGCTCACCTGCTAGCTCTCCCTTCCCCTTTGGCCAGAACCTGTCTCGAGCAGGAGTCCTCAATTTATCTAATCCAGACGAGTTAACTTATGACAGGGTCATTTTTGATTCATACTTAGTCTGTCTCCTCAACTGGGACAAAAATGGGAAGACCTTCCAGGAGCTGATACTCCAGACAACACAGCTTCAAGGACGACTGGAGCTCACAACCCCCTCCACTACATTAAGGTGTTGATTCACAAAAGGGCTATTTTACAGTAACCTTTAATTTGGCAAATGGTACAGTGCAATCTGTTTTATCTTTTATGTAAACTCATCATCTTCTTTATCATCTTTACCTGTGGCTATTTTGATCTTAGGCATCTTGGGTTTGCGTTTCCTCGTCTGAATGCTCTCTTTCTTCATGGCTAGAGGTCTGGGCACCTGTAAAGAGTAAAAAGAAAAAAAAAACACCCATTAGCTGAGTGTACCTCCCGGTTCCTGATACAGCACAGGCAGCGGTGTCATGACAACCCACACAGCTTTCCCTCCCACGCTGCTGCTCTGATAACAATGACCACAGTGCCCTTGGAGGTGCCGGAGCTCAGGGCAAACACAGAGCTGTTCCCTGCTGCAGCCCCAAGCCGCTTTGCATACAAGGACGTGAGAACTTTATGCACATGGCCACGTGTTGTGGCTGCTGGAACCTACCCCGTGCAGCTTCATGTACAGGCCACAGGCATTACACACAGGTTCTCCCTCTGCATTCCGTCTCCACAGTGTGGTGGTGCTGGTGTGGCAGTTCGTGCAGCACAATCCGGCCCGGCGGGAAGTCATCTGCTGCTGACACAACAGGAGAAGCATCATTGAAGGATCAAAAATTACCCCAAGTTCCTCACTTTGTCAGTGTGATGTATGACACACGAGCTGAGGCTGTGCGTTAACTGGTCAAATTGATGCCGATGTCTCACTGGACCAAGAACCATCATTTCAGTCTTATCAGAGTCTAAAAGTAGAAAGTTTCTAGACACCCAACTTCTCACTGCTGCAAGGCAATCTTCTAAGGATTTTATGTGAACGAGATTACCAGCAGTATCGGCATGTATAACTGAGTATCATCTGCATAGCAGTGAAAGGTAATCCCAAAACGCCGCAATATGTTCCCAAGAGGTGCTATATAAAGGGATAAAAGCAGGGGGCCTAAGACAGACCCCCATGGAACCCCAAATTTCATGTCACTAAGGTTAGAGGTAGTGTTACTGTACAAAACAGTGAGAACGACTGGTCAAGTATGACGTCAGCCATGCAAGGGCACTCCCAGTAATGCCAAAATGATTTTCCAGCCTATCAAGTAGAATATGATGATCCACGGTATCAAACGCAGCACTGAGATTTAACAGCACCAGAACCGTAGTGGTGTCCAAATTCACTGTAAGCAGAAGATCATTCACCACTTTAGTGAGAGCTGTCTCTGTGGAATGATATTTTCTAAAAGCAGACTGCAGTGGCTCAAAGAGATTATTCTCAGTAAGATAGTCTACGAGCTGCCGTGACACCACTTTTTCCAGAATTTTAGAGAAAAATGATAGATTTGATATCTGCCGATAATTTGTCAATACACTAGGGTCAAGATTAGGTTTCTTAAGTAATGGTTTAATTACTGCAGATCTGAAACATTTAGGAACAGATCCAGAAGTTAAAGGAAGATTAATCATTTCTAGCACAGGTCGGCCCAAGAGTGGGCCACAGGTCCTTAAACATTTTTGTTGATATAGGATCAAATAAATAGGATGTGCTTTTTGTTGACATTACGAGTTTTGTCAGCATGCCTAGTGAGATACTATCTTTGAATATAGTTTAATTAACTGTGGCTTAACTGTTCCATGTCCACTATAATACAACGCATATGAGTATTCTGTCCGTTACACACTGCAATGTGTCTATTATACAAAACACAGAAGTCACGTTGCTCCGGAATGCATCGTCTATAAATGACCCGTCCAAGGGCAAGGCCACCGAAGGACAAAT
The DNA here is from genome assembly GCF_902500255.1 of Thalassophryne amazonica. Classification (NCBI taxonomy): domain Eukaryota; kingdom Metazoa; phylum Chordata; class Actinopteri; order Batrachoidiformes; family Batrachoididae; genus Thalassophryne; species Thalassophryne amazonica. Next base: position 44,501,866 of record NC_047108.1, read on the forward strand.
AAAACAGCTCACTCGCAGAAAGAGTTTGTTGGGTAAGTCACAGCTGCTGTGTAGAGGTGAGTTCCTGGGAAACATACAGCCGTGAAACCTTGAAACTCCAACAAGGACATAGTTACTCTAAATACACCCTGATCCCCCAAAAATATTTTCCTCTGTTTTGACCTGAATTATAGCACATCTTGCTATATATACAACCCCAATTCCAATGAAGTTTGGACATTGTGTAAATGTTAATAAAAACAGAATACAATGATTAAAATCCTATTCAACCTATATTTAATTGAATACACCACAAAGACAAGATATTTAATGCTTAAACTGATCTATATTGTCATTTTTTATTATTAATGTTATTCATACATTCTCCATCTACAGTATACAGTGACTATTTTTACAATAAGCTGTTGTGTTATTTGTTGAGCCTATCTGCTTACAATATAGTTTATGTAGTAGTGGTTAATGTGTGTGATGGTTGAATATTTATGGTGGCTGAAAGAGGCCACAACACCTGCAAATTAAGAAACACAAGGGAAATACAGGAAACATTTGACAATTGAAAACAAAAAGTCACAATGCCAATTCACTACTGTAGTTGCATCAAAAAATGTCTTGCAAATTAAAAAAAGACCTGCAAAGACAGACAAAACATAACCTCATAATACATACAAGAATTGAATTTCATGGCTGCTGCAAATTAACACAGCTGCAAAAACACAGACATGTTGCAAAGCTTCACAGCAGAGTGAAAGTACCACGGCACAAAAAGACATTACTTCCCAGATGACTCTCACTGAGGTCTACTGTTGAATGCATTGCAAATAAATATCAAAATAAAATTTGCTCAATAACTAATGAAGACATTATCTGAAACCATTATGATTAGTCTGGCATCATCCATTTGGGCAAAGCCATAATAAAAAGCTTGAATCCAACTGAAGTTTTAATTGCTGGGCTAGGGATGTTAAAAGCAATACATTAAAGAAAACCTCAGTTTGTGTGTGTCGTGTAGGTACAATATTTAAAATTTTGGAGAACATCCAGATTAATTTTCACATGCATAGAAATAGGCTGTTTATTTTGCTCACACGCGCATGCGCAAATTGATTTTTTTTTCGCGGTCAACTTCCGGAGGTCTAGAATTAACCATTTCTTGCGGCGATCTTCAACCGACAGACGTATTTGAAACACACACTTTGATTCAGAAAATTTGAAGCGGGACTATATTTGTGATCGATTTTTTTTTATTACCATTTCTTGCGGCGATCTTCAATATGGAGGAGGAATCACTTGTTTCTGAGCCTCAAAATGAATGTCAGGAAAACGCACACCCCAAAGAAAGTGAAACCAGCGATTTTCAACATTCAGGAAAAAAATGTCCCAACTGATAGTCTTCCTACAGACTGGGAAGTACTCCAGTGATACAGACAAAAAGGACCATCGCAACATCAGGAACCAGTCCAAGAAGCATGTTTGGGATGAGGGACAGTAAGTACATATCTTTTTGTTTACTTCTTGTGGAATGGTACAATACACGAACTGTAATCCACCCGTATGATAGTATTTACCACCGACAATTGAACAACCAAGCTGTTATTAATTTGCCAATAAAATCCCATACTATGCTGCCCTGGTAAGTTCAGACTGGTATATATAGTCTAAGCTGGTAAATTCAGACTTGCAGGCTGGAAATTTCAGAATAGCTAGGTAACTAGTAACCAGAATTATAATGGTTAAATCAATAAGCATCAATATAAAGTGACAGGGTTTACTTGTGGTTCCAATTAAAAAAAAATTTAATATATTTGCTTGGCAAATTTGGACCAGGGTCAGTAACACACAAGTCTCAATATACCAAGATGGTAAAATCAGACTGGTGGTAAATTCAGATTGTGGCTGCTACAGTCTCATTTTACCTGGTAAATTCAGACTGGTGGTAATCTCAGACCGTGACAACGGGATGGAAGCCTCCCCTGATGGCTCCCTTGACGACTCTCCTGATGACGTGAATGACTCATTAGAGCTATTGTTTAGTCACTAGCCTATAGCAGTCGGCCTCTCGGTAGGAGGGGTCTGGTTAGGTTAAAAAACTCCAGCTTTTGTTGGCTTCTGGTTTATTCTTCTCTACAAGAGTCAAGACAGAAGTCAGACTACCAGAGCAAGAATTTTAGCTGAGGAAGCTTCTGTGATTTGAAGCGAAACGTCCTCACATCAAGCAACCCAGTCCAGGCGAAGATTCAAGCTTCTCTACTATGGAAACCACCTGGACAACTGAGAGCCTACACAGAAACATTAATCTATGGGTTTTTGACGGGGGTCCTTTTTGTGATGGGGGCACAAAGTCATTTTGTGACAGGGGGTCTGGGGGGTTATGGTTAAGGTTAGGGGAGGGCAGACACTTACACTATGGTAATGGAATATAGGAAAACAAACAAAAAATGTGTCACAAAAATCTGACGCTTTTCGTGACAGTGGCACGAAAAAAAAAACGTGAAACTGGGCTGAGCGACAGTTAATCACCATCATGTCGAGTTGTGGATCTTGGAATTATTGAAGCTTACGAAACCATGTGAAGTGACAAACAGCACTGGACAGCAACTCAGTGTTTGGAAAATATTGTGAGGAAGGTACCCCCCCCCCCCCCACACACACACACACAATTCACCGAATCAACATATAATTTTTTACAGACATTTGTCTAAAGACAGTCTGAACTGGAATATGCTGTGGTGCTGCTAGAAAAGGGAACACAAACATTTTAAAAGACTACATTGCACAATAACATTTAAAACACTGGTTGTAGTGTGTAGTTTTACATGTGCCCTGCTACTTAAAATTTTGACATTTAATAAGATGTAGGAAAAATAATAATTAAAAAAAAGTCACATTGACTCAACATGTGTGATCTTTGTTTCAGTGTGAGATAGGCCATTGCCATTTGGGTACAAAAGACATTTTCTTTTCTTTTTTTTTGTCTTACCAGGCGTTTCTGTGGTTTAATGAGTGGTCTGTTTATGCCGTTCATCTTGTGGTACAGGCCGCAGGCGTTGCAAAGGTAGTGCCCTGTTCCGTCTCGACGCCACAGCGGCGTGGAGACGGAGCCACAGTTGACACACTCCCTGCCCTCAGTCGGCAAGTCATCCATCAGTTCTGAGCAGAGAAGACAAACTTTTTAAAGCATAATCCACGACAACTTTTGACTTACACAAGATTCAGCTCATACATTCAATGTGATTTATTATAATATCACTATATTGAAGTTTGAACTGTATTGATGTTTTAATCAACTTTTCAGGTGGTGAAATTCATCATATTTTCCAGTGACATCCCTCTGAAACCATTCTGTCACATATTTATGCCGCTTTAGTGCTCTGTGGCATTTTGATGACATCATCACTGTATTCCGGTCCTTTTATGTAAGTGTGTTCATTAATTCTCGTCATCTAGTTTAGTTTGTGGTAAGTTGTTTGCTTCTTTGAAATGTTTTTTGCAAAGGAACACATATACTAGTATACTAATGCTTCTTTTAAAAGTTTCCTGGACAAACTTTTAAAAGTGTAAACATATGGCCATTGTGTGATAAATAAGCAGGGGAGGAATTTGAAACCTCCTGATGAAGAGAGATCAAACCCCTGAATGAATCAGACAGACTGATGGAGGGATGTGTTTGGGAGGGGCCGTCTGTTATCTGCCTCAAAGATCCCACCATCCATCACAGCCTGACACCGACAGACTCCTGGCATTAATTGCCAAAATTCCTCATCTTTCAATTCAGACAGGGCCAAAAATAAATAAATAAATAAATAAATAAATATGCCCTCCCCCCAATTAGACAGTATATAATAAACAAATAATAACAACAATAACAATAATAATCAGAAAAAAAATTATACAATTGTTTGAGGAAAAATAAAATATTACAGGTTTCTATATACCTTCAAAAACACTTAAAACTCAGAGTAATGCTATTTTCTTCAAAGAAATGTCAGCAAATGTTGTAATTGCTGTTACATTTGTGAAAAATGACTCTCTGTGCTCCCTGGACTGATTTTCTTATCAGTCTCCAAAGTGACAGACAACAGAACGACGTAAAAGCAACTTTTATGTTTGCTCCTGATTGTGCACAAACATCCTGCAGACATACCTGAAAATGAAGTCACTGTTTTTTTTTATGTTTGTTTGTTTGTTTTCACTCAGTTTATGTCAGTCTGCTGTTTGTTTCATGTCATCATCCCATCTTAAATGTGATGTCATCATTGTCTCGTGATTTAATATCATAAACCACTGACATGCTTTCTGTTATTTTTGTGACCTAACAGATTTTCAAAATAATGTTGTTTTTTTTTTGTAAACTGTAATTATACACTATTTATGTTTTGGAATGTTTTTGTTGTCTGTCTTGATGACAACAGTTTTTAGAAATATTTTTTTTTTTTAACTACTAATGAAAGTTACTTAATTATGTAACAATTAGGAGTAAACTGATTACTGATTAACACACCTCTTCCACCTCTATACCACTATTACAAAAACATTGCACAGCTTTAAAAATGTAAAATAAAATATTCACAAAGTGTTTATTATATCCCTCTTACAATCTGTGTGTATACACAGCTGGAATATCAAAGAAAATTGAATGAGAAAAACAGAAACTGAAGTGTGGCCTCACCACTTTGAAGCTCATCAGAAGAACTGTTCATAAATTACCTAATTTAATACGACATATTTGACATTTATATGTTATTATTAACAATCAACTAACAAATAATAAACATTTTTCAGACATTGATGTGTATTTATACTACTGTTTGGAAACAACGCCATAAAACTATACTTCTCTTCAGCAGAAAAAAAACATTAAATGCATTATTATTATTATTATTATTATTATTATTATTTTGTTTATGCCATCAGACTGTTTTATAAATACACTCATCTTCAAGGCCTACCCAAGATGAGGCGGGGGGGGGGGGGGGCAGTAATTGTTATTACAAAATAAATAATAATTACATTTATTTTCATAAACTTCCCTTAAAATTCATATTAAACACTGGAATGGCTCTAACTGTTTTAAGTGGAATATTTATTAGCAATTTAAAAGAAAAAAAAAAAGAAAAAAACGAGCTTTTCCATAATTAATTTGTTAGTGTGTCAAAACTGTGTTTTTAGGTCAAATCCACAAACTGTCTTGGAGCAGCCGCCGTGTCTCTGTGTTTTGGTGTGTTGATGGACTTCACACGGCTGTGTTGCTCAGTGACTTAATAAAGGCTTCTGTCTGTCTGATCACGTGACCTCAGCTCTGATTGTCGCCGCAGTGTCTCGTGTCTCAGTGCGGACTGAAGTCAAAGCCCCGCGCCGCGGATGGACCATTAAATTTACATTTTAATTGAATGCTTTTTGTTTGTTACTTATTGTGAAGAATGTGTATTGTAGAAATCAAATTGTTTGACACTTTTGATTAAATCTCCGGAGCTGTTAAGCCGTAAGACTATTTTTAAGGCCGTTATACGAAGTCAGAACCTTTAAGAGTGGCATATTTATTTTTTAAAATCGTGGAGCATTTTTACTGACATTGTGAGAGTGACGAAATCAAATCAAATCATAATTAACAAATATATTATTCAGTTCTACAAAAGAATTGCCAAAACGTGATTGATACGTATGAGTCATTTAACACGGTTAAAATAAACTAATGTTAATATATTCGACATTTTACTTTTATTGTGAGAGTGACAAAATGAAATAAAGTCATAATCATAAAACATATTTAATTTCTACAAAATAATTGTCAAGCATTGATTGAAGTGTTTTGAATCATTTAACGCTGTTAAAATAAACCACTCTTAATGTATTATTTATTTATTTGTTTTGTAGGTGGGGACAGTTGATTTGCATATATTGTCTAACTTGATTATATTTGTGGCTGAGTTTTGGATCTATACATACCCAGACTGGACCTGCGTCCAGGCAGACCTCCTTGTCGTCCCTGCAGCGTGATCACTCCGCTCTCGAACGGTCCCGGCGTCCACGAGGACGTGGCCATGTCCGGGCTCATGTACGCGTACGGGCTGGAATAGGATCCCCCGACCGAGCGCACCAGAGCGCCTCCATACTGATCCGCACGAGATCCGTTTCCGAGGACCAGCGGGCTCTGATAGGTCGCGTCCCGACCGGTGTTGGTGCTGACCGGCGGGCTGTGCGAGTAGGAGAAGCCGGGCGGGGATGAGGACTGCCGGGCGTGAAGGAGGAGCCGTCGGCGCCGTTCTGAGGCCAGCCGTGGTGCGCGCTGAGGCCGTGGGACTGATGGGGAGAGTCGCAGGTCTGCAGGTAGGGCAGCGTGGGCAGCATGGCTGGGACCCTGCTGGTGGGGACGTAAACTGGAGAGCTGGCGGACGGGTGGATGTAATTCCCCGTGTCGTGCGCGTAGGGTGACTGATTGGAGGACAGAGCCAGGCTTTGGTACATTTTAAAAAACGGATTCACGTCCCGTTTATATGAAAATATTGACCAAAATATTTATGAGGCTGTCAGTGCTGCGGTATCGTCCACGCGTAACAGGGACGTCCACGAAGAAAACCTGTCTTTTGGGGCAGATTGCGCAAAAAATGTGGAGGCTCCTGTCCTGTGAAAGAAATAAAACACAAAATAATGACACAGTGTAGATATGAGACCATATTGAATGTCAAACTGTCGCGAACATATTCGCGTTTTTACGCGCATGCAGGTCTCACTGCGTGCGTAAAATCCACAAATCAAATGACTTCAGTGAGCACAGAAAACAGTTCATTAATCGATCATCACTCATATTTTACGCGTCATTGTGATCAAAGTGGATTAAAACGACATTTATGATTGGCGGCGCGTTTATCAGCGACCCCCAGATATCCGGCGGAACCGCACCGCCTCTAAAAACCAGAACGGAACCTCAATCAAAGCGCAGATAGCGAGCTCCGGTCCATATCTGCTGTGCACATATTTTCTACCAATAATCAGTCGAATCACATAAAACGGCGATAATAGTCGCAAAGGAGGAACAGTTTCTTTCCAAAGGCTCTCAGAGAGTTATCTCACCAGATAAGGACGGTCGGGTGATAAAGCGCTCCGGTCCTCCGTACAGGAGCGCAGTGCGCAAACTTCTTCAGTGCGCACAGAAAGTAAGACGAGAGAGGCGGGTGGGGAGAATCTCCAAAATGTGCGTAAAAGTTTACCGTGTTTACGTGCGTGTGTGTTTTCTTTTTTTCCTTCTGCCGCTCTATCTGGAGACAGTTTCTGCCGCTGATAATCGCTGATATGCGCCGATCCGAGGCTCTACTGCAAAATTTGTACAGGACGCAGACACGTGACGCAGCCCAGCGCCGAGGTAGGCCAAGGTGGAGGGAGTGGGAGGGAGAAGAGGGCCCGTGGGTGCAGGAGAGGGTGGAGGAGGCCCACGCACAGGGGCGAGCGTGTTTTAATAGCACCTGTAAACGCACCTATATAAAATAATATTTAGAAAAGATTTTTTTTTTCTACAGGACTAAACATTCTCACAGGATTCCTCAACACGTAGGTACTTACACGTTCGTTATTTAGAATTTTTTAGCACATACACACACACACACACACACACACACACACGTATGTACATACGTGTGTGTGTGTGTGTGTGTGTGTGTGTGTGTATATATATATATATATATATATATACATATATATATATTATATTATATATATACATCTCTTCTAACACCGTGGTGTGCTGGGGGACAGCACATCCAAGAAGGAAACACCCAGGCTGGACAAACTGATCAGGTGGGCTGGCTCTGTGGTTGGCATGAAGCTGGACTCTCTAGTGATGGTGGCAGAGAAGAGAACACTGGACAAACTGCTGCACATTATGGACGATGCCAGTTACCCTCTGCACACATCATCAGCAACCAGAGGAGCCTCTTCAGCCACAGACTGCTCCTTCCCAAGTGCAGGACAAAGTGACTGAAAAACTCTTTTGTCCCTCGGGCCATCACACTGTACAACTCCTCAGTTGGGGAGGAGGAGTGACAGGAAGACAGAGAACAGGAATGAGAGAGCAAGTAGTAGCCAGTAAGTCAGTAGCGAGCAGTATTTCTGGTATTTATATATGTATTTACATTTTGCAAATTGATTTTTATTTTACTTTTGATGCTTTGTGTGCTTCTTACCCTTTGTGCTACTATACAATTCTGCTGGAACCTCAATTTCCCTGAGTTAGTCTTCCCAAGGGATTAATAAAAATCTAATCTCATCTCTGAATGCACACATCCATGTATTGTGTACCTTTTATCTTCTGTAAAACGATCAGGAATTCCCTCAGGTTATATTACTATTGTGTGAACACAAGTGTCTGTGTAAAAGCCTGCTTGGTACCATCCTGCCTTGGTCTTGACTTGGTTAAACTCCTCAAAGTCTTGGTCCCATCTTGATCTTGAAACACTCTGATTTCAGTCATGACTTGGTCGAGGTTTACGTAGGTTTGACTGCAACATTAGCTTATGCATGAGAACTGTTGGATAAATCAGGATGGACTTGAATTTCATTGTCATGCTGCTGACTTGGCCCAGTTGTTGTTTAATCACAGTACACAGGAAAGGATAACTCCAAATATTCTTTGCTCGTGCCTAAGTGTTTTAGCATAAATGTTGACAGAAACACAACATCTGTCCTAGTGGTTGCAAGATCCAAACCATAAGTAACAGTATAAAATAATGATTACGTTTTCATAGTGTTCATGTATGAGAATTTGGATAGTTAAGACACTACTTAAGCTCCAGAAAAAAAAAGTCCTATATTTGACCTGGTGCAAGATTATCAGATTAACTCGATGTACTGCAGGTCCAATCAGTCTCCCTTTATGCATAACTTTAGACAAAACTTTGGTCTTAACTTGTTACTGCCAGTGTGAAGGTTTCAGACTTTCCATTAGCTGTCACACCACAAAACATTAACATTCACAAAACTAGAATTACAAATAAACATCATTAAAAATCAAACTCCATCAATGAACACAAAAAGTGAGGTCATCATCTCAAGAGAATTGTAACCAGGGTTACAAATAACATCGGCACCTCTGCCACTTTCAAAATTTAAATTGCGAAATATAAAATCAGTCAGCTGTTAATCAGTTTATTAACCTGATTAAATTTCAAAGAGCGTAAGAAAACAAAAGGAAACACAGGCATAAACAAGTAAAGTTCTTTAGAACGTATCCACAATAAAATTCCCTTATATTTTGACAAATACAGACAATAAAATTTAGATTATTATGTTTAGAATAATTTCAGCCCTTTGGTTTTGCCTTCATTTTTTTTTTAAAGAGCACTTAGTCATTGCACTTTCATTCATGTCAAATGTTAAAACAGTAAAATTGCTATGACCTTTTGATATGGCCTGTAAATCATAAGCACTGGTCCTGATTTTAAAATAAATCACACACCAGACAGTTTGCTTCTAAAGCTCCTTGTATCCAAGGCATCCTGTAAAACAAATGACCAACATAAAAGTGTGTGTTGTAGCTTTGAGGCCATTGTACAGGGGAACAGTGAGCAGTGGGCTATAAAAGCCTGGCTTTAGTGTCCGCCATGACTTTTAACTGTCCTTATCTGAACATAAATAATGTGTCTATAAAAGTTAATCATCTACACAATGGTAATGAAACGTGTCTAACAGGTATTTTCTCTCCATTTTCCTGTTTTCTTTCTGTAATGACAAGACATAGAATTTGTCTCCGGTCTTAAAACACACACACACACACCACACACAAACACACACCACACCACACACACCACACACACACACACACCACACACCACACACAAACAGACACCTACAAAAAGGATACGTTCTTACATTCACATGATTGTCTTTGCATTGAGTGTCTTTGCATTGAGAATTTGAGTGTTTCTCTGAGTAGGTAGTTGTTGTGGGTTTAGGAACTCCAGGATCAGGGTGTTTAGTTCTGTTTCTCTTCTTCACTCTGACTGAGCCATTGCAATGATGTGGGTGACTGATCCATTTTTAAAACTTTGTTAAAATGTCATGATCCAGACTGACACATTATATTAGTCTATAATGTCTTGTCCGCCTCACACCATCACACTGCCGCTTGTCTGCTTGTTGTTTGTCTAAAACCAAAGACATTTTCCAAACTTTGGATAAAGTCCTGCAATAATCTGGATCGACAGTTGCAGGATGGAGACGCATCTTCCACAGTGATGTTGTCTCTGCATGGGAGTCTTGCTGGTTGAGCAGCATTGGGGGCGCTGTTCATGCTTGAGATAGGGCACACCAGGAGTTTTGTGGAGCTATGGACGTTTGGGTAAAGGGATAATCTTCATATTTAATGTCCACGTGTCCTGATCCTGTGCTTTCTAACTGAGAAGCCGTCTGCAGAGATCAAAGACATTTAAAATTTTAATTGAAAAATCAATTTAAGACATCTGCATGAACTTGAACAATGCAGTGGTTTCTCTTAAATCACAAACTGTATACAAGCTGAGTATCAGCATGCATCATAAAAGATTTGTTTGTTGTAAACAGAGGATTTTTATTTATTTATTTATTTATTTATTTATTTTTACCGGAGCACCGGATGTGACTGTCTGTCCAGCATATGAAGGGGTCATGTTGGGTTCACTCTTAATGGTGGAGGCGTGTTCTGAGAGGGAGGGTGGGGAGCTGGTGTCAGAAGCAGTGATTCCTCCTAGAAAAAAACAAATAAATTGGATAGTCATATATGAGTCAATTGATTGAAAATAATTGTTACAATAATCCTTTGAGAAATATACTGTGCTCATAATAAACAGCCATTTACAATTTACAGTTTCTTGTTTTATGACATCAGCATTAAAATTAGGGACTTGTTGATCTTATAATAATATAATAATCATAATAATAATCTATATTATAATGGACAAGTGGTCTGTGTGTGCATGTGTGTGGCATGTGCATGATTTCGATCACAGAGAAACTGGGGAGAGATGACATTGGCATTTGGTGTGCTTGTCTTTTGGGTCAAGGATGAACACTGCAAAGTGGAAAGTTTATAGGACTATTTTTTTTTTGAGAAATTATCAATATTAGCTAATAACATTGAACAATGGATGTTGTGTTGCAATGCACCATGGGAGGTTGGGGTTTTGGGGGTGTTAAATGCTGTTATTGTGGTTCAAGTTAGTTTAACAGTGTTGTTAGTGTTATGGATTTATTGTGGTTTTGTTGTTCAATTGGTTTAGTCAGTTTAGTTGAGTCATGTTGCCGTTATCATCAGTGAAAAGTGTAATGCATTTGATGTCTTCCGCCACCATCTCTGTTTGTGGGTGTGTAAAAACAAAAGTACCTGCTTGCGGCAGAATGCAGAAAAGACAAAAAGCTCCACGTGTGCGTGTGTTTAACTTCGATCACAGACAAACTGGGGAGAGTTCACATTTGCCATTTGGTATGCTTATGTATTTTGGGTCAAAGATGAATGCTGCCAAAATAGAACATTGATAGGACTAATATTTTTGGAGAAACTATGGACATTAGCTAACAGCACTGAACAATGGATGTTGATAATTACATTCTGGACTCACACAGCATTCCAGCAGGGGTGGTAAGTCATCTATAATTAAAAGCGTGGGTGCATGCATGATTTATTTAGTAAGTTCAATGTAAACAATAAATTGTAAATACATTAAAGATACATGGATGTGCAAGAAAGTGAAAACACTTATTTCCATTATGGCCCATTTAAAAATCAAATGACAAAATAGAAGTAATAAATAAAATAAAAAATGATAATATGGATAATAATAGTGATAATAATAATAACAGTGTGTATATGATAACAAAAACCTAAACAATTTATAAAAAAATTAAGACAGTAAATTAACATTACAAAAATTACATAATTAACAGAAAATAAAAGGGTTGAGTTCCTCTTCTATAAACTGTTGAGGTCTAAGGTTCTGAAAACATTCTGCACTTGCATGCCATTCCAACTCAATATAAAACTTTGCATAATTTATTACCACACTTGAAAAATGTCAGCTACCTATTTTATAACACTACCCAATCTAGAGTTCATGGATCCCCATGGGCAACACGCCAGTAATAATAATAATAATAATAATAATAATAAATTCTCTCTGACCTCCAAGTGAAAATAAAGCTCCACCCATAGTATGATCTAAATTGAGAATTCAACACATTTATAGCCAATTTGCTTGAGACAGGTCAGAAAGGATATAACAAAAAGATGTGAAAGTCACTTATTATCTATTGGACTTCAATTCAGTCAGGCACTAAGACTATGCATGAGGGACACTGGTGAAGAAGCCACCAAGGCATTTTACAAAAACTTAATAAAATACAATCATCAGTGGCTGTGACTGCAGATACTATGCATACATACGATGTCTATTACACTCAACAAAAATATAAATGCAACACTTTTGGTTTTGCTCCCATTTTGTATGAGATGAACTCAAAGATCTAAAACTTTTTCCATACACAATATCACCATTTCCTCAAATATTGTTCACAAACCAGTCTAAATCTGTGATAGTCAGCACTTCTCCTTTGCTGAGATAATCCATCCCCCTCACAGGTGTGCCATATCAAGATGCTGATTAGACACCATGATTAGTGCACAGGTGTGCCTTAGACTGCCCACAATAAAAGGCCACTCTGAAAGGTGCAGTTTTGTTTTATTGGGGGGGGATACCAGTCAGTATCTGGTGTAACCACCATTTGCCTCATGCAGTGCAACACATCTCCTTCGCATAGAGTTGATCAGGTTGTCAATTGTGGCCTGTGGAATGTTGGTCCACTCCTCTTCAATGTCTGTGCAAAGTTGCTGGATATTGGCAGGAACTGGTACATGCTGTCGTAAACGCTGGTCCAGAGCATCCCAAACATGCTCAATGGGTGACATGTCCGGTGAGTATGCCGGCCATGCAAGAACTGGGACATTTTCAGCTTCCAAGAATTGTGTACAGATCCTTGCAACATGGGGCCGTGCATTATCCTGCTGCAACATGAGGTGATGTTCTTGGATGTATGGCACAACAATGGGCCTCAGGATCTCGTCACGGTATCTGTGCATTCAAATGCCATCAATAAAATGCACCTGTGTTCTTCGTCCATAACAGACGCCTGCCCATACCATAACCCCCACCACCACCATGGGCCACTCGATCCACAACATTGACATCAGAAAACTGCTCACCCACACGACCACACCGCTGTCTGCCATCTGCCCTGGACAGTGTGAACCGGGATTCATCTGTTAAGAGAACACCTCTCCAACGTGCCAAACGCCAGCGAATGTGAGCATTTGCCCACTCAAGTCGGTTACAACGACGAACTGGAGTCAGGTCGAGACCCCGATGAGGACGACGAGCATGCAGATGAGCTTCCCTGAGACAGTTTCTGACAGTTTGTGCAGAAATTCTTTGGTTATGCAAACCGATTGTTTCAGCAGCTGTCCGAGTGGCTGGTCTCAGATGATCTTGGAGGTGAACATGCTGGATGTGGAGATCCTGGGCTGGTGTGGTTACACGTGGTCTGCGGTTGTGAGGCTGGTTGGATGTACTGCCAAATTATCTGAAACGCCTTTGGAGATGGCTTATGGTAGAGAAATGAACATTCAATACACGAGCAACAGCTCTGGTTGACATTCCTGCTGTCAGCATGCCAATTGCACGCTCCCTCAAATCTTGTGACATCTGTGGCATTGTGCTGTGTGATAAAACTGCACCTTTCAGAGTGGCCTTTTATTGTGGGCAGTCTAAGGCACACCTGTGCACTAATCATGGTGTCTAATCAGCATCTTGATATGGCACACCTGTGAGGTGGGATGGATTATCTCAGCAAAGGAGAAGTGCTCACTATCACAGATTTAGACTGGTTTGTGAACAATACTTGAGGGAAATGGTGATATTGTGTATGTGGAAAAAGTTTTAGATCTTTGAGTTCATCTCATACAAAATGGGAGCAAAACCAAAAGTGTTGCGTTTATATTTTAGTGTAGATAAGAAACCGACACTTTTATTTATTTTTTTAACTATATGGATTTGAATGACGTGCGATTACACCAATCATGCTTGAACCCTTGTGCGCGTGCGTGAGTTTTTTCACGCGTGTCGGTGACGTCATTTCCCTGTGGGCAGGCCTTGAGTGAGATGTGGTTCAGCCCTCTCGGCTGAATTCCTTTATTTCACACGCTGCTCGAGACGGCGCGCGTTGCTTTATCAAATTTTTTTCTGGACCTGTGAGGAATATCCGAGTGGACACTAGTCGAGAAATTTAGCTGGTTTTCGGTGAAAAGTTTAACAGCTGATGAGAGATTATAGGGTATTTCTGTCGCTGTAAGGACTTCCCACGGAGCGGGACGTCGCGCAGCGCTTCCAGGCGCCGTCGTCGGCCTGTTTCGAGCTGTTTCGGCCTGTTTCGACCTGAAAACATCCTAATTTAAGGCTTAATTCACCCAGGACGTCGTGAGAGGACAGAGAAGATTCAGAAGAGGCCGGCATGAGGACTTTATGCGGACATTCCACTGTTTAAGGACATTTGTAATGAAAGACTGCGTGCAAATTCGCCGAGTCGTCACGAATCTGTGTACGCCGCGACAGGAAAAACACCTCCGTGTTGAAAGCCATTTGTAAATTTCATGCGGCTTTTGATGGCTTTCAACAAGTGAGTAACTGAGAAATTGTTTAACAGCTTGGGCATGTTCTAACTTGCCCGTTAAGGTTTCCAACGGAGATGTTTTTCCTGTCGCGGCCCCCCGCGGTCGGTCCGGCCCGACATGAGACTCTGCCCGCACGTTCTTTCATAACAAAATGTCGGTTAACAATGGAATGTCCGAATAACTCTCATGCTGACTTCTTCTGAAAGTTCTCTGTTCTCTGACGACTTACTGGGTCAACAGAGCCTGAAATGTGGAAGTTTTCAACTTGAAACGGCGAGACGCTGCCGCCTTCAAGCGCAGATTGCCGTCAGGCGCCGTGGGCCATCCTTAAAGCGACACTACCAGACCAAAATTTCTCATCAGCCGTTAAAATTTTTACCGAAAACCAGCTGAATTTATCGAATGGTGTCCACTCAGTTGTACCTTACAGTTTTTGAAAAAATTTTTATCAAACAAAGCAGCAGTCTCTGAGCCATTCCTAAGCAATGAAAAAAACGACGAGAGGGTGGGCGACTCCTCACTCAAAGACTGCCCACAGGCGAATGACGTAACCGACAGGCGTGAAAAAACTCTTGCATGCCCACGAGGGTTCAAGCATGTCTGATGTAATCACACGTGATTCAAATCCATATGGTTTTTGAAAAAAATAATAAGGTCGGATACTTTTCTAACAGACCTCGTACAGTAGCTTTTATATATTTTTTGCCAACCACAGCTTCATGATAGAGTAGAAGAGAAAAAGTCATTTTTAAATACGAATATCAAGGTAAGATTCTCCAATATTCCCATTGACAAACCCTAGCTGAGCCTGCTGTAGATAAATTTGTGAGAATGTTTTACTTTCTTATTTAATGATTTCACAAATTTTTGTGTTCATTCATTCATCACATTTTCTAAGCACTCTTATTCCAATTATGAGTCAAGGGGGATCTGGAGCCTATCCCAGCAGTCACTGGCTGAGAGGCGGGATACACCCTGCCGGTATCTCACAGGGGTACGCATATAGACAAAATCATCCACATGCTTACTCACACCTATGGTCAATTTAAAGTTTCCAGTCCATCTAACCTGGGTGGACTAGAACTGGGGAAACTGGAACACCATTTACAGAACCCACAAAAAGGCCTCAGACTGTACAACTCCTCACTTAAGGGTTGGAGGAGTAACAGAGAAGACAGAGGACAGGAAGGAGAGGAAACTGTAGTAACCAGTAAACCAGTATTGTTCAGTATGCCTGGTAGTTATATTTGTGTATTTATATTTATATTGCAAACTCTTGTTTTTTATACCTTTATGTTTTGATACTCTGCATGCTTCTTACCCTGTGGTGCTGCTAATACAAGGATCAATAAATTCTAGCTAATGTAATCTAATCGAATCTAAATCTAATCTAAACATTCTACACAGATAGGACTAGATTGAATTCATACCCAAGATATTCTCACTGTGAGGCAACGGTGCTAACCACTAAGTCATCATGTACTGGGATAATTGTAACATTAGCTTCATATTCAGACAGATTAAGATTCAGTTAGGTTTAAACATGTTATATATTTTATTTTTCCATTAGCTTCTATTAGCTTTTGTTCAGTTAGTTTTAGATTTGTTTATCTTTAAACTACCTTTATATTAAGTTGTTAGTTTCCAGTTTGCTTCATGATCAATTCATTTGTTTTCAGTTAGTTTTATTTTATTTGATGGCTGATAAAGTGGAGCATGGTGGTTGCCACACTTATCTAGCACCAAGAAGGTTATGCATTTGGTTCCATTAAAGTCGTTATTATTTCTGGGGAGAGATTGCATGTTATCAGTGTGGCTTTTAGGTTGGAAAGTCTGGTTTCCTCCCACCATCACATGTAAGTTAGGGAGTTCACTCTAAAATAACCATCCACCCAGTGTGAAAGGACATATACTATGTGGAGAATGGTGATGTGCAAAGGTGGTTTTCTTCATTTGAATATGGAATCCTAATGTGTGCCCTTTGATGTGATCTGATTTAATTGCACTAAATAACTACTACAAACACATGGCCAGCTGTGGCGCTGTTTCTTGCTGGAATGAGCCAAGTTACAACTCTGTGCACCTCGGCTGATTTCCTCAAGCAGTACCTGTCCACTTTAGGTGCTGGGTCCTTACATGCAGACACACCACTTAGCAAAAGTTTTACACAAGTCTTTTTTTTTTTTTTTTTTTTTTTTTTTACAGAGCTTGACGGGCCATTTTCAAACTGGAATGAAATCCTTCCACCAACATGAAATTTGGTGTCAAGTGGCATGAGCTGAACATGAGTCAGGCGAGTGGGAGTTCAAAACTCAAACAGGTTTAGCCAACACCCTATCAGACACCTCCCACCTAATTCACAAGGTGTGCCAAAGTACTACTTGGGAAAACAAACTCTTACCCCCACTTGTGAACAAGATCAAGTGGGGATAAGTGATTCTGCTTGGATGTTTGACCATCGGTCTGACTCTCCTCTCTATTGCTCTAGAACAGGCTTTCTCTGGAAGGCTGAGAAATGTGATTTCTGTATAAGTGGAACATGCTTTCTCATCCCTGTTTTTAAATATGAGAACCACCACACTAGTTTTCAAATTAAGAGGTACTGTCCAGAATTCCATGCAACATTGCACCACCATGACAGCAATAAACCATCCAGAGACTTCAGCATCTTAAGGTGAATCTTGTCCAATTCTGCACTCTAAGAAATAAAACGTTGAATTTAATTGATAAAGTTAAGGTAACTTTTTCCACATAACATTGTCAATTAAGTGCAAAACAATATTGTAGTTGAAATTAATTAAATCAAATGAAACATTGTTACTTAAATAACCCGTAAGTTGGAGAGGAAATGGCGTCTCACTAATTTAGAAGATCTTCACTTAGCCTGGAAAAAGAGTCTGTTGCTCTATAAAAAAGCCCACCGTAAAGCTAGGACAGCTTTCTACTCATCACTAATTGAAGAAAATAAGAACAACCCCAGGTTTCTTTTCAGCACTGTAGCCAGGCTGACAAAGAGTCAGAGCTCTATTGAGCTGAATATTCCATTAACTTTAACTAGTAATGACTTCATGACTTTCTTTGCTAACAAAATTTTAACTATTAGAGAAAAAATTACTCATAACCATCCCAAAGACGTATCGTTATCTTTGGCTGCTTTCAGTGATGCCGGTATTTGGTTAGACTCTTTCTCTCCGATTGTTCTGTCTGAGTTATTTTCATTAGTTACTTCATCCAAACCATCAACATGTTTATTAGACCCCATTCCTACCAGGCTGCTCAAGGAAGCCCTACCATTATTTAATGCTTCGATCTTAAATATGATCAATCTATCTTTGTTAGTTGGCTATGTACCACAGGCTTTTAAGGTGGCAGTAATTAAACCATTACTTAAAAAGCCATCACTTGACCCAGCTATCTTAGCTAATTATAGGCCAATCTCCAACCTTCCTTTTCTCTCAAAAATTCTTGAAAGGGTAGTTGTAAAACAGCTAACTGATCATCTGCAGAGGAATGGTCTATTTGAAGAGTTTCAGTCAGGTTTTAGAATTCATCATAGTACAGAAACAGCATTAGTGAAGGTTACAAATGATCTTCTTATGGCCTCGGACAGTGGACTCATCTCTGTGCTTGTTCTGTTAGACCTCAGTGCTGCTTTTGATACTGTTGACCATAAAATTTTATTACAGGGATTAGAGCATGCCATAGGTATTAAAGGCACTGCGCTGCGGTGGTTTGAATCATATTTGTCTAATAGATTACAATTTGTTGATGTAAATGGGGAATCTTCTTCACAGACTAAAGTTAATTATGGAGTTCCACAAGGTTCTGTGCTAGGACCAATTTTATTCACTTTATACATGCTTCTCTTAGGCAGTATTATTAGACGGTATTGCTTAAATTTTCATTGTTACGCAGATGATACCCAGCTTTATCTATCCATGAAGCCAGAGGACACACACCAATTAGCTAAACTGCAGGATTGTCTTACAGACATAAAGACATGGATGACCTCTAATTTCCTGCTTTTAAACTCAGATAAAACTGAAGTTATTGTACTTGGCCCCACAAATCTTAGAAACATGGTGTCTAACCAGATCCTTACTCTGGATGGCATTACCCTGACCTCTAGTAATACTGTGAGAAATCTTGGAGTCATTTTTGATCAGGATATGTCATTCAAAGCGCATATTAAACAAATATGTAGGACTGCTTTTTTGCATTTACGCAATATCTCTAAAATCAGAAAGGTCTTGTCTCAGAGTGATGCTGAAAAACTAATTCATGCATTTATTTCCTCTAGGCTGGACTATTGTAATTCATTATTATCAGGTTGTCTTAAAAGTTCCCTAAAAAGCCTTCAGTTAATTCAAAATGCTGCAGCTAGAGTGCTGACGGGGACTAGAAGGAGAGAGCATATCTCACCCATATTGGCCTCTCTTCATTGGCTTCCTGTTAATTCTAGAATAGAATTTTAAAATTCTTCTTCTTACTTATAAGGTTTGAATAATCAGGTCCCATCTTATCTTAGGGACCTCGTAGTACCATATCACCCCAATAGAGCGCTTCGCTCTCAGACTGCAGGCTTACTTGTAGTTCCTAGGGTTTGTAAGAGTAGAATGGGAGGCAGAGCCTTCAGCTTTCAGGCTCCTCTCCTGTGGAACCAGCTCCCAATTCAGATCAGGGAGACAGACACCCTCTCTACTTTTAAGATTAGGCTTAAAACTTTCCTTTTTGCTAAAGCTTATAGTTAGGGCTGGATCAGGTGACCCTGAACCATCCCTTAGTTATGCTGCTATAGACGTAGACTGCTGGGGGGTTCCCATGATGCACTGTTTCTTTCTCTTTTTGCTCTGTATGCACCACTCTGCATTTAATCATTAGTGATCGATCTCTGCTCCCCTCCACAGCATGTCTTTTTCCTGGTTCTCTCCCTCAGCCCCAACCAGTCCCAGCAGAAGACTGCCCCTCCCTGAGCCTGGTTCTGCTGGAGGTTTCTTCCTGTTAAAAGGGAGTTTTTCCTTCCCACTGTAGCCAAGTGCTTGCTCACAGGGGGTCGTTTTGACCGTTGGGGTTTTACATAATTATTGTATGGCCTTGCCTTACAGTATAAAGCGCCTTGGGGCAACTGTTTGTTGTGATTTGGTGCTATATAAAAAAATTGATTGATTGATTGACTTAAATCCATAAAATTGACAAAACGTTCCAAATTCCAAGAGTTGTGAACCATAATTAAGCGTTAGGCCACGAGGCTTATGTCCAGCAGTGCCCACCAAGCAGTGTACCAGACCCTTCTTTCCGTGCTTGTATGCCGTGGGTCCACATGTAGATTTGTATGTTGTTTGTATGGGCTGAGCCTGAACGAGCCCCATGGCTGTAGGCCCAGCCACCTGGTGCTCACCTGCTAGCTCTCCCTTCCCCTTTGGCCAGAACCTGTCTCGAGCAGGAGTCCTCAATTTATCTAATCCAGACGAGTTAACTTATGACAGGGTCATTTTTGATTCATACTTAGTCTGTCTCCTCAACTGGGACAAAAATGGGAAGACCTTCCAGGAGCTGATACTCCAGACAACACAGCTTCAAGGACGACTGGAGCTCACAAACCCCCTCCACTACATTAAGGTGTTGATTCACAAAAGGGCTATTTTACAGTAACCTTTAATTTGGCAAATGGTACAGTGCAATCTGTTTTATCTTTTATGTAACTCATCATCTTCTTTATCATCTTTACCTGTGGCTATTTTGATCTTAGGCATCTTGGGTTTGCGTTTCCTCGTCTGAATGCTCTCTTTCTTCATGGCTAGAGGTCTGGGCACCTGTAAAGAGTAAAAAGAAAAAAAAAAACACCCATTAGCTGAGTGTACCTCCCGGTTCCTGATACAGCACAGGCAGCGGTGTCATGACAACCCACACAGCTTTCCCTCCCACGCTGCTGCTCTGATAACAATGACCACAGTGCCCTTGGAGGTGCCGGAGCTCAGGGCAAACACAGAGCTGTTCCCTGCTGCAGCCCCAAGCCGCTTTGCATACAAGGACGTGAGAACTTTATGCACATGGCCACGTGTTGTGGCTGCTGGAACCTACCCCGTGCAGCTTCATGTACAGGCCACAGGCATTACACACAGGTTCTCCCTCTGCATTCCGTCTCCACAGTGTGGTGGTGCTGGTGTGGCAGTTCGTGCAGCACAATCCGGCCCGGCGGGAAGTCATCTGCTGCTGACACAACAGGAGAAGCAATGATTGAAGGATCAAAAATTACCCCAAGGTTCCTCACTTTGTCAGTGTGATGTATGACACACGAGCTGAGGCTGTGCGTTAACTGGTCAAATTGATGCCGATGTCTCACTGGACCAAGAACCATCATTTCAGTCTTATCAGAGTCTAAAAGTAGAAAGTTTCTAGACACCCAACTTCTCACTGCTGCAAGGCAATCTTCTAAGGATTTTATGTGAACGAGATTACCAGCAGTTATCGGCATGTATAACTGAGTATCATCTGCATAGCAGTGAAAGGTAATCCCAAAACGCCGCAATATGTTCCCAAGAGGTGCTATATAAAGGGATAAAAGCAGGGGGCCTAAGACAGACCCCCATGGAACCCCAAATTTCATGTCACTAAGGTTAGAGGTAGTGTTACTGTACAAAACAGTGAGAACGACTGGTCAAGTATGACGTCAGCCATGCAAGGGCACTCCCAGTAATGCCAAAATGATTTTCCAGCCTATCAAGTAGAATATGATGATCCACGGTATCAAACGCAGCACTGAGATTTAACAGCACCAGAACCGTAGTGGTGTCCAAATTCACTGTAAGCAGAAGATCATTCACCACTTTAGTGAGAGCTGTCTCTGTGGAATGATATTTTCTAAAAGCAGACTGCAGTGGCTCAAAGAGATTATTCTCAGTAAGATAGTCTACGAGCTGCCGTGACACCACTTTTTCCAGAATTTTAGAGAAAAATGATAGATTTGATATCTGCCGATAATTTGTCAATACACTAGGGTCAAGATTAGGTTTCTTAAGTAATGGTTTAATTACTGCAGATCTGAAACATTTAGGAACAGATCCAGAAGTTAAAGGAAGATTAATCATTTCTAGCACAGTCGGCCCAAGAGTGGGCCACAGGTCCTTAAACATTTTTGTTGATATAGGATCAAATAAATAGGATGTGCTTTTTGTTGACATTACGAGTTTTGTCAGCATGCCTAGTGAGATACTATCTTTGAATTATAGTTTAATTAACTGTGGCTTAACTGTTCCATGTCCACTATAATACAACGCATATGAGTATTTCTGTCCGTTACACACTGCAATGTGTCTATTATACAAAACACAGAAAGTCACGTTGCTCCGGAATGCATCGTCTATAAATGACCCGTCCAAGGGCAAGGCCACCGAAGGACAAATAAAAACAGCTCACTCGCAGAAAGAGTTTGTTGGGTAAGTCACAGCTGCTGTGTAGAGGTGAGTTCCTGGGAAACATACAGCCGTGAAACCTTGAAACTCCAACAAGGACATATTTACTCTAAATACACCCTGATCCCCCAAAAATATTTTCCTCTGTTTTGACCTGAATTATAGCACATCTTGCTATATATACAACCCCAATTCCAATGAAGTTTGGACATTGTGTAAAATGTTAATAAAAACAGAATACAATGATTTAAAAATCCTATTCAACCTATATTTAATTGAATACACCACAAAGACAAGATATTTAATGCTTAAACTGATCTATATTGTCATTTTTTATTATTAATGTATATTCATACATTCTCCATCTACAGTATACAGTGACTATTTTTACAATAAGCTGTTGTGTTATTTGTTGAGCCTATCTGCTTACAATATAGTTTATGTAGTAGTGGTTAATGTGTGTGATTGTTGAATATTTATGGTGGCTGAAAGAGGCCACAACACCTGCAAATTAAGAAAACACAAGGAAATACAGGAAACATTTGACAATTGAAAACAAAAAGTCACAATGCCAATTCAACTACATGTAGTTGCATCAAAAAATGTCTTGCAAATTAAAAAAAAGACCTGCAAAGACAGACAAAACATAACCTCATAATACATACAAGAATTGAATTTCATGGCTGCTGCAAATTAACACAGCTGCAAAAACACAGACATGTTGCAAAGCTTCACAGCAGAGTGAAGTACCAACGGCACAAAAAGACATTACTTCCCAGATGACTCTCACTGAGGTCTACTGTTGAATGCATTGCAAATAAAATATCAAAATAAAATTTGCTCAATAACTAATGAAGACATTATCTGAAACATTTATGATTAGTCTGGCATCATTCCATTTTGGGGCAAAGCCATAATAAAAGCTTGAATCCAACATGAAGTTTTAAATTGCTGGGCTAGGGATGTTAAAGCAATACATTTAAAGAAAACCTCAGTTTGTGTGTGTCTTGTAGGTACAATATTTAAAATTTTGGAGAACATCCAGATTAATTTTCACATGCATTAGAAAATAGGCTGTTTTATTTTGCTCACACGCGCATGCGCAAATTGATTTTTTTTCGCGGTCAACTTCCGGGAGGTCTAGAATTACCATTTCTTGCGGCGATCTTCAACCGAGCAGACGTATTTTGAAACACACACTTTTGATTCAGAAAATTTGAAGCGGGACTATATTTGTGATCGATTTTTTTTTATTACCATTTCTTGCGGCGATCTTCAATATGGAGGAGGAATCACTTGTTTCTGAGCCTCAAAATGAATGTCAGGAAAACGCACACCCCAAAGAAAAGTGAAACCAGCGATTTTCAACATTCAGGAAAAAAATGTCCCAACTGATAGTCTTCCTACAGACTGGGAAGTACTCCAGTGATACAGACAAAAAGGACCATCGCAACATCAGGAACCAGTCCAAGAAGCATGTTTGGGATGAGGGACAGTAAGTACATATCTTTTTGTTTACTTCTTGTGGAATGGTACAATACACGAACTGTAATCCACCCGTATGATAGTATTTACCACCGACAATTGAACAACCAAGCTGTTATTAATTTGCCAATAAAATCCCATACTATGCTGCCCTGGTAAGTTCAGACTGGTATATATAGTCTAAGCTGGTAAATTCAGACTTGCAGGCTGGAAATTTCAGAATAGCTAGGTAACTAGTAACCAGAATTATAATGGTTAAATCAATAAGCATCAATATAAAGTGACAGGGTTTACTTGTGGTTCCAATTAAAAAAAAAAATTATATATTTGCTTGGCAAATTTGGACCAGGGTCAGTAACACACAAGTCTCAATATACCAAGATGGTAAAATCAGACTGGTGGTAAATTCAGATTGTGGCTGCTACAGTCTCATTTTACCTGGTAAATTCAGACTGGTGGTAATCTCAGACCGTGACAACGGGATGGAAGCCTCCCCTGATGGCTCCCTTGACGACTCTCCTGATGACGTGAATGACTCATTAGAGCTATTGTTTAGTCACTAGCCTATAGCAGTCGGCCTCTCGGTAGGAGGGGTCTGGTTAGGTTAAAAAACTCCAGCTTTTGTTGGCTTCTGGTTTATTCTTCTCTACAAGAGTCAAGACAGAAGTCAGACTACCAGAGCAAGAATTTTAGCTGAGGAAGCTTCTGTGATTTGAAGCGAAACGTCCTCACATCAAGCAACCCAGTCCAGGCGAAGATTCAAGCTTCTCTACTGTGGAAACCACCTGGACAACTGAGAGCCCACACAGAAACATTAATCTATGGGTTTTTGACGGGGGTCCTTTTTGTGATGGGGGCACAAAGTCATTTTGTGACAGGGGGTCTGGGGGGTTATGGTTAAGGTTAGGGGAGGGCAGACACTTACACTATGGTAATGGAATATAGGAAAACAAACAAAAAAATGTGTCACAAAAATCTGACGCTTTTCGTGACAGTGGCACGAAAAAAAAACGTGAAACTGGGCTGAGCGACAGTTAATCACCATCATGTCGAGTTGTGGATCTTGGAATTATTGAAGCTTACGAAACCATGTGAAGTGACAAACAGCACTGGACAGCAACTCAGTGTTTGGAAAATATTGTGAGGAAGGTACCCCCCCCCCCCCCCACACACACACACACAATTCACCGGATCAACATATAATTTTTTACAGACATTTGTCTAAAGACAGTCTGAACTGGAATATGCTGTGGTGCTGCTAGAAAAGGGAACACAAACATTTTAAAAGACTACATTGCACAATAACATTTAAAACACTGGTTGTAGTGTGTAGTTTTACATGTGCCCTGCTACTTAAAATTTTGACATTTAATAAGATGTAGGAAAAATAATTAAAAAAAAGTCACATTGACTCAACATGTGTGATCTTTGTTTCAGTGTGAGATAGGCCATTGCCATTTGGGTACAAAAGACATTTTCTTTTCTTTTTTTTTGTCTTACCAGGCGTTTCTGTGGTTTAATGAGTGGTCTGTTTATGCCGTTCATCTTGTGGTACAGGCCGCAGGCGTTGCAAAGGTAGTGCCCTGTTCCGTCTCGACGCCACAGCGGCGTGGAGACGGAGCCACAGTTGACACACTCCCTGCCCTCAGTCGGCAAGTCATCCATCAGTTCTGAGCAGAGAAGACAAACTTTTTAAAGCATAATCCACCAGACAACTTTTGACTTACACAAGATTCAGCTCATACATTCAATGTGATTTATTATAATATCATACTATATTGAAGTTTGAACTGTATTGATGTTTTAATCAACTTTTCAGGTGGTGAAATTCATCATATTTTCCAGTGACATCCCTCTGAAACCATTCTGTCACATATTTATGCCGCTTTAGTGCTCTGTGGCATTTTGATGACATCATCACTGTATTCCGGTCCTTTTATGTAAGTGTGTTCATTAATTCTCGTCATCTAGTTTAGTTTGTGGTAAGTTGTTTGCTTCTTTGAAATGTTTTTTGCAAAGGAACACATATACTAGTATTACTAATGCTTCTTTTTAAAGTTTCCTGGACAAACTTTTAAAAGTGTAAACATATGGCCATTGTGTGATAAATAAGCAGGGGAGGAATTTGAAACCTCCTGATGAAGAGAGATCAAACCCCTGAATGAATCAGACAGACTGATGGAGGGATGTGTTTGGGGAGGGGCCGTCTGTTATCTGCCTCAAAGATCCCACCATCCATCACAGCCTGACACACGACAGACTCCTGGCATTAATTGCCAAAATTCCTCATCTTTCAATTCAGACAGGGCCAAAAATAAATAAATAAATAAATAAATAAATATGCCCTCCCCCCAATTAGACAGTATAATAATAAACATAATAATAATAACAACAATAACAATAATAATATCAGAAAAAAAGATTATACAAATTGTTTTGAGGAAAAATAAAATATTACAGGTTTCTATATACCTTCAAAAACACTTAAAACTCAGAGTAATGCTATTTTCTTCAAAGAAATGTCAGCAAATGTTGTAATTGCTGTTACATTTGTGAAAAATGACTCTCTGTGCTCCCTGGACTGATTTTCTTATCAGTCTCCAAAGTGACAGACAACAGAACGACGTAAAAGCAACTTTTATGTTTGCTCCTGATTGTGCACAAACATCCTGCAGACATACCTGAAAATGAAGTCACTGTTTTTTTTTATGTTTGTTTGTTTGTTTTCACTCAGTTTATGTCAGTCTGCTGTTTGTTTCATGTCATCATCCCATCTTAAATGTGATGTCATCATTGTTCTCGTGATTTAATTATCATAAACCACTGACATGCTTTCTGTTATTTTTGTGACCTAACAGATTTTCAAAATAATGTTGTTTTTTTTTTGTAAACTGTAATTATACACTATTTTATGTTTTGGAATGTTTTTGTTGTCTGTCTTGATGACAACAGTTTTTAGAAATATTTTTTTTTTTTAACTACTAATGAAAGTTACTTAATTATGTAACAATTAGGAGTAAACTGATTACTGATTAACACACCTCTTCCACCTCTATACCACTATTACAAAAACATTGCACAGCTTTAAAAATGTAAAATAAAATATTCACAAAGTGTTTATTATATATCCCTCTTACAATCTGTGTGTATACACAGCTGGAATATCAAAGAAAATTGAATGAGAAAAACAGAAACTGAAGTGTGGCCTCACCACTTTGAAGCTCATCAGAAGAACTGTTCATAAATTACCTAATTTAATACGACATATTTGACATTTATATGTTATTATTAACAATCAACTAACAAATAATAAACATTTTTCAGACATTGATGTGTATTTATACTACTGTTTGGAAACAACGCCATAAAACTATACTTCTCTTCAGCAGAAAAAAAACATTAAATGCATTATTATTATTATTATTATTATTATTATTATTATTTACGTTGTTTATGCCATCAGACTGTTTTATAAATACACTCATCTTCAAGGCCTACCCAAGATGAGGCGGGGGGGGGGGGGGGGGCAGTAATTGTTATTACAAATAAATAAATAATAATAATTACATTTATTTTCATAAACTTCCCTTAAAATTCATATTAAACACTGGAATGGCTCTAACTGTTTTAAGTGGAATATTTATTAGCAATTTAAAAGAAAAAAAAAAGAAAAAAACGAGCTTTTCCATAATTAATTTGTTAGTGTGTCAAAACTGTGTTTTTAGGTCAAATCCACAAACTGTCTTGGAGCAGCCGCCGTGTCTCTGTGTTTTGGTGTGTTGATGGACTTCACACGGCTGTGTTGCTCAGTGACTTAATAAAGGCTTCTGTCTGTCTGATCACGTGACCTCAGCTCTGATTGTCGCCGCAGTGTCTCGTGTCTCAGTGCGGACTGAAGTCAAAGCCCCGCGCCGCGGATGGACCATTAAATTTACATTTTAATTGAATGCTTTTTGTTTGTTACTTATTGTGAAGAATGTGTATTGTAGAAATCAAATTGTTTGACACTTTTGATTAAATCTCCGGAGCTGTTAAGCCGTAAGACTATTTTTAAGGCCGTTATACGAAGTCAGAACCTTTAAGAGTGGCATATTTATTTTTTAAAATCGTGGAGCATTTTTACTGACATTGTGAGAGTGACGAAATCAAATCAAATCATAATTAACAAATATATTATTCAGTTCTACAAAAGAATTGCCAAAACGTGATTGATACGTATGAGTCATTTAACACGGTTAAAATAAACTAATGTTAATATATTCGACATTTTACTTTTATTGTGAGAGTGACAAAATGAAATAAAGTCATAATCATAAAACATATTTAATTTCTACAAAATAATTGTCAAGCATTGATTGAAGTGTTTTGAATCATTTAACGCTGTTAAAATAAACCACTCTTAATGTATTATTTATTTATTTGTTTTGTAGGTGGGGACAGTTGATTTGCATATATTGTCTAACTTGATTATATTTGTGGCTGAGTTTTGGATCTATACATACCCAGACTGGACCTGCGTCCAGGCAGACCTCCTTGTCGTCCCTGCAGCGTGATCACTCCGCTCTCGAACGGTCCCGGCGTCCACGAGGACGTGGCCATGTCCGGGCTCATGTACGCGTACGGGCTGGAATAGGATCCCCCGACCGAGCGCACCAGAGCGCCTCCATACTGATCCGCACGAGATCCGTTTCCGAGGACCAGCGGGCTCTGATAGGTCGCGTCCCGACCGGTGTTGGTGCTGACCGGCGGGCTGTGCGAGTAGGAGAAGCCGGGCGGGGGATGAGGACTGCCGGGCGTGAAGGAGGAGCCGTCGGCGCCGTTCTGAGGCCAGCCGTGGTGCGCGCTGAGGCCGTGGGACTGATGGGGAGAGTCGCAGGTCTGCAGGTAGGGCAGCGTGGGCAGCATGGCTGGGACCCTGCTGGTGGGGACGTAAACTGGAGAGCTGGCGGACGGGTGGATGTAATTCCCCGTGTCGTGCGCGTAGGGTGACTGATTGGAGGACAGAGCCAGGCTTTGGTACATTTTAAAAAACGGATTCACGTCCCGTTTATATGAAAATATTGACCAAAAATATTTATGAGGCTGTCAGTGCTGCGGTATCGTCCACGCGTAACAGGGACGTCCACGAAGAAAACCTGTCTTTTGGGGCAGATTGCGCAAAAAATGTGGAGGCTCCTGTCCTGTGAAAGAAATAAAACACAAAATAATGACACAGTGTAGATATGAGACCATATTGAATGTCAAACTGTCGCGAACATATTCGCGTTTTTACGCGCATGCAGGTCTCACTGCGTGCGTAAAATCCACAAATCAAATGACTTCAGTGAGCACAGAAAACAGTTCATTAATCGATCATCACTCATATTTTACGCGTCATTGTGATCAAAGTGGATTAAAACGACATTTATGATTGGCGGCGCGTTTATCAGCGACCCCCAGATATCCGGCGGAACCGCACCGCCTCTAAAAACCAGAACGGAACCTCAATCAAAGCGCAGATAGCGAGCTCCGGTCCATATCTGCTGTGCACATATTTTCTACCAATAATCAGTCGAATCACATAAAACGGCGATAATAGTCGCAAAGGAGGAACAGTTTCTTTCCAAAGGCTCTCAGAGAGTTATCTCACCAGATAAGGACGGTCGGGTGATAAAGCGCTCCGGTCCTCCGTACAGGAGCGCAGTGCGCAAACTTCTTCAGTGCGCACAGAAAGTAAGACGAGAGAGGCGGGTGGGGAGAATCTCCAAAATGTGCGTAAAAGTTTACCGTGTTTACGTGCGTGTGTGTTTTCTTTTTTTCCTTCTGCCGCTCTATCTGGAGACAGTTTCTGCCGCTGATAATCGCTGATATGCGCCGATCCGAGGCTCTACTGCAAAATTTGTACAGGACGCAGACACGTGACGCAGCCCAGCGCCGAGGTAGGCCAAGGTGGAGGGAGTGGGAGGGAGAAGAGGGCCCGTGGGTGCAGGAGAGGGTGGAGGAGGCCCACGCACAGGGGCGAGCGTGTTTTAATAGCACCTGTAAACGCACCTATATAAAATAATATTTAGAAAAGATTTTTTTTTTCTACAGGACTAAACATTCTCACAGGATTCCTCAACACGTAGGTACTTACACGTTCGTTATATTTAGAATTTTTTTAGCACATACACACACACACACACACACACACACACACACGTGTGTGTGTGTGTGTGTGTGTGTGTGTGTGTATATATATATATATATATATATATATACATATATATATATATATATATATATATATACATATATATATATATATGTGTATATATATATATATATGTGTGTGTATATATATATATATATATATATATGTATATATATATATATATATATATATATATATATATATATATATATATATATATATATATATATATATATATATATATATATATATATATATATATATATATACACACACACACTTACATATCGTACGGGAGTTTAAACTTGACGTACATTTTTTTAATTTTATTTTACCTGACTTCCGGAGGTTCTTCCTAATAAGTATTAAATGTTTCGGCACTTTTCCAATATAAACTATTTATTATACGCGACAGCGACAGCCGCGACCTTTCAAATCGCCTCTAATGAGGATTATTTATCTCTTAATCATAATAATGCCATTGAAGTGATTTTAAATCTAATGTTCTTGCAAGTGTTAAATTCTGTATCACTTTAATGTATTGAGGTGTGCTTTTATTATACTTTGTATATACGTATTTATACACACAATAAAATGAATTGTGAATTATTTGAAATAATGAGAATTATTTAATTCATTAATTGACATAAATTAATGAGGATTTATTGGAAATACTCCTCATTAGATGCGTTTTGATTTTACGCGTTGCATTAAAAGACTTGAGGTATTTATGGCGAGATAAATGTGAAAGGTGTCTTTTTGGGGGTGGGGGTGAAACCGGACCTGATAAGAATTACGAGCGTTAATAAACAGGATTTTAACGCTGAAACCTGTGGAAATACATTAAGGAAATATTAAGGACAGTAATTAAAACCATTAAAGCAAATAAAACGAAATAAAATAGATTAATTTAGGGCCCCAAGTTTACATAAAATATAAAATACAGGAATGTACGGCAAAAATGTAAACAAATAATTCTTAGTATTTCTAATTTAGTATTTTTCACATTTGAAATTTTAAGGGTTATCATCTGCAAACGAGAAAACCTAAAAATAGTATATCAACGCAACTGCTTATTTCATTTACTTTGGCATTAATTTGTATATATAATAAAGTCAACCTGAAGGCAAAAACAAGTCATTCTATTATTTTATGACGGCATCGCACGGACCTGTGCTCTGTCTTTAACGGATTAAGATGAAACCCTTAATTGTTGAATGGTTTTGTTTCTGTGTCAGACTAATGACATTAGTGACTTAATCCACATCCGTCGTCGGTGACGATCAGGAGCCCGTATGTCTGTCTGTCTGTCTGTCTGTCTGTCTGTCTGTCTGCTTCCCGTTTGGACACTTTAAAGTCGATTTGTGAAAATCTGCTTCACACGTTTTTATCATGTTCGTACGAGCACCACAAATGAAACTTTCAGCAGTGTTCCGAGTCGAAATCACGATAAAGTCCTGCGTGATTTTATACCTTATAAACGACATTATTGTTTGTTATACGCGAGTAACTAAATTCTTATTAGCCACAGGAAACACTGCGTCACATTAGAAAAAAAAAAAATCTAATATAATAGATGCGTTCAAAATGATTAAAAGAAACTCACTATGTTATACTGGAGGAATTTAGAGTAAACATAATCCGAATTGTTTTAATGTTAACTTGCTTTTTTCCAGTCTGCTTTTTTTCTTTTTCTTTTTTTTTTTCTTTTTTTTTTTTTTTTTTTTTGGAGGTCACTGTGTTTCTGCTACTCTTATCATTATTACTGGAGCTACTAATAATAATCTAAATGTACCTGAAATCATCAACATGCTATTGTAACTTTGCAGTACATTATGATTTTGGCCATTCTCAAGCGTTGGATACTTTAAACTGTATTTTCAAAAGTTTATGTGTGGCACATTTTGACACCGTTTGTGATAAATGTATTTATGAATTTGTGGAAAGTCATAGATTTTTTTAGCAAACTTTTTTTTTCTCATTTTAATGATGGATATAGATGAATCTTATATATTTATATAAACCTTATTTCTTTGTACTATGTACACACCCTTATAGTTTGCATAGAGTGTTTTGTGTTGTGTTGTTGTATTCTTGTGCACTTTATATATTTATGAAAAATATGACACTTTTTTCACATTTTTAATAATGCATTTTTTGTAACCTGTAGGTAGCATGTTTTTGAATTGTAGTATAATATGTAGCATAGATGGTCTTTTTAAATGAATTTATATATATATATATATATATATATATATATATATATATATATATATATATATATATATATATATATATATATATATATATATATATATATATATATATATCAGAGAGAGAGAGAGAGATAGATGTGTGTGTGTGTGTTTGTGTATGTATGTGACTGTATTGGGAATAATGTTTTTATGTGCTTTATATATTTATGCAATATTGTCATATTTTGGATCTTTAGTATGCATTTTTATGTTTTACATATAGTTTATTATGATTGTGTCATTGTGTACACCATATATTTGTACAAATACATACATACTTTTTGTCCTTTTTAATGATCAATTTTCATGCACCTTTTTGTGCCGCATTGTGCATCTTTTTCATCTATGTGTTGTATGCACATTTATATTTTGTATAGGGAGACATTTGATTTTGAAATATTATTAATTTCATATACTTGCAGAAAAGACTTTCAGACCTTTCACACTTTTTAATAATGCATTTTGTTATATATTTGTATAGGTAGCATATGCTTGATGTTTACATCATGGATTTTTATATTAGCTGGAATTTTTTTATTCACTTTTTGCATACTTTATGTATTGGTGAACAGGTTTGCAGACTTTCTTTTACATTTTAATCATGCCTTTTTATGCACATTTTATATTGCATATTTTATATAGTGCAGTGTTTTGTCTGAGACTAATAATACAATCACATTTTGTATTGAATGCAACCAACAACATTCAACATTGCCAGTGGGCATTTTAAATGTTATCATCCATTTTGTGATTTTTTTTTTTTTTTTTTTGAAGCAGCTGTATTGCAGAAACAATTGCAGTGCAATAATAAAGTTTATTACATCCTATCATATACTGTTGCAATGAAAACCTTTACTTCCAGCATGTCTTTGAATGGATAATAAAATTTAAAGCAATTCAGCAATTCACGTTTTTGCGTCTTATCAGAATAAAATTGTACTTGCTGAGATATTTATGGGCCTACAATGCTTCAGGATATTTATCACTGCACAGGTGCCTCCTAAACTCAATTTAAACTCAAACAGTTTACGTTATAAATGCTGGAGCTGTTGAGATAAAATTAGCTTCCTTATCTTTGCTTCATCACCTTCACATTAAAACATGAGATAGAAAAATCAAATGAAATAAAATTCAGAGACCATCTAAGCAGGTTTTCATCCAGGATGTCTCTGTATTTTGCTGCATTCATCTTTTCCTCAATCCTGTCTAGTCTCCCAGTTCCTGCTGCTGAAAAACATCCCCACAGCATGATGCTGCCACCACAATGCTTCACTGTAGGAATGGTGCCTGGTTTCCTCCAAACATGATGCCTGGCATTCACACTAAAGCAGTGGTGTCCAAACTATTCCAGAAAGGGCCAAGAGGGTCCAGGTATCCTTTGCTGCCACCGACTCCAGCAGGTGATTTCACTGATGAACTCATCCCACCTGCTCAAAGGGATGTTAATCAGTGAAATCACCTGCTGGAGTCGGTGGCTGCAAAGGATACCTGGACCCTCTTGGCCCTTTCTGGAATAGTTTGGACACCACTGCGCTAAAGTGTTCAATCTTTGTCTCATCAGACCAGAGAATTTTGATTGTGTGGACAAGTGTCTTTTATACAGGCAACAAGTTCGAATATGTGCAGTTAATACAGGTAAAGAGTGTAGAATAGGAGGGCTTCTTAAAGACAAACTAACAGGTTTGTGAGAGACAGAATTCTTGGTTGGTAGGTGATCAAATACTTAGTTCATGCAATAAAATGTAAATTAATTATTTAAAATTCATACAATGTGATTTTCTGATTTTTTTTTAAATTTTGTCTCTCACAGTTGACGTGTACCTACGAACATGAACATGATACATTTTACATTTCTTCAAAAAATGACTTCTAAAGTCACTTTTATGTTAGCATTCATTGATTATTCACATCTGTCAGTTTTGCCTATCAAGAGAAATTGCATCCTTACATACATCCTTCCAGCAAACCTTTGTATCTTAAAAGTCAAGAACCATAAAACTCAACATTTCTCCTTAGCATGAGAGTTTTATTAGTGGGATCAACTGCATTGGAATTAATTGGACAACCCAAACAACCTCTGAAACAGCTCCTCCAGCATACCCACAACCCTGAAATGGATTGTAATTATTAATAGATCTCATAAAACTGTTTGCAAATGCAGACATCCAATATGTTTCTTTGACATTAATTTGAAAAATAAAACATCTTCGAGTAACCTCTACTTCTTGTCACTTGTTAAACTTGAGCATCGCACTCATAGCGCATAAACCTCCGCCAACACTAGTTTCCAGTTCCACAAATTTTTACCTTGGTAAAATTTTCAAGGTCAAATTCTTGTTAGAAGTAACTTTCATAATCAAAAATATAATACAAAATGTAGATCAAAAGGGCTTTTCAACGTTAATCTGAAATATCTGATAAATCCGCAATATGGATCGGATGTGGATCAAACTTAGTCTTTTCATTGGGAGTGCCAGTTTGCACCAGGGAGTGATTGAGGCACTTCTGAGAGATAAAATGCAAACTGTACATCAAATTGGCTTTTCAATATTAAATTCAAATGTCCACAAAATCCATAATCTGGATCAGAGCTGGATCAAACTTTGTCAGGTCCAGTCTGCACTTTACTTTCAAATATGAGAGTGAGTGGGGCATGTTTGATTATGATGTAATGTAAATTACATAACTGTTGAGTGGATCCTTGTCATTTGATTGGTGGCTGGTATGTCACGTGACATGGATTATTCATATCATTTTCACTGACCGTGCAATAGTTCTTTTTAGTGTGCAATTTTGATGCTATATGAAATGTGCTATTGCACGCCCTGACCACTGTACATGCTTGCATTTAGCTAAACATGGCGGAAATTGTTTTGGGGGCAGACGACGATTTGAAGGAGCTAACTGACAGTGCTAATTCTTCAAACCCAAAAAAACAATCCACCACGCTCTAAGCCATCTGGAGGCATGAAGAGCTGTTAGGATGAAGAGGATGAAGTTAGGATGAAAAGCGGGACAAATTCCTGACACGAATTTTCGCTGGAGTGAGGAAAGCAGATGGCAGTCTGTATACAAAGTCAGTGCAAGGGCCTCTTCACACATAGCATGAATAAGTGGGAATCAGGGTGAATCACGGCAAAACAGCCCGAATGAGCGAACCACAAAAACATCAAGCCGACGTCGGGGGGGACACTCTATCGGGCAAGCGTGAACATTCCCGCTGTGCGCATGCATGATCACAGTGTGAGCAGCTGGAATGTGTGGAACCACATTGCGCTGCTGCTGTGGAGATGAAAGAAATAAAAACTACACATCATAAAAAAACATTGCAATGTCCAATATTTAATCCCTCTTATCGACCGGACAATACAAGTATGATCCCTTTGTGCTGCTGTATATGACCCATGGTCACAGACGTACAATCATGAAATGACATGAATGAAGCAGTGCTCATTATGTCTTATCATGTCCAGCCGGGTATATAAATAATTACTACAATCATCGGACACTGATAGATTAGATATTGGCGTATAATTAGTGAAAATCACTGGGTTGATGTAAATAATAAATAAAAGGGGACCCAATACAGAACCCTGTAGTTAAATAACCCTGGTTAAATAAAAATGCCACTCACAGGATTTGAACATGCACTTTAGCGTGTCCTGTCGGACAGATGTAACATTCAGATCGCCTGCTGCGTGTCCACATGATCTGACAGTCCATTTCACCTGAGACAGCCTGTCAATGTGCGCGCTCCAGCCCATCACAGAAGAATATATGTTTTATGTATTTCCGTGTGACAACAGCAAGCGCGTGCACAGACACACACGTGCGTCACAGTGGACAGTTGTAAGGTCATGTCCGTCAAAACACGGTACGTGTTCTACAGCTGTACCATCCAGGACCAAACATCTCAACAGCTGCTGCTGTTGGCAGCCAGCCACACCCCCTGTCCGTTCAGTGCAAAGACCAAAGTGTCACTCTCTGTTTCTGTGTTATGTGATCATTTTGTTTTTCATTATTTAACCATTTAATTGTGTATGTAGTTGTTGTAGTAATTATTTCTTTACCTGTCCTGGCTGTGGTCTCTGTGTTTGTAAAGTGACACATCGTGTGCACTGAGCCATCATTTCTAGCTGTCAGTGAGTCTCTGGCCAGCAATCAGCTGAGAGGTGCCTTGCTTTGCTGTGTGCATTCTGGCTGGCCGCTCCCCATCTGTACATACATTCACGTGTTGCGGCCAGGGGGGTGCAACACATGCGCGATACACACGCACAGCACATGTGATGAGGGGGGAGCCAACACTCTGGTACGTCGCATGTGTGTTGTTTGGTAATTTCACAATCGTGGGGGCACTTAGACAAATTCCACAGTCAGCTCAAAAGTGGTCGTGTTCTCACTATTTTTGTGCTGACAGCGCGAATGGTGAGTGTCCTGCAAGCAGTGTTGGATGTTCATGTGTGTCACCTGGAATTTGGCTGACACCTGCCACGAGAGGGATCAAATGGACTCTCACAGGACACTCTCTGTCTTTCGGTCACTGGTGTGCGCAAATAGTTGTAGTGACAGGTGTACGAGGTGCTAGAGGTGGCTCCGATTTTTCATGACTGGCATGCAGTTCCTCCTTCGTGCGCTAGTTGGCTTCAATTGTGTTACGTGTGAAGGGGTTCCTAAAGTTCGTGTTGGACTGTTGACGTGAAACCACCAGTGATGTACAGCAAAATGTAAGTCCCTTTTCTGTTGTTTATAAATTAATAAAATATCAAATGACAAGGATCTGTATTTGCCATTCTATAAAACAAATAATGAATATTTTTTCATTCTTTCAATGGCATGAATATTTCATGAAATATTCATGCTTAGTCGAGTGAGTATCCGAGAAATTTTGGAGAGCTGGGCATGTCACAACATGTCCCATGAGACTTCCAACACAGACTTGCTTTTGTTCTCCGCCATTGCGGCTTCGTCCCGACGCGTGAATGACGCAACCGATAGGCATGAAAAAACTCACGCATGCGCACGAAGGTTCAAGCTTGGCTGATGCAAGCACACATGATTCAAATCCCTATAGTTTTTCCAAAAAATAAAAAGGTCCGATACTTTTCTAACAGAACTCGTATTGTGCTGTTATAAAGACAACAATGGTTAGTGAAAGAATTTCTCCTCTGCCTGCCATGGCCATTTTCTCCCATATACATGTAGCCTATAGCCTATGTCTGTGGATATTTGTACTGAACAGTAGCCTAATTTTGTGTGTGATTTTGTTCATTCTGCATGTCATCAGTGACTGTTGCAGGTGAGAATATGGCTACATGTGCGCATACCTGTGAACGTAGCAGAGGCGTAGCAGAGAGCCTTCGTGACACACGAACCCCTGTTTCATAGCACCCTCATAAAAATGCCAAGCTCCTCCATAGCATCTTCATAAAAGGTGAGGCTTTCAAAATGCCGTATATATGCCAAATAACAAGCATGTTGGTGGTAGCATCATGCTCTGGGGCTATTTTGCTGCCAGTGGTACTGGTGCATTGCACAAAGTGAACAGAATAATGAAGGAGGACTTCCTCCAAATTCTTCAGAGTCACCTTAAATCAAAAGCTATATGACTGAAACGTGGCCAAAATTGAGTGTTCCAATAGGACAATGATCTCAAACATGCATCATAACTGGTTGTGGGTTGGAAAAAGCAGGCTAGCATTAATCATCTTGGATGGTTTAGCCAAAGCCGTGACCTAAAGCTGATTGAAAATTTGTGGACAATGCCAGGGCAGCGCCAGGAAACCAATCAATTTAAATTAAGTCTACCAATTCTGCCCAGAAGAGTGGTCAAATATCCAACCAGAAATATGCCAGAAGCTTGCATCTGGTCAGCTTACCAAGTATTAGTTGGGTATATGAATATGTTTGTGCCTGTAGATATAATTGTGATCCTATGTGGATTGGAGATGATTTGTTTAAAAAATTGTTTGAAATGGTATGAAAAGTAAATGTTAAAAAGCCCAAGCTAAGTGTATCAGCTATCATTTTTAATTATGCTCAATTAATAATAATAATAATAATAATAATAATAATAATAACATCCAGGCACATTCGTTGGTTTGTGGTGATTTGTTTTAGGAGAACATGCCCATCACTGTTACACCTGCAACACAACTGCATAACATGAATAATCCATAAGTGACACACTCACCTTTCTTGTGTAGAGCCCATTGTCACCTCCAAATTACATGTATATATAAACGAAAACAAACAAAAAAACTGTAATTATTATTGGACCCTGAAGATGGATCCTTAGACTTCCTGGCAAGGGCGTAGGTTTGGTCTCAGCTTTGGTAGGGACAATACCACCCCCCCGGCCCCCCTGCCCACCACCACCGCCCCCTAACCCACTCATACCATTAGACGCACAAGTACAGCATAATACATAACATATGACGACATAATGCTGAATAATTTAACACTTTATTTACAATATTAAGCGTGTAGGCAAACAAACAAATAGCTTAAATAAAAAAATTGCACCCAAAATCACGAATCTATTCGATAGGCCTACACCTGAGAGAACAAGACAACAAAAAAATACTTGTGGAGCTAACAAAAAAAAAAAAGTTTTTGCAACCAAGATGTATAATTTATTCTCTTCATCAATAATGCAGTTGTAGGTATCTGGCAACCTAATTAAAAAAAAACAAAAAAGGGATTTCCAATGATATATATGGTGTATTATGGTAAATGAAGCCTGTGATGTCATAACGCAGAGGAAAAACACGGAAGTTTCACACTAATGCGCCGCTGATTCTCATTACCGTAAGTTCTCATGTAAGCCCTCACTCTGAAAAATTTAACACTGACAGCAAGCCAAGAACCCGTGCTTTCCAACAGCATGCTATATGTTGCATATATTACGGTAAAGTGCGTTCGGTGACTTTTGAAACGAGGCAAAAGTATGAAAAAGAGCGCAAAAGTGACAAAAAAGTACAGAGACAGACAGCAAACATAAATGTAGTAATTTCTGAGGAAAAGGCAGGATGTTAGTGTCATTTGTGAAGGTGTGTGTGGGTGTGCAGTTTATTTTAAGTGTGGCGCACAGCATTGTTCGCAAGCCCTCCACCCCGCCCTTCTTGTTTTTCTGCACCGGAGCAGTGTTGCCAGATATGAAATATGAAACTATCGTACCAAAACCTCAAAATTATCGTATTTTGGGAGAAATGATCGTACACAAACAAAACGCATACAATGTAGCTATTTTAGCGTTTTTTTTGTTTTTTTTAATTTCCAAAGAATTTTATGTCACATTTTTAAACAGTAATTATAGTAATGGGGAAACTAGAACGCACTACTAGAAATATTTTTTTTTTCTGTGAAGGGACACAAACTGTTGTGTGGGCCGCCAGAAGAGGAGGTACTGCTGGCCCACCACCAGAGGGCGCCCTGCCTGGAGTGCGGGCTCCAGGCACCAGAGGGCGCAGCCGCCTCACAGGAGCAGCCGGGGTGACAGCTGACACGCATCACCTGCAACAGCTGTTACCAATCAGCAGGGGTACATCAGCAGGACGACGTCTCCACCTCTTTGCCGAGATATCGTTCTACCTGGAAGGTAATATTCTCAGCTGACTGCTTGACAGTAACCTTTTGTGATTTTTGTGAGTGATAACAGACCTTTTTTCCAACGAGAGGTGGAGGTAGCTTTCCTGCCGTGCGGATTACTGGGTGCAAACGCACCCACCTTTAATTGTGTTTTTGTTCCTCGCCAGCAGTACCAGGTCCGACACGCGGAGGCAGTGGCCACCTGGGAGTTTGGGACTTGGCGGCTCCAGTATTCCCGGGGTCTGGTGGCGGAGGAAATCGTGTGGTTCCGGTTCTGCTTTGGACAGGTGTCTCCTATCTTCGAGCCTGCCCACACGACACCTTTGTGAATTGATTCTGATCTATTGTTGTAATCTGTTGTATTTGTTGTGCACATTCACAACAGTAAAGTGTTGTTATTTGACCTACTCCATTGTCCGTTCCTTTGCGCCCCCTGTTGTGGGTCCGTGTACCGACACTTTCCCAACACAAACGTGTTAATTACCAGACTAGAAAGAGTCAAATTCAACCTCGAGGTGGCTGTCGTCATCCGATGCCATGGCCACTTGTGCAGATTTTGTTGAACACAGAAAAAATGTTGACACCTCCATAAGGAACTTGAACTTTTTTTATTTTTCTTGTATATCTCTTTGCTCTTGTGTTTTGTTCGTTTGTTGTTGCATTTGTTGAAATAAAGTTTAAAAAAAAAAAAGATGTTGGTTGGGGAATCTTCCTGTCACGGCACAGATTGGATGGGAACTCATTCGTTTGTATGGAGAGGGGGCAGGCTTTCAAATGACGTTGTTCCGGGCGGCCAAAGCTGTGTGTGTTGTGTCTTTGATGCCGCCTGAGTGCAACGCCTGCAAAATGATTCTTGGGTGTCAGAGAGAGATGCGTGTTTGGGCAAACAACTGAAATTATCGTACATATTGGATGTTTTCCCATTATTGATCGTACATCGTACAGAGGGCAAAACTATCGTACAAATACGATAATTATCGTACATCTGGCAACACTGCACCGGAGCCACCCATCCTCTGTGCTCCGGGACCTCCCACTTTACAAATTAAGCACTGCCTGCCACGAGATGCGCTTTGTTTACGTCCATGTGAGAAGAACGTGAGCCAATGAAATTGCAACATGGGTAACCCTGTCACTCTGGCACGTCGAAAACACAAAACGTGACAACTAAAATTATAGTATCGAGTTCGCAAAAAAAAATAGTGAATGATTTTGTTATATAAACAAAAATGCTAAATATTGGTAGGGACTATTTTGCCATCCCAAAATATTGGTTGTGACTTGTCCCTATGGTCCATATGAAAACCTATGCCCCTGCTTCCTGGGCGCCTGTCAGTTAGTACTTGGTGCCAGCATTTGTTGTCAAACCACCTCAAACTGACAGAGGAAGTAGTCCAACAGGCAAACAAAGTGCAGTCTGTCATCTTTGTAGATAAATGGGAAAATGTCAGCAAGGCAAATTTCTCTATTAAAAGTTCTGATTCCCCTTTCATTATATGCTCTCGGCACTACAAAGAGACATGAACAATTTTTCTGTGTTTATTACTTCTGTTTCCTCTTTTAAAATCATTAAACACAACTGAACATTCAACACTTTGACCATAAGAATGCTGAAAATACTGGATGATGAAAGTTTGTGTTAAGAAATATGTTAACATTTCAGTTAATTATTGTCACTGTAGTTTAACATTCTCCAATGATATTATTCTTTTTTTATCTATATTATAATAGCCAAGTGCCCTCTGTGTTGCGTATGTGTGTGTATGGCTTCAATCATAGAGAAACTGGGGAGAGCTAACATTTGCCCTTTTGTATGCTTATGTATTTTTGGTCAAGGATGAATGGTGCAAAAACAGAAAGTTGATAAGACAAATATTTTTCAAGAAATTAACAAGTTTAGCTAACCAGTAAACAATGGACGCTGTGGTGCAATGCACCATGGGAGTTTGGGGGTTTTAAATGTTGTTATTGTGGTTCATGTTAGTTGAACAGTATTGTTAGTGTTATTTATTTATTGTGTTTGTAGTTCAGTTGGTTTAGTTAGTTTAGTTAAGTGTCATGTTGCTTTTACCATGAGTGAAAAGTGTATTGCATTTGATGTCTTCTGTCATCATATCTGTGCATGTCTAAAATAGAAGCACCTGTTTTTGGCAGAATGGGGAAAAAAAAAAAAACTCTCCATGTGTGCATGTGTGTGTATATATAACTTTGATCACAAACAATCTGGAGCGCTGACATTTGCAGTTTGGTATGCTTATGTATTTTGGGTCAAGGATGAATACTGTGAAAACGGTATGTTGATAGGACTAATATTTTTGGAGAAACTACGGATATTAGCTAATATTGCTAATTACATTCTGGACTAACAAGCCATTCCAGCAGGGGATGGTAAATCATCTTTACATTAAAAGTGTGAGTGCATGTATGCGTGATTTTATTTAGTAAGCTAAATGTAAGTATATAATATAATTGTAAGTGCGCTAAAAATACATGAATGACACAAGAAAGTGAAAATGCTTATTTCCATTTAAAAATCAAATGACAAAATTAATAATAATAACAGTGTGATAATAATAATATGATAACAAGAACCTAAACACATTATAAATACATTAAGACTGTAATTTTGCATTCAAAAAGTACACAATTAACAGGAAATAAAAGGGTTGAGTCCTTTTTCTAAAAATTGTTATCATCTAAGGTCTAAGGTTCTAAAAACATTCTGGACTCACACACCATTCCAACTCATTGCAGAAACTTTGTATAACTTATTACCACCCTTGAAAAAATTCAGCTACCTATTTTATAAACACTGCCCATTTTGGAGTTTGTTAATCCCCATGGGCATACACATCTATCCATCCATCTATCCATTTTCTTCCGCTTTATCCGGAGTCGGGTCGCGGGGGCAGCAGCTCAAGCAAAGCCGCCCAGACCTCCTGATCCACACACACTTCCCCCAGCTCCTCCGGGGGAACCCCGAGGCGTTTCCAAGCCAGCTGAGAGAGGTAGTCCCTCCAGCGTGTCCTGGGTCTTCCCCAGGGCCTCCTCCCGATGGGACGTGCCCGGAACACCTCTCCAGCGAGGCGTCCAGGGGGCATCCGGAAAAAATGCCTGAGCCACCTCAGCTGGCTCCTTTCGACGTGGAGGAGCAGCGGCTCGACTCCGAGCTCCTCCCGAGTGACTGAGCTCCTCACACTATCTCTAAGGGAGCGGAGGAAACTCATCTCGGCCGCTTGAACTTGCGATCTCGTTCTTTCAGTCATGAGCCAAATCTCATGACCATAGAGAGGGTCGGAACGTAGATCAATTGGTAATTCAAGAGCTTTGCCCCCACATGCACATTATATGTAAAAACATTTTAACAAGGACACCTCTTTTGTGGCACTGACTGAGCACTTAATAGCGTCGCTGATATGTTGGAGTTCTGAATAAAACTGAATTTTGCACAAAACCTAATTTAATTATGCAGTTTGAAATGGGGTCAGACAATATTAAAGGATTATTAACCTCACTTGGTCTGTACGGGGAAATATCAGACCGATGTGTTAACGGTACTGATGGAGCATCAGCAATGTCTGTGCGAAAAACACTGGGGTCTGATATCCCCATACAGACTGAGCAAGCGAGGTTAATTTGTTTATTATATGGCTATTATATATATATAAACATGAGATGAGATATACTTTATTGATCTCACAGTAGAGAAATTATGTTTACACTCCAGTTACCTCAGACAGCAATTAGTCCACAATTATTACTTGTTTACCGTAATAATGGCACACATCAGAATTAAAGACAGCACATACACATTTGACATTGTTTATGTGCACTAAATTTGAAGACGTCCATTATCCGAATTGAGGCAAGTGGGTGAAGGTCTCGCAGCAACCCTGAGTCGTGCCACCATCAGCTTTGGGGTGGGGGGGGGGACCTGCTGCAGCTAAAGCCATGCCGCCCCTGCAGAAGGGAAGGGATGACGTGAGCAGAAGCCGGAGTGGGGTGTGTGTGATGGGGGTAGGAGGGGGGTGGGGAGAGGGAGTGGAGCATGCTTCAATCCTGTGAAACAGTTTATTGTCTTTGTGAATTGAGATAAGAAACAGCCAAATGTTCACCAAGGCCGAAGACATTCCTCTGGAGGACAGAAACAACAGGGTAATTTGTCCTTCAGGCTGATAAGCCTGCTGTGTTGTGGTTTGAGCAGTGAAAAACATTTTTTACAAC
This sequence comes from Thalassophryne amazonica, assembly GCF_902500255.1. NCBI lineage: Eukaryota > Metazoa > Chordata > Actinopteri > Batrachoidiformes > Batrachoididae > Thalassophryne > Thalassophryne amazonica. Next base: position 44,545,684 of record NC_047108.1, read on the forward strand.
TTCACTTGAACAACCAAATCCCAATTATGAATTAAGAATATTCCCAATTATGAATTAAGAATATTCCCCGGCCTCTGAAATCTTCAACTTCATCTGCTCCAAGATGTTATCCAATTTGCATCTGAATTCAAGAGTCATCGCAGTCTGAGAATGCATTGCCTTGCCCAACTCATTAATCATGACAGAGAAGCGAGGGGCCGTGGTTCTTGTTGCCGCCGTCTGTCTTGCCAATTTTCTGGTAGATCAGGGCAGCACATAAGCCAGAAAGTACCAGCCCTGCTACCATAAGACCAAATATGAATAAATCCTCGACGTCCTCCACAGAGTAAGGCGCAAAGCATGCAATACGCCAAGACCCCCAGGAGTCGAGAACATAGCCCACAGGATACGTTCCTTCTGGGCAGGTAGGATCCCCCGGTCCTGACCTTCTTGTAGAAAAGATGGTGTCAGTAGCGTTCATCGACAAGCTGATCAATTCCATGGTTAATCCAATAGTAGTCCAATAAAGCCAGTATCCAATATAATTTGAGGAATTCACAGTCTGGTGAAGTAGGGACTTGAAGGTTAAAGGCAGAGAGCAGAGATAAGGGAGAGTGGAGGAGATGAGCCCGCCCTCGTCGGAGTCCCAAGCCAAGATGCAAACTTTCAGTATCACCTGAATATGCTGTTGACAGTGTTGGGCTTGGTTGCTTTCTTCACCCCCACTAGCTTAACAGATGGCCTGGTCGTTAGCTGGTAATCTTTCAATCTGTGTGTTTTTTTCTGATGCTGTTTAGATATTTATGGAGTTTGTTTATGTCCGACTTGGTTTTTGGAATTGTGTTTTTAGCTTTCTGGTTTGTAACAAAAATACACATTGCGGACCGATTGTCATGGTAACCGGTCCGATATGGGAAAATATCCGACTGGTGATCGGCCAATCAGAGCTGGTGTAGCGTCGCAGCCATACAATATAATTACTTATTACAGGGATTGCACTCCCACTGTAATTTCTGATTAGAAACAGTTTTAGCTAGACTGGTACTTCTTCATCAGGTCTAGTCTCCTGGAGATAAGAACCTTCTACACCACTCGCTGTCTACATCATGTGGGCAGCATACTGTGTGATTGGCACCACCCTGCACAACACCTGTTTCACATGCTGCCCTCTGGGGGAGATATAGGTCATTACATGCCAGAACCACCATTTGGCCCACAGCCTCCATCCTCAGGCAGTGCGGCTACTCTTTGAATAGTCCCTCCTCTTTCTGCACCCACCATCCATCATCACACGTCACACTCCACCACTGCATGAACTGTGGAATAAACCTTGCATTGCGGCAGCTCTTACATAATGTTCCACATCCCAGTTTACTGCCTGGACTCTTTTGCACATTAATGATGATGATACTTGAGTATTGCAATCATAGGTATCCATTGAATCACTAGATGGAGGACCAGGCCGATCTATTCATTCACTGGCTGTTGCCAGAACGCCATCATCTTGGTTAGCATCTGACAACCAGACATAAATAGAAATCAGTGTGGACATGATCAATGATTCCAAGAGACTTTCACCATAAATCTGCATTTTCCATGCTATTACTATGCTGTTACATTTATTCAAACTCAGTCCCACATTTGTGCAGTCAATATTTGTCAAAACAAATGCAGAAGAGGATCAGACTATTTATAGAATAGAGTTGAATGAATTTGTTCATCCCAGTCCAGATAGAAAATAATACCATCAGTTTGTCAAGCACACTATGTCTGCCACGACACGTGATACTAGTCTGATACCAGATACTTTCATTATGAAGTTAAAGATGGGAAATAATCATGGATGAAAGAAGAGCTTTGTACGCTTGCATCATATTAAATATAATAATTCACGCCTTTCCTCCTGTTATATTTATTTTCCACTCTTTCTGTCTGTCAAGTAGAGTACAATTTATGTGGTAGAAGGTTCATTAGCCTGGCTGGTCGGCTGATGACAAAGTTCACACCGTGCTGTGTGCGTGCTCAGACGTGGCTGGCCGGTCCCCATGTGATCTTTTCTGTACATAATTATCACCATCTCATGAGAGCATGGGAGCCCACCCACACATGTACAGTACATGGAGTCTTGTTCATGTTGTTGATGGCACGACATATGTCCTCCAGCTGAGTTGTGAGTAAACAGCGGCCACCTGTCTCAGCTGGACATTCCAGCCGTTCAGATTTGCTCTGCCCTGGACAGTAATCGCAGCCCAGCCACCTTCACCACATATTCCTCACATCTGTGGTGCTGGGGGGTGTGGCACACTCGCACATCACATGTTGCGGGGGCTCACGTGACACACTCCCGCGCCACATGTGTTGGGGGGCACACTTGCATGACATATGTGTTGCTTGATTATGGCACACTCGTGGGGTACTTGGATATTTGCACAGCACAGCTCGAATGTGGTCACCTGCTCTCTACTCTCGTGCCAGCTGCATGAATAGCCCTGCCTTTTCTAAGTGCCCTGAGAGTGGTGTTGGATATTTGTGGGTGGCAGCTGGACTCTGGCTGAAATGGGTGATGATTTTTGTGCAGCATATTGTGCCATGGCAAGATATGTCTAACCTGAGTATGACATGCTGTGCGAATGCTGTGAACACGATCAGCTGACAATGCGACCTCATCTTGCCTGCTGTTTGAGTGGGTTGCAGGTGTGAGCAGCACATGAATGTCGAGTGCATGTGCTGTGCGCGAATGGTTGTGGTGACAGCTGTACGAGGCATTCAAGGCGGCTCCGATTTTTCAATAGTGGCATGTGATTCCTCCTTCGTGCACCAGTTGGCTTCAGTTGTGTATCTGTGAAGGGGCCCTAAACATTGCTTTTTTTTAAAAAAGTGAGAACAGTGAGTACAACATGTTTGTGCAAAATGACTTAAGACACTTGCACAAGATCAATCAATCAATCAATCAATTTTTTTATATAGCACCAAATCACAACAAACAGTTGCCCCAAGGCGCTTTATATTGTAAGGCAAGGCCATACAATAATTATGTAAAACCCCAACGGTCAAAACGACCCCCTGTGAGCAAGCACTTGGCTACAGTGGGAAGGAAAAACTCCCTTTTAACAGGAAGAAACCTCCAGCAGAACCAGGCTCAGGGAGGGGCAGTCTTCTGCTGGGACTGGTTGGGGCTGAGGGAGAGAACCAGGAAAAAGACATGCTGTGGAGGGGAGCAGAGATCGATCACTAATGATTAAATGCAGAGTGGTGCATACAGAGCAAAACGAGAAAGAAACACTCAGTGCATCATGGGAACCCCCCAGCATGGAGTGGGAGGTGTTGTCACGGATGGTGAGCCGTTTTCTCAACATTCTCCTCTCTGACACCTCCACCACAGACTCTAGCTCCACCCCCAGGACAGAGCCAGCTCTCCTGATGAGCTTGTTGAGTTTTTTCATGTCAGCTGCCTTCAGCCTGCTGCTCCAGCACACTACAACATAGAAGATGAGGCTGGGGATGACTGAATGATAAAACATCTGCAGCATATTGATGCAGACATTGAAAGAGCTGAGCCTCCTGAGGAAGTGCAGTCAGCTCTAACCTTTCTTATACACAGCATCTGTGTTTACAGTCCAGTCCAGTTTGTTGTCTATGTGGACACTCAGGAAGTCGTAGTAGTACATATTGTCCACTTCAGTTCCATTAATGGTAACTGGGTTCGGATGGGTCTTTCATGAAGTCCACCACCAGCTCCTTCATCTTAGATATGTTGAGCTGCAGGTGCCTGAGTCCACACCACTCAACAAACCTGTCTACCACACTCCTGTATTCAGCCTCCTGGTCACTGCCGATGCAGCCCGCAATGGCAGAGTTATCCGAAAACTTCTGCAGGTGGTAGGACTGTGACCAGAACATGAAGTCTGAGGTGTAGAGTGTGAACAGAGTGTGAACAGAAAGCGAGACAGGACCATCCCCTGTGGTGCCCCCAAGCTGCTCCTGATGGTGTCGGATGTAATGTCTTGAAGCCTCACATACCGTGGGTGGCCTGTGAGGTAGTTGGTAATCCAGGCCACCAGTGAAGCCTCCACATTCATGTCCCATAGCTTAACGCTGAGCAAGTAAGGCCAGATGGTGCTGAATGCACTGGAAAAGTAAGAACTTGACTGCCTGCCTCCTCCAGGTGAGAGTAAGCTCTGTTCAGCATGAAGATGATGGCATCCTCCACTCCCCTGTTGGGCTGGTATTTTGACTGCAGGGGGTCCAGTGATGGCTCCACAACTGTGCAGAGGTGCCTCAGGATGAGCCTCTCAAGTGACTTCATAATGTGTGATATTAGGGCCACAGGTCTGTAGTCATTAAGTGTGTTGGGATTCTTATTCTTGGGCACAGGGACCAGACATGAGGTTTTCCACCGTTCAGGAACAACCATCTGACTCAAGCTCAAGTTGAAGATGTGCTGGATAATCACACTCTGAGGCTGAGGCCATTCAGATCTGGTGGAGGGAAGGAGTGGAGGCAGGTTGGTGGGAGGAGGGTGGTGACAATAATAACTGAGGTGTGCAGTGTGTGCACAGGGGAGGGGAGCACTGAGAGGAGGTGGGGGAAGGGTGGGCAGAAACCATGTTGTCAAACCTGTTGAAGAACAGGTTTAACTAATTGGCCTCTTGAAGGTCTCCTTCCATCATATGGTCCACCTTTTTACCATGACCAGTGATGATTTTGACCCAGAATGTAAAGGACCATCCAGACTGTTTTCAGCAGCAAGTCCACAAGACAGGGTCTGTCATGGCATGGAATCATGTCAGTGCCCTTGGCAAAGGCAATTTACACAGCCTAGTCTTACTTTTGTTTTGTGTTACCATCACAAAATATCATATTTTTGTGACACGGTCAAGTTTAGTTCACTATTTCTAAGAGTCGCCCTTACCAACTGTGAACCATTTTTATGCCAGAGATACACAATGATAGTCCTCCAGCTTACGGGCAATCTCCACTCCATCTCCAGGCCAACACTAAGTCATAGGGAATTCCATCAACCGCAAAGTCAGATTAGACATGCCATATAGTAAGACCCTTTGGCTGCTCCCTTGTTTGCACTCGGGGTCGCCACAGCAAATCCAAGGTGGATTTGCATGTTGAATTAGCACAGGTTTTACGCCAGATGCCCTTCCTGACGCAACTCCACATTACATGGAGAAATGTGGCAGGGGTGGGATTTGAACCGGGAACCTTCCACACTGAAACCAAGTACATTAACCACTTGGCCACCACCCCTGCACACATTAGACATGCCAGCTGATATTAAATATATCCCTGGGACCAGAGCATGCAACATTGACTAGTATGATGGAGTGCTGGCATTATGTAAGAATAGACAGAATGAGTAACATGACACCTGGCATTATGTCTGCACCAATGATGTTACAATGTGACAATGAATTCACAAAGATGGACAAAGACAGGACTTGTAACCTCAACAGAAAGATGTGTCTGCATCGATTAATACTCAATGGTCCCCTCCCCTCTCGGGTGAAGTGATGAGGTTCATAGCAGGTTGGCATCCTTAAAGAAATGGCTGGCGAACGTCTGAAGGCAGCAAGGATTTATTTTTATTGACACCTAATCTGGGCACATCATTGCTTGTTATGGTTTATTAAATTGGTCTTTGCAAATCAAAACAGTACCTTAAAGTGAAAACAATTAGTCTATTATCTCTGGTACAGCCAAGCTTTAAATGTGCAGAATTACATTTTCTACTATCAACATACTAACAGAGCTAGGTTAAAGTCTAATTAGATAAGAAAGCTGTTGTGTACACACAACATTCTTCTGTTGTCAATAAGAACACATGACAATATAGATGTCTGTAACAGGACTTTAAGTTTGGGATGTTGCAAATCATATTTAAACAAAAATGTTCTGACGTCTTTGTCAGAAGAAAATGAAGTGTACAAATTCTCAAGCAAATTTGGATGAGTTCAAGATGAACAAATTATTCAACACAAGCTTCTTTCAACTTATGCACTTATAATAATTTTTTAAAGTCAACACCTGAGAGAAAAAGCCAAAGGGGTGGTTTATGGATTAATTCTCATTGCACATTACTGGGGTCATATAGAGACTTTACAAATGAGGTGATTGTGAGGTCGCCTACGCCACAGCTTAATTTACACTCTCCATCATGGTGTTCTGCAGGGCTCTGTATCGGGGAACCTGTGGCACAATTTCAGCTCCCCCTGGTCATTCAGTGGTTATGTCAATAAAAACTGGGCTCCACGAATGTTGTGTATATCCATTACACATTGCATATCTGCTGTTTGTTGGTTTTTGATAATGTTTCTCTGAACGGACTGATATCCTGATTCATCAGGGAGGCATTGTCTCTGGGAAGAAATGCGTTTTGACTTTGATCAACCTCTAATGTGACACCACTGTCCTTTACAGCTGCATTATTTTGAATGGAATGGAATTTCAGCCTCTATCTTTATTTTACATAAACATGCCTGCAAGATAAGTTAGGAATTTGACAGATATTTACTGTCAATGTCGAAGAAGCATAAAGTCATGTTAGTGTTTGTAAATGTGCAGTTCTGTCTCAGAGACTTTTCTCTCATTTCCTGTCAGTGCTGCAAATTGATGTCATGATAACTTTCCAACATTATCGAGTGAAAGCAAGCTAACCCCAAAAACAATAATGACCACTTAAAGACATGTTGAAATAGGTCTGATAGGACTGATGATGATGTAGAAGACAGCTAACAGAGCAGTCAGGATTACACAGCAGGAAAACTCAGATAGCTGCTTTCACTCAAGCTGATTTCACCTCAGCAGACGACAAATCTGAGCTTAATTTCTCCTCTTAGCTCGATGGCAGATGACTGTGTTTCTTTAAGTATGGAGTAAGATCAGATCGTGTTTTCTGTGGCAACATATGAGTGATGTATTGAGTTTCCTGGGGTCCAGTGAGACAATGATGTGCAGTTTAGACCAGCTTGCTGTGTGTGTGTTTGTATGTATGTATGTATGCATGTGTGTGTGAGAGACAGAGCAAGTGAGTGAGTGGGTATGCAAAGGTAAAATAAGGTCAAGGTAAAATATTTGCATCAAGCATCAATACATCAATAATTGCATCAATATATCAATAACTGCATCAATAGAACAAGCAATTACATCAAAACATCTGACAATTAGCTTGCTTAATTTTATCATTTGAACAACTCATTGATAACATCATTATACAGAAAAACACAGCAATATATACAGTGCATCCAGAAAGTATTCACAGCGCTTCACTTTTTCCACATTTTGTTATGTTACAGCCATATTCCAAAATGGATTAAATTCTTTTTTTGCCTCAGAATTCTACACACAATACCCCATAATGATAATATGATTTTTATAAGTTTTTTGCAAATATATTCAAAATTTAAATAAAAAACTAAGAAATCACATGTACATAAGTATTCACCGCCTTTGACATGAAGCTCAAAGTTGAGCTCAGGTGCATCATGTTTCCATTGATCATCCTTGAGATGTTTCTACAGCTTAATTGGGGTCCACCTGAGGTAAATTCAGTTGACTGGACATGATTTGGAAAGGCACACACCTGTCTACATATAAGGTCCCACAGTTAGCAGTGCATGTCAGAGCACAAACCAAGCATGAAGTCACAGGAATTGTATGTAGGCCTCCAAGACACGATTGTCTTGAGGGGAAGGGTACAGACACATTTCTGCTGCTTTGAAGGTCCCAATGAGCACAGTGGCCTCAATCATCTGTAAAATGGAAGAAGTGTTGAAAAAGTGAAGTGCTGCGAATACTTTCCAGATGCACTGTATAGCCTAGACAGATGACACCAAAATTGGACTGTTTGGATGCCACAGTGCACACCGTAAATGACATTGCATATCACCTGAAAAACACCATACCAACAGTGAAGTTTGGTAATGGGAACATCATGGTATGGAGCTGTTTTGCATTGCACAACACTGCTGTGATTTGACAGTATAAAATGAATGGAATTGAACTGAAATTGAATTGAATTGAAGAATGGGTCAAAATCACACCTGACCAATGCATGTGACTAGTTTCTCCATACAGGAGGTGTCTGGCAGCTGTCATTACCAACAACGGCTTTTGTTTGAAGTATGTATTATGTGAATTTCAGTGTAGTCAGTCTCCTCTGTGTAAGTCTGATTCCATCAGATTTCAGAAGCTAAGCAGTGTGGGGCCTGGTTAGTACTTGGATGGGAGACCTCTTTGGAACACCAGGGGCTCTGTGTGTTTCTCCAGGTGAGCCTGGAGTTGCGTCGGGAAGGGGCATCCGGTGTAAAACGTGTACCAAATACCAATGTGGATCTGGCTGTATCCGCTGTGGCGACCACGAACAAAATGGAAGCAGCCAAAAGGACAACAACAATAACAATTACATGAATTTTAGTAAGCGTGTTCAATACTTTTTCAGCTTCATGATGAAGTGGTACAGAGAAGGATTAAAAAAGAAAACTTGAAAGTTCAGGTACATTTTGCTAGAAGGCACATCAGAGATAGAAGCCTAGATTTGATTTGTTTTGTTGAAAGAATATTCTTCTCTGCTCTACTCCACTATGAAGCTATGAGGAGTGATGCAAAAGTCAAAACTTGCACTTCGCACAATTTCTTCAATCGCAGCCGCAGAAGTCTATATCTTGCTCAGAGTTGTCTGGGTGTGTTGGCGACTTTCCTCGGCGACTCATCTCCTTCATGCACAGTCCCATAAATTTTGAGAACTGTCTGCTCTACACAGATTTATCATAGAGTGCCACACTGTTTGTATTTCTACATAACTGATGTAAATAAAGACCAAGACATATTTGTTGTCTTGGAAATGTTGCTGTATCCATCCCCTGACTTGTCTGAAGAAGAGTGGATGTAAAAGTGATGGTTTGTGCTATACTCAAGGGGGCACTTATGTAGAGGTTACTTTTCACTGTGAGTTTAAAGGCAGAATTTTAGAAATTTAAATTTAAAAACCCTGAACTTTTGTTTTGGTTTTGATGTCTTAAAAAAATTCAAACCTGTAAAAGTTCAAGGGGCAGTAACGTCTTCACAGCACTGTAATTGAAGGAAGGACAAATTGAAAAATGGACAGGCATTTTTGCTAAACATCTAACAGGATGATGAAAATGAAATGAGGGTGGACATAGAAGAGGTCCATGGAGCCTTCAAAATTTGAAGTGTGTGGAAAAATGGGCCAAAATCACACCTGAGCAGTGCATGCAACTAATTTGTCCATGCATCAGATATCTTGAAGCTGTCATTACCAACAAAGGCTTTTGTCCATTCAGCTGCTCCCTTCTTTTCACTCAAGGTCGCCACAGCAAAAAGCTTTTGTACGACGTATTAAATAAATTTAAGTGAACATTCAGCCCTGTGTCATTACGTTTTATTACACATAACTTAAATTATCTATGTAGTTTGATTTCTTTGCATCTATGGATTACTTGGGTTGTAACTGACATCTGGTGTAGGTTTCATGTCAATAACACCTTCAAAATGTTTCAATGTTTATCTTATTGGATCCGAGACCACTTCATTTTCAAATCTGCCCATTTAACATTAAAATCTTGATGAAAAACATGATGAATCATTTTCAGACCAGTTTAAGCCTGTTGGAGCTCCATCAAACTGTTAAATTAATGATCATTAAAGCTGAACTGGTGTTTTCTGTGTGAACATCTGTTCAGGAAGACAGAGAAATCCCACATTTGAGAAAAACAATGATACTTATTATAGTAAATTAATTTGGTATGAAAAGTATTTAACAGAGTGGGCAGCACGGTGGATTAGTGGTTAGCACGGTTGCCTCACAGCGAGAAGGTCGTGGGTTCAATTCCGTGGCCTTTCTGTGTGGAGTTTGCATGTTCTCCCCGTGTTTGCGTGGGTTTCCTCCGGGTGCTCCGGTTTCCTCCCACATCCAAAGACATGCGGGTTAGGTGAATTGGAATCTTTAAAAAAAAATTGTCCGTAGGTGTGTGTGTGGGTGTGTCTGTGTTTGTTTGTCTATTTGTGGCCCTACGACAGACTAGCGTCCTGTCCTGGGTGTACCCCGCCTCGCGCTCTATGACTGCTGGGATAGGCTCCAGCCCCCCGCAACCCTTAACTGGACTAAGCGGTAAAAGATGAAAGAAAGAAAGTATTTAACAGATATTTCACCGATGTGTCGCTGAGCACCTTTTATTCCTCAGGTAGGAGAACAAAGTTAATCTGTGTGCTGTGGATGTGGTGACAGTGAATACCTTTGCACTATTAAAAAAACAAACAAACAAAAAAAACAGTAATTTCAATTTATTTTTATGTATATAGTGCCAAATCAAAACAAGTGTTTTTGTGATGAAACCAGTTTTTGCTCCTCAGAAACACTCTTTATTTACAGACCAAGTCAGTGACTTCAAAACAGTAAAGATCAAATTACTATTAAAAAAAAATTTATAGGTTGTAATTCCATTGTAACTGGATTATAATAAGAATAAGAAAGAATTTCATTAATCTCGAAGGACATTAATAGTAAATGTCTAGCAGGGGGAGATATTGCTCCATTTTAAAAATCTTGGAATGTTGTGCTGTTGGACACAATGATAAACTTGTATATATATATATATATATATATATATATATATATATATATATATATATATATATATATATATATATATATATATATATATATATATATATATATATATATATATATATATATATATACTGCACCTCATAGTGCCAGTGTTCCTTCAATGAGAGACTAATTTTTGTGCCCCGAGAGAGAAAATGTTCCAGATTTAGGGGAAGGATGGGCGTTGAGGTGGGTGACTGGCTGGAGGAAGTTAAGCATTACCCCAGCGAAGAGCGTTTGGATTCAGTTAGGACCATTGAGGTGTTACAGGGGCAGTAGAGTAAACTGACCCAGAGTATCTCCCATTTGCAGGGTTTTAGCAACCAGGTCATATTTCTAGGGTGTGTGACAGAGTTCGTGTTACTGCCCGGGCTCAGCCCAGTAGGCCAGAGACTGGTGCCCACAGAACTGCAGAGCCACAGTTCGGGGAGGACAGTTACTGGCTCAGGTTTGGGCATAGGTGGCCTGGAAGTGTTCAAGCTCACGTCGGTTTGTCCTTATTTGGGATGAGTATGGGGAAGTTGTTTGCCTGTGTGAGCACAGGGTAAGGTGAGAGCTCTGCTGGTTTAGTTTAGCTCCATCTTTGACACCCGTGATGTAGGCCTAGGTGAAAACTGACCTAGGTTCCCAATGTCCTGTTTTTTTTAGAGGTTCCTGTGTGGCTATGGTCAGGTTGAATTTCTCCGTCTGAGTATGATGATGTTCATGGTCATTGGAATGCACCTGTGACGGTGGATGAGGTCAAAAAATGGTGGTGATATAGATAATATGATGAGGCCCAGATTGAAAGATGTTTCTGCTGGCTTGGCTGTTGGTGAATTTCCTTTGGCTGACTTGGTAGTCTTTGTCTCAAGTATGAGCAATCTATTGTTCACACCCCACTGTGGCCATAAAGAAATGTGGTGTTCTTGGTTGTTTAATCGTCGGGATGATGATTTGATTTGTAGGGGTGGATTGTAGCAGGATTATAAGTGATTGGCCTTGATGACTTTCAGCTGGTGTTAGTTTGTAGCCAATAGCTGTGGGAAAATGCTGTATAAAAGTGGGCAGAGAGAGCTGGTCTGTCAATCTTGCTGGAGGCTGGGCTTGTGTCATGTGCTGGGCCTTTCACCTCCGTGTTCCTGTGGTGACAGGTAAGGTCGGTTACAGCTGCAGTCTTCTGCATGTCATCTGTTAGTGACTTATTTCAGTAGTTTGTCTCACAGAAAGTCATCGGAACGTGGCTGCAGATAGTTTGCCATTCTTTATGCCAGTCGCTGTTCACTGTCACGTGCGGTCATGTGGCGCTGAGGTGCCGCTCCACGTTGTGCTGACGGGAATGTGAGTGATGGCTTTGGCTTCCTGTGTCAGCCGTTTGGTTGTACTTATGGTTGTTTAATTTTACGGCTGCAGCTGAGGGTGACGATGCAGTGTGACTGATCACTGGAAGAAGCCACTGCTGCTCTGCTGCTTTGTCTACATCCATGTTTGTCAGACTGCCTGCTGTGTCTGTGGTGCACTGGTGGCGCCCCCTGCTGCGCTGGTGTGACTCCTGTGGGGAAAGTGGACCAGCTGCCTGCAGTCTGAGGTGTTGCTTTGAGTCTGAGTGAACTGTGAACAGTTGAGAGGAACTCATGGATTTGATCTATGTGAAATACATTGTACATGGTGTCATGTTTGTTTTTAGTTAGATGAAATAATTTGTAAATAATAAAATCAATCGTGTATTTGTGAATCACTTTCTCTGTCTCTGGTTTGCAAACGAACCTGTGTGTCTTGACTTAATGTTATTCTAATTGGAGAATTCCCTGGGTGAAATTCCCAGGGTGGTGTCAGAAGTCCAACCTATCATGTTGTCTAGATGATGAAAGGTAACTCGTCCACTTCACCACACCAAGACTTTGATTCATGCATTTGTCTCCTCTAGCTTGGACTACTGTAATGCCCTATTTTTTGGTTTACCGCAGTCCAGGATTAGGGGTCTTCAACTGGTTCAAGACAGACTTTTGACACAAAGCAGAAAGTTTGACCACATTACGTATATTTTGGCGTCACTGCACTGGCTCCCAATCGCTGTAAGATCGGATTTTAAAGGTACTGTTATTAGTTTATAAGATTGTTCATGTGTTATGATGTGTTTTTATTCTTGTATTCTTTTATGGTTTTGTCTTTTTATTGTGTTTTTAAATTTTTTATTCAGTTTTTTTCTGTTTTTATTATGTTGTGTGAAGCGCCTTGAGATGATTTCATCATGAATTGGCACTATATAAATTAATAAATTTGACTTGATTTCAAGACAACTGTATATGTGTAGAAAAAAATGAATGAAACAACTAAATACTACATTATAAGAAATAGAAATTAAAACCAGAACACAAGGGAAAAACATTAGAGAGAAACTACAACTGAATAAACCACATGACTAAGGTTTGATAAACATAGAGGTGGTGGCCAAGTGGTTAATGCACTTGGTTTCAGTGTGAAAGGTTCCCGGTTCGAATCCCACCCCATCCACATTCTCCATGTAATGTGGAGTTGCTTCAGGAAGGGCATCTGGCGTAAAACCTGTGCCAATTCAACATGCAGATCTGCCTGGATTTGCTGTGGTGACCCCGAGTGCAAAACAAGGGAGCAGCCGAAGGCACTTACTTACATAATAAACAGCAAACCAAAACCAGAGACTACACATACTGAACAGAAAATAAAGGATGAACTAAGAACAAAAGCTAATGACTATAAGTATTGAACTGGTGGAAAGAGGAAACCTGAGAAACCTATAATGCCATCAGTTCCAGGCCAGATCATTTATACATGGCTGTATTAATCTTGTGAAAGGAATGGGTGCTCACATTTCAACTTTTGTGTCAATTCACAAGTGAAACTGTGTATGCATAAAAGTTTCATGGTTATGATCCCTTGTGCTTCTCGTCTCAGAGAGCTGGACCTTCATCTCACAACATTGCGTCGAAAAGCTTTGAAAGACGTATGGAGAAAATTTATATTGTAAGCTTGCATGATGTCCCACACAGACTCTGATATTGGCAACTGCTTTTGGTCTACCTGTTACACATATGTGAAGAGTTCAGATGCAAAATCCAGTAAGTGCTTTCTTTTGAAATGGAGAAAAATGCAGTTGAAAATGAAGATTTAAAGGAAACCATATGCGGAAATGCACAGACTTTCATCAATAAAATGAAACCAGTTTCTTCATATTCTTTCATATTTTGCACACTGATGGTCCCCTTGACAGCCAAGTACATACATGCTGGCCTCAACTAAAAATTTATGGTTTTGGAGATACTGGGTTTTGCATCTGAACTCTTCATTTATTCTTAAAGAAACAAGCACAAAAGAAAAGTTAAACATGCCCAACGTTAACAATGAATGATTTTATTTATTATTTTTAAGACTATCAGGAGCAAAGATGGGCAAAGTATCTTCAGTTTGTCAAGAAATGTCTGAGAAAATTACTGAAATATTGAAAAACTTTTGGCATCATCAACCGAGGAGAGTACATTGATATTTTCGAGAAACATATCCTGCCTTCAAGATGACATCTTTTCCAGGAATATCCATCCATCTTTCAACAAGACACATTCTGTTGACACATTAGAAAGACATGACTGTTGAAGTAGAGGCTACTGATACCGGACTGGCCTACCTGCAGTTCTGATCTGTACCCATTAGAAAATGTGTGGAGAATTTTGAAATGAAAAAAAAAAAAAATGCAACAATGATCCTGTACTGTTGCACACCTTCAGACCTGTTTGCAGGAGGAATGGGAGAAAATAACACCTGAAAACTTCATCATTTCATATCCTCAGTGCCAAAATGTCTTTTAGATGTTGTGAGATTAATGGCAACATTACAAAGTGATACATTTTTTGGAGTCCCAGATTTTACGTCCACCAAGGATGTAATAAAATCATCAGCGTTTATTTATTTGTTGGATTATGTCTAAAGTACTGCACAGATTTTGGATAAATTTTCACAACAGATACATATTAGACCATGGAAGAATCCATTGAATTATAGAGGTGATCTGGATCCAGAACTGGATTCTGGATCAAATTTCACTTTATATAGGCTTTGAAGGATTACTGTTAGCAGGATTACACCAAAACTACATCACACATTCGCACCAAATTTTCAACACAGATACGTATATATTAGGCAATGGAAGACTCCATTAAATTTTGGAGGGGATCTGGATCCGGATTCAGGATCAATATTTAACTTTATATAGGCTTTGAAGGGTTATGTCTCAAATCTATTTCACGGATTCTCACCACATTTGCACCACAGATAGATATTAGGGCATGGAAGTCTCCACTGAATTTTGGAGATGATCCAGATCCGGAGTGGTGAACGTCAAAAAAATCTCTGATTGCTCTTGTTTTTAATGTATTGTAGGCCTTAAATACAGGAACTGAAGTGAAATTAAGCTGATCACACTAAACATGACATTTCTTTAATATATTTCATTTGTAAGGATCAGTACAGTTTATTACAACCCCAATTCCAATTTGGGAGGTTTGCATAAAATGTAAATAAAAACAGAATACAATGATTTGCAAATCCTCTTCAACCTATATTCAATTGAATACACCACAAAGACAAGATATTTAATGTTCAAACTGATAATCTTTATTGTTTTTGTGCAAATATTTGCTCATTTTGAAATGGATGCCTACAGCACGTTTCAAAAAAGATAAGATAAGAAAAGCCTTTATTCATCACTCTGGGTAAATTTCAGTGTCACATCGCAGCATAGAACAGTAGGAATAGACAGAAGGGCAGGCAATAAAACAAGTATCTCTTAAAAAACAAGAACTAAAAAAGAAGCACTGAGTGCCGGGTAACGCTAAGACTACCATTGTTCAGTTCAATGCTGCACTGCCGGGATGATATACACTGTCAGGATGTAAAAGTGATCAGATAAAGTGACTTCAGCGTGAAATGTACGACAAGTTACTCTGATATTTACAATATGGACAGGTTAAAATATAAAAGTTGGGACAGTGGTATGTTTACCACTGTGTTACATCATCTTTCCTTCTAATGACACTCAATAAGCGTTTGAAAACTGAGGACACTAATTGTTGAAACTTTGTAGGTGGAATTATTTCCCATTCTTGCTTGATGCACAACTTCAGTTGTTCAACAGTACAGGGACTCCGTTGTCATATTTTGTGCTTCATAATGCGCCACACATTTTCAATGGGTGACAGGTCTGGACTGCAGACAGGCCAGTCTAGTACCCACACTCATACTACAAAGCCACGCTGTTGTAACACGTGCAGAATGTGGCTTGACATTGTCTTGCTGAATAAGCAGGAACGTCCCTGAAAAAGATGTTGCTTGGATGGCAGCATGTGTTGCTCAAAAACCTGGCTTTACCTTTCAGCATTGATGGTGCCATCACAGATGTGTAAGTTGCCCATGCCATGGGCACTAACACACCCCCATACCATCACAGATGCTGGCTTTTGAACTTTGCGCTGGTATCAATCTGGATGGTCTTTTTCCTCTTTTGTCCAGAGGACACGACGTCCATGATTTCCAAAAACAATTTGAAATGTGGACTCATCAGACCACAGCACACTTTTCCACTTTGCGTCTGTCCATTTCAAATCAGCTCGGGCCCAGAGAAGGTATTTCTGGATGTTGTTGATGTATGGCTTTCGCTTTGCATGGGAGAGTTTTAACTTGCACTTATAGATGTAGCGACGAACTGTGTTAACTGACAATGGTTTTCCGAAGTGTTTCTGAGCACACACGATAAGATCCTTTACACAATGATGTCAGTTTTTAATGCACTGCCGCCTGAGGGATCGAAGGTCACGGGCAATCAGTGTTATTTTTCAGCCTTGCCGCTTACGTGTAGAATGTTCTCCAGATTCTCTGAATCTTCTGATTATATTGTGGACTGTAGATGATGGAATCACTAAATTCCTTGCAACTGAACATTGAGAAATATTGTTCTTAAACTCTTGAACTATTTTTTCATGCAGTTCCAGCTCCAATCCAACTTGATTTATAGAGCAATTTAAAAGAACAACAAAGTTAACAAAGTGCTTTCCAAATAAGGTATTAATAAAATACAACACAGATAAAACAAAAAAAAAAAGTAAAAAAAGTGACCAACATGACTAACACTGACTAGAACAATTTTGAAATTCCTTAGAGAAAAGATGTGTTTTTAAGCGAGACCAGTTGTTCACAAAGTGGTGATCCTCTCCGCATCTTTGCTTGTGAATGGCTGAGACGTTTGGGGATGCTCCTTTTTGTACCCAATCATGAGTGTCCTCAATTCCCAAATGCTTACTGAGTGTTGTTAGAAGGAAAGGTGATGTAACAGTTGTAAACATACCACTGTCCTAACTTTTTTGAAATGTGTTGCTGGCATCCATTTCAAAATGAGCAAATATTTGCACAAAAACAATAAAGTTTATCAGTTTGAACATTAAATATCTTGTCTTTGTGGTGTATTCAATTGAATATAGGTTGAAAATGATTTGCAAATAATTGTATTCTGTTTTTATTTAGATTTTACACAACGTCCCAACTTCATTGGAATTGGGGTTGTATTATTATTATATATTAATTTTCATATTGTCACAACTTTTTTATTATTTGGTGTTGTATTCCTGTGGTGCACAGTGTGTGGTGTGTGTGTATGTCTATTCTGTGAAATTTGTAAATGCTTTTGCTTTTCTTCATGATGGGAGCAATCTGAGTTTACATGTCAAGAATGTCAAGTGAATTACGCTTCAATCTGTCTGACTTGACTCCAGTTTAACATCTCCTCTCTAAGTTGCTGTCTCCTGTGCTTTCCAGGGGAGACGAATAAAGTGTGGAAATAGGAAATGAAGCAGACAACAGACCTGTGGAACTTCTGAAGTCCATGTTGGATTCTCCCTCACCTGAGACATAAATAGTGTGCATCAATAAAATTCAAGCTTTTCACCTTCAAAACAAGAAACTACACTTTACACGAAAATCAGAATAAGTCCCAGCTTACTGTTTTTTTTTTTCAATTAGTGCATTTGATTGTAAATCTAAAAAAAAAACAAAAAAAAAACAGGATTTTATTTATCAAGAGTCTATTACAGAAGATACTATGCATCTTCTGTAATAAGATAGACATAATTTGCTAAAATATTTTCTTTAAAAAACATTTGGAAATTTCAAATTTGGTCTTTTACTGACAGACAGTATTGAAGAAAAATCACTATTATGCAGAAACATAAGCATGCTTCAATGTGATGTTTTAGGGGCATCTTAAATGTTCGAACAAGAATCTGTTACAAAAAACGGATTCCTAATTTAATTCAGCTGTTTGTCATGAATAATACTGAAATGTAAATGTGATGAATGTTATGTGTGCTGGAGATCATGACAACAGTTTGTTGTTTTTTTAACAATGTGCTGGTTTTCAAAATCCTCTTGTCAAACAGCTGATAACTTAGACTTAAGAGAAACTTGTTCAGTAATTTTGTTATTTCTTGATGAATGTTCTCATTTCAAATCAATCTTCATATTTTTTCTTGCCGTAAGCGTTTCCCAGACCTCTACCAGACTTTGATGGAGCCACTCAGGGTGGCCAGGAGTATTTGCCTCAAACATGATGTGCTTAGATCATCTCAAAAATGCAATTGCTTACAACTTTCCCTCTGCACATCTGAACCAGAGTCCCTCAGACCAATGCCAGTGTACACAAGGCACAGACAGTGCGGAATAAGGGTTCAAACACGCCCCTCATGTTCTGGCTGCTGGGGAATGTGAAGTAGGAGTCAGTCTAATCTCCAGCACCCGTGAGAGACTGGCTCCTGTCTGCCTGGCTGCCACTTCACTATCTGTGTGTTTCATTTCACCCTGTCAGTCGCTATCTGTGCTGCTGCTGCTACTGCTGGCTTCAGGCTGACAGACGGCACTGCCCTGAAAACAGGGACCACCAGAACTCGTGTGTGTTCACTATGCATTGGCTTAACAAACACAAGCATATCATATATATATATATATATATATATATATATATATATATATATATATATATATATATATATATATATATATATATATATAATGTTCCAGAACAGAAATATATATTTGAAGTAGTGATACCCCGTTAATAATGGTATTTTATACATTTTTATATTTTGTACTTACAATAACTTGTTGCTGAGTTCACTTTGTGTGTATATATATATATATATATATATATATACAGTATATAATGTTCCAGAACAGAAATATATATTTGAAGTAGTGATACCCCGTTAATAATGGTATTTTATAAATTTTAATATTTTGTACTTACAATAACTTGTTGCACTTTGTGTGTATATATATATATATATAGGGGATGGATATATGAACATTTCCAAGACACTGAATATGTCTTGGACTTAATTTTACTCAATCAATGAGAAACGCAAACAGCGTGATATTGTACGGTAAATCTGTATGATTAGGCAGTTCTCAAAAACTGGATGAACATGCAAGAAGTATCATAAAATTGTATTCAAAGTTTCCTTGATAAAGTATCATAAAAGGCTAACATGATGTTAACAGGCTCACAGAATATGTGAACAAATAAAGTTGCAGGTTTGTAGCCAAATAGGTTAATTTACACTCAGCCAGTATAAGTTAGGAGTTTGGGCTTGGCAATCACATTATCTATGAGGATAGAAAGTCTGGTGTAAATAAATAATTATCATTATTTGTTGTTTGCTGTTGTTGTTGTTGAAGCACAGGTCTTGTCCTTTTGTTGTGAAATTCAGGATAGGATTTTTATGTGCTTCTACCTTATTTTCCAGAGTATAAGTCACACTGGGGTATAAGTTGCATAAGATGTAGCAAAATGGATTAAATCGCTGTAATATTTATTTATAAGGCACGCGTTTAAAGGAGCAGAGCTAATGAGGAAATTAATGTCACTATAATTCAATTTCAATTTAATTCAATTTATTTAATTTAAATAGCACCAAATCACAACAAAGCTGCCTCAAGGCGCTTCACACAACTAAGGTCTAACCTTACCAACCCCCAGAGCAAGCACTCAGGTGACAGTGGTAAGGAAAAACTCCCTCTGATGATTTGAGGAAGAAACCTCAAGCAGCCAAGACTCAAAGGGGTGACCCTCTGCTTGGGCCATGCTACTGACACAATGGACAATACAAATATACAGGAAATTTTGGGAGTCCATGCTGGTGCACAGGATGGGAGGCCTGCAGAAGAAGACACCCACTCTCACCTCTGGATGGAGCTGCACCTCAAACAGAGAGGAAAAAACAGAATCAGGCAGCAACAAATACATTATAATTTGTAGCATTAAGCAACAAGAAAAACAGAAGAAATACTAAGGTGATCGCCGGCCACTAGCCCTAAGCTTCACTAACAGACCCAGAATTTACATAAAGTTGAGGCTGTGACCCACACTGTTTACGAATAAAATTAATTAAAAAGAGTAAAAAACATAGTAACATACTATGCCAGTATGCTAGCCATACAAAAGGGAAAATAAGTGCATCTTAAGTCTGGACTTGAAAGTCTCTACAGAATCTGACTGTTTTATTGATGCAGGGAGATCATTCCACAAAGCAGGTAGATGATAAAAGAAAACTCGGTGACCCACAGAGTTTTTATTCACCCTAGGGATACACAGTAGTCCTGCACCCAGAGAACGCAGAGCCTGAGCTGGTACATAGGGTTTAATAGGGCAACGCAGTCTCATTTGAACCCTGCATGATATTGCGGCTTTTGACTACTTATGGGGACAGCCGCTCTGGTGTACTGTTTTGTTATCGGCTGCAATCACCAAAGTAGTCACGAAAAGTGCAGCTTTCAGCTTTTTTGCTACCCAGTGGAGAAGAGAAGACGAGGCAAATGGGAGAGGCCGTGTCGGTAAGTGTTAGCCTACACAGCAAACCAGAGCAGCTCCATTCTCTTGCCTGCGTGCAATTTGCCAAAAATCTCAGAGAAAGTGCAGTGTTTCCATCCCCGGAAGTAGAGAAATTACATCATATGCATCATATTTTAACCCTTTAGCGTCTGCTCTCAAACGAGACTTTGCTGCCCAATTAGGTCAGCTAAGTAGGAAGGTGCTAGTCCGTGAATAAATTTATAGGTTAATAGCAAAACCTTAAAATCTGATCTCACAGGGACAGGAAGCCAGTGAAGAGGTGCCAAAATGGGTGTAATGTGGTCAAACTTTCTGCATCCTGTCAAAAGTCTAGAAGCAGCTTTTTGAACCAATTGGAGAGCTCTAATGTTGGACTGACAATATAAGGGCACAAAATGTGAGTAAACAGCTTATTTCAACCACTGAACAGATGATCATATGTGCGGTGAATGTACCACACAATGAAACATTCGAAAACCCGGCGAATCTTTTATATATTTACAACAAAAACACTGCTTTAACCATCAGAAGCTAAGCGCTAATTAATGTTTTGTTATAAGCGCAAACCACTTCTTTGCCCATTTTTAATATATTTACAGTGTTTTCCGGAAAGTATTCACAGTGGTTAACTTTTTCCACATTTTCTTCTTTTACAGTGTTATTCCAGAATGGAGTAAATTTCATTTTTTCATCAAAATTCTCCTCACAACACCACATAATGACAACAGGAATAAAGATATTTGAATTTTTTGCAAATTTATTAAAAATAGAAAACTAAGAAATCTCATGTATGTAAGTATTCACAGCCTTTGCTCAATACTTTGTTGATGCACCTTTGGCAGCATCAGCCCCAAGTCTTCTTGAATATGATGCCACAAGCATGGTACATCTGTCTTTGGATAGTTTTTCCCATTACTCTCAAGCCATTTTCAGATCTCTCCAGAGAGACATTTGAAGCAACTCCTTTGATATCTTGGCTGTGTGCTTAGGGACATTGTCCTGCTGGAAGATGACCGAAGGCCACAGGCTGAGGTCAAGAGCAGGAGCAGGTTTTCATCCAGGATGTCTCTGTACATTGCTGCATTCAACTTTCCGTCAATCCTGACAAGTCTCCCAGTTGCTGCCGCTGAAAAACATTCCCACAGCATGATCCTGCCACCACCATGCTTCACTGTAGGGATGGTGGCTAGTTTCCTCCAAACAAGATGCTCACGTGAAAGAGTTCAATCTTTGTCTCATCAGACCAGAGAATTTTGTTTCTCTTTCTGAGAGTCCTTCAGGTGGCTTCTGGCAAAACTCAAGGTGGGCTGCCATGTGCCTTTTACTAAGGAGTGGTTTCTGTCTGGCCACTCTACCATACAGGCCTGATTGGTGGATTTCTGCAGAGATGCTTGTCCTTCTAGAAGGTTCTTCTCTCTCCACAGAGGAATGCTGGAGTTCTGACATGGTGACCATCGGGTTCTTGGTTATCTCCCTGACTAAGGCCCTTCTCCCCCAATTGCTCAGTTTAGACAGGTGGCCAGCTGTAGGAAGAGGTCACTGTGCTCATTGGGACCTTCAAAACAGCAGAAATATTTTTGAACCCTTACTCAGATTTTATTCTCAAGACAATCCTGCCCCAGAGGTCTACAGACAATTCCTTTGACTTCATGCTTGGTGGTCTGACATGCACTGTAAACTGTGGGACCTAATATGTAGACAGATGTGTGCTTTTCCAAATCATGTCAAATAAACTGAATTTACCCCAGGTGGACTCCAGCTAATCTGTAGAAACATCTCAAGGATGGTAAGTGGAAACAGAATGCACCTGAGCTCAATTTTGAGCTTCATGGCAAAAGCTGGGAATACTTATGTACATGTGATTTGTTAGTTTATTTATTTTTTCATAAATTTGCAAAATTTTCAAAAAAGCTTTTTTCACATTCTCATTATGAGGTATTGTGTGTAGGATTCTGAAGGAAAAAAAAAGAATTTCATCCATTTTGGAATAAGGCAGTAACATAAATGTGAAAAAAAGTGCAGCGCCGTGAATACTTTCAGAATGCACCGTATAAAATAAGCTCCCCATTAATTTTCTTCTTCTTGTTAAAAGAGCTGTCCTTGTACTTTCAAATAAGTCCAACTAGGTTTCTTCCAAATAGAGTGGTCTTCTAGTAAAGAGTAAAGAGTGTGGTCTTCTAGTAAAAAACACATTTCAGTATTTCTTCAGAACAAAGATCTTTCTTTCGGTCTTTTTTCTTGATCGTATTCTGGTGGTTCCAAGGTCTCTTTCCTGAACCAAAGCATCTTGGGACAGATTTACACCACAACATAACTTTGGGTAAGAAGCAGATCTAATAACCCCATGCTGTGATGGGGGGAAGAGCAGCTTTGCCTTGTTGTATCACCAGTTATACAGCTTCATGATGAAGTGGTATCGAAGATGATTTTTTTTAAAAGAAGACCTGAAAGTTTAGTTCCAAATTGCCAGAAGGTACATCTGAGATGCAAGCCTAGATTTGATCTGTTTTGGTGAAAGAAAATCCTTCTCTGCTCTAATCCACTATGAAGCTAATTGTGGTGATACAAAATTTGCACTGTGCGCAATTTCTCCAATCACAGCCACACAAGCCTCTAACTTCTTCTGGGTTGTCTGTGTGTCTTGGTGGCTTTCCTCACTCTTGTACTTCTTGCACAGTCACTCAGTTTTTGAGAACTGTCTACTCTATGCAGATTTACCATAGAGTGCCATACTGTTTGTATTTCTTTGTAATTGATGTAAATAAAGTCCAAGACATATTCAGTGGCAGGTTTACCATCAGAGCCTCGTCCACAACTACTACAAAATACTCCAAGCTGTCATTGATGTTAAAGGGGGTATTAAGTGGGTATTACAATTCACAGTATTAAGGACAGGGGTATGTAAACTTTTGACCAGGGTCATTTGGGTAGTTTATGTTGTCATTGTGATTTAAAAAGAGTAAACACAGTTGTTTGACAATAAATGGCTTCACCCAACCACTAACCATGAGTGAAAAAAAAGTTTTTGTGTTATCATTCATATTCTCTGAAAAATGGTCAAAACAAATCTGCCAGGGCATGTAAACTTTTGACCACAACTGTATGTATCAAATGTCAAATGTACATATCGTAATGTATGTACAGCTTTGAGAAACACTATAGAACTGCTGATTTGAGCCAAAGACTCGCAGCCACACAGCAAGTCTGGGAGCACCAGGACTCTGAAAACTTGAATCTTCTTCTCCTGTAACGATATCAACATCACCAAACACCTCTGGCCAGTGACCTCATAACTCCATAAGCTCTTTCCAAGGTATCTCTCAACCCCATAGGCCAACCTCCTAGAGACAAGACAGTCACTGCTGAGATACAGTAAGTGAACCTCTCAGCACGTTTGATTTCTTGACCACATAAACACTGCTGAGGGCTGACTCCAGAAAGTCATGTTGTAGCAGCGAAAAAATGAATGTGATAAGTTCATGTAGTAACCCAGGTTTATTGTAATTGTTAACTTGTTCTTTTAATCTAAGTTCTAAATCTATCTTTGTAGTTGCATGGTGTCTGTTGCGCTTACCTGATTGTTTTTTGAACTTATGCTGTTTTTTGTTAAAATATGTCCATATGACAATATTTTCCATATCTTTTTTAGAAACATTACCTAGTTTTTTGTACCATTGTACTGGTATCTATCTAAAGTAACTCTGTTGGCATACTATAGGAAAATAAAAAGTATAATCCTTATGCTATCAAATGGAAACCTAAGAACATTGATATCTTTAAAGGAACACGTAAACTGAGGAATCATTAAAAATCTACACCATGTAAAATAAAATTGTAAATATCGAAAATAAGCTAGTTATAGTAGAAGAGCTAAATTAGCTGTTAATAAGCCAACCGTACCCATCACGTTAACACGATAAACAAAAATGGTAATTAGTATATAAAGTATAATAGAGTAGTTAAACCTACAGTTACTTTAGATAGATACCAGTACACTCACACACTCATACCTTCTGCTTCTATAATAAAATACCAGATTTATAGCTTAGCCTACAAACTATATTTAATTTTACTGTTAGTCTACATACTAAATTACCTATACTACACTCCTGTGATGTTATTCGTCTTATGTCTTATTATTATTTATTATATTATATATCTTTTTCTTGAGCCGCTTGGGTGGGTAGGGAGAGTTCCCATGGGATAAAAAAGCTTTTTAACCTACCATCCCTGGTTCTCAAGACCAGGCACCTAAGTGGCTCTACTCTACTCTAGTCTTTTCTACTCTCCTATTTTACTCTTCATTTTTAGTCATTTAGATATACCTTTATAAACTAGCATAGTTCCACCTCAGAAGTGTAATATAATATATAAGATATACCTTACTGAATTTTCATGGAAAGACTGGATGTTTATCTTGATCCAGAACAATCACAAACCCACACACTGACTTTACTCTCATAGTTTTGAGTGTTGCAGTCATGACATTCATTAATCACAGACTCTTCTGCAAAGCCATCAGTCTTTGTCAACTTTTCTCCAATGACAAAGCCACCCATGTAGATGGACTCCATGACACTACCCTTTGTCCAGTCAATACGAGCATTTAACAAAGTAGGAGCCAGAACAGATCCTTGATAAACACTAGACTTCATTGGGTTGAAAAGACAAGCGCTACAGCATGCCCATCTCCTGTGTATAGGCTGGCTATGTTACCTAACAATTTTTGGGAATCCTGCATATTTTCAGGTCCCGGAAATACATAGTAGCTTTGGGCATGATGATAGGAAGGGTGACAGCAATGAAGCCAGTGACCTTGACCTTACCCAGAATATTGACCTGTGACTGACTCTGCTAGGGTAATTCTGGAATCCACCTAATTGTTTGTCATATCTGTCATAATTGTTTGTCAAATTGGGTGGAAAAGGCCAGGCTTGAGGTCAATCTTCATTGACATTCCAAGTTTAGTCAAAATCAGCAAAAGGACCTGGGAGGAGCAGGCCAACAGAGAGACATGACATGCAATGACTGACCTTTAGCAAATTTGACCTCACCAGAACCCAGCTCCATATGTGTGGCCAGTGTGGTGCTAATCATAGCGAAAACCACATTTTGACCTTGATCCCAATTACCTTGATGTCAATGATCAGCTGATGGGAAAACAGATTTTTCTTGGGCAATTCCAGAACCCACCTACATATATGTGCCAAATTGGGTCAAAATCACAGTAAAAAATCTAAATTTTGACCCGTTGAGAACAATGACCTTGACATTTGCCCAAACAAATCCTGTCAGATCATTCTGAGCTCAACCTTCACTTACATGCCAGCTTGGAAATCAAGTCAAGGATCTGAGAGAATGAGGGGAACAAATAGACCAATGTATCTCACGTTATAGTAGAACGTCCCACAAAATCTGCAAACCACTTCATGAAAATTAACATATGCTTCAAGGATACAGACAATATTCACACATGCATTCAATGGATCAATTAAAAGAGGACTTTTTTAACTTGACAATTCAAGGAATATGCTTTGGAACATAATTATCAATTGCATAACATGAAAAACAAATCTATACTGCATATTATGCTCAATCACCGAAATTTTAAATTTGGTCCATTTATGCTGTTACTCCTTGATCAAGACAGTTCCATGCCTGTGCATCATTTTACTGTCCCCTTGTCATGCTGAATCATGAATTTCACTTAATCTCAGAGTGAGCTCTTTTTGCCAAATGCTGATGAAGAGTTAAGCAGGGTGTGAAATATCTCCCCCTACAGGCCCATAAAACATCACTTTACACAGCTCATTGACCCACGCAGCCTTGTGGACGGCCAGCTGTCACTCTGTAGCTTGTTTCAAACCCACAATGCTGCAGTGTGAGGAATCTGCATATTTGCCTAAGCAACACCCACGGGTGCAGTACTTATCTACGACTGTGTTATCTATTTTTGCAACACTGTTTGCAATATTTGTAATGGTTTGTACACCCAGATTCAGTCACTGTGGTGGAATTATTTGTTTACTCTCTGTAACCAAGCAGCACTGAAATGCATTGCTTTATGTTGCACCAGCTGGTCTTCGACATTGTTACACAGTCAAAAATATTAAAACTTTCTTGGAAAATTATGAAAATCTTTAAATGACTTTAAAATCCATGCACCTGGTGGGCTTATAGTGCCTCACAGACAAACACAGGCAGGGCCATAGGTCCTTGCTGTCACTATCAGACCTGCTCTTATCTTGAGTAAACGCCACTCAACACGTTTGTCAGTTTTTCTGCAGGGCTGCTGGAATGGTCACGTTTAAGCCCTTACCTTGCTCACCTCACTAATCGCCCTCATACCTTCTTTACTCTTGCAGTGCCTTACAGTGGAATACGTTTATTGTTATGTGTTTAATATTAAGGTTATGAGTCACCAATAGCCAAGTGAGATGTTTTCTACATTTCTTGAAGTCAGGAGAAACATCAAGACATCTACAGTGATAATAATGGTAACATTATCAGCCAATACTGAAATGTGTTTACTGTGCCACAAATGACCCTGAATATAACACGATTTGACAATTGAGGATAAGTTGTGATATAAATGTTGTGTACCACACAGTTTAGGTTTGTAAGCTTGAAGAAACAATGAACTATTACACATTGACTTACAGCAAATCCAAAAAACAACCGTCTAGTCTCTCTCATTCCACTCTACTTCTGCCACTGACTGTGCATGAGTCAGAGCCTTTTATATGTTCCTAGCACCCCTGCAGGAAATCTTTGTTACTGCAGTAATAAAAGTTCCAGATACTACAGTAAAGAAGTGGATCTGAGAATAACACTGATGGTTAAATTGACCCGGTAGAGATGATAACTGCATAAATACACTTGAGATATTTCACAAAAATAGAGTTTGTTTGTCAGAGGAGAGAGAACCTTTTATTTCCTGACTGACGAGCATTATTAATAAAATGCAGGCTAGTACAGGGGTCTACATTTTTTTTTTTTTTAATCTGATAAAGAGATGCCCAATTTGTCAAATGTGATTTTAGCTTTAAAGGGATGAGTGGGAATAATCCCTGAGGAGAAAAGCATCTTTCAAATGCAAAAGAAATGGAAAATTAAGATTGCTCAACCAGAAAAATGATCTACTAACAGATATTTTTGTATGTGTACATACATAAATAAAGTATTTGCCCTATTGACATTTCAAATCCCACAAAACCTCGGAGAGGTCGCTGCGCTGCGAGATCTCAGTAACATCGAGAACTGCATTGAGACGCTCTGATCACGCTGCACTTTAACCGCTGCACACGGACAACAGCATTAACATCGCAACATAAAACTATTTTTATATTGTGCCTAAAACTCTCATGAATATATTCTCTGGGTTTATAGACGTTGTTATTGCGTTTATTTTGTGTAAACATGCGAGAATCACAGACTGTCTCTCCGTTATTTTCAATGGGAGCTGCTGTGAGCTACACTCGTGTCCTGATCATGTCGCTCTGGGGAAAGTGAAGTTTGCTCTTTAACGTCTTGATTATTGCTTGCCTCTACTGGTGTGGGGTTAACTACGGCGTTTGATCCTAAAACAGCCCGGAGGGGGCAAAATCTCTGCCGGGACGCTTCCAGGAGACTTTACCGTCTATGTGTAAATGGGGCTTTACTCATGAGACGTTGAAAGAAAGTAGAGAGATGAAGCTTAATGACTTTAAGTACATAAATCTGATTAGAATTTAGTGATGAAATTGAAGCCAATTATTATTAAGAACATTTTTAAACAACTATATGAATAGGTTTAAAAAGAAGCCACTTTGCTTGCCTCTACTGGTGGTTGGCTCTCACTGCAGTATTGTATCACTTCCTGTTCCGGAGCACAGCGGTGTTTTGCTGTATCTGTTAGCTGTTTAATCTGCGCAGTTAGATTGATCTAGTTACCTAGATAACAATTTGTTTCACAGTGTAATCTTCACGTGCCTTAACTAAAGCACTCCCTCTGCTGAATCACCTCTAAATTATTTACACATTATTCACTTTGTGTGTTTGTAGGAATCCGCTAGCTTAGCGCAGCTACTAGCTCTTAGCCGGTTTAGCATGGCGGCTTCTCCTGTCTCTCCCGCACTTTTCTGCTCTGGGTGTGAAATGTTTAGTTATTCCTCGGCCTCCTTTAGCAGTAATGGTACTTGTAATAAGTGTAGCTTATTCGTAGCTTTGGAGGCCAGGCTGGGCGAATTGGAGACTCGGCTCCGCACCGTGGAAAATTCTACAGCTAGCAAGGCCCCTGTAGTCGGTGCGGACCAAGGTAGCTTAGCCGCCGTTAGTTCCCCCCTGGCAGATCCGAGCAGCCGGGAAAGCAGGCCGACTGGGTGACTGTGGAGGAAGCGTAGCGTAGCCTAAACAGAAGCCCCGTGTACACCGCCAACCCGTTCACATCTCTAACCGTTTTTCCCCACTCGACGACACACCCGCCGAGGATCAAACTCTGGTTATTGGCGACTCTGTTTTGAGAAATGTGAAGTTAGCGACACCAGCAACCATAGTCAATTGTCTTCCGGGGCCAGAGCAGGCGACATTGAAGGAAATTTGAAACTGCTGGCTAAGGCTAAGCGTAAATTTGGTAAGATTGTAATTCACGTCGGCAGTAATGACACCCGGTTACGCCAATCGGAGGTCACTAAAATTAACATTAAATCGGTGTGTAACTTTGCAAAAACAATGTCGGACTCTGTAGTTTTCTCTGGGCCCCTCCCCAATCGGACCGGGAGTGACATGTTTAGCCGCATGTTCTCCTTGAATTGCTGGCTGTCTGAGTGGTGTCCAAAAAATGAGGTGGGCTTCATAGATAATTGGCAAAGCTTCTGGGGAAAACCTGGTCTTGTTAGGAGAGACGGCATCCATCCCACTTTGGATGGAGCAGCTCTCATTTCTAGAAATCTGGCCAATTTTCTTAAATCCTCCAAACCGTGACTATCCAGGGTTGGGACCAGGAAGCAGAGTTGTAGTCTTACACACCTCTCTGCAGCTTCTCTCCCCCTGCCATCCCCTCATTACCCCATCCCCGTAGAGACGGTGCCTGCTCCCAGACTACCAATAACCAGCAAAAAATCTATTTAAGCATAAAAATTCAAAAGAAAATAATATAGCACCTTCAACTGCACCACAGACTAAAACAGTTAAATGTGGTCTATTAAACATTAGGTCTCTCTCTTCTAAGTCCCTGTTGGTAAATGATATAATAATTGATCAACATATTGATTTATTCTGCCTAACAGAAACCTGGTTACAGCAGGATGAATTGTTAGTTTAAATGAGTCAACACCCCCGAGTCACACTAACTGTCAGAATGCTCGTAGCACGGGCCGGGGTGGAGGATTAGCAGCAATCTTCCATTCCAGCTTATTAATTAATCCAAAACCCAGACAGAGCTTTAATTCATTTGAAAGCTTGTCTCTTAGTCTTGTCCATCCAAATTGGAAGTCCCAAAAACCAGTTTTATTTGTTATATCTATCGTCCACCTGGTCGTTACTGTGAGTTTCTCTGTGAATTTTCAGACCTTTTGTCTGACTTAGTGCTTAGCTCAGATAAGATAATTATAGTGGGCGATTTTAACATCCACACAGATGCTGAGAATGACAGCCTCAACACTGCATTTAATCTATTATTAGACTCTATTGGCTTTGCTCAAAAAGTAAATGAGTCCACCCACCACTTTAATCATATCTTAGATCTTGTTCTGACTTATGGTATGGAAATAGAAGACAGTATTCCCTGAAAACTCCCTTCTGTCTGATCATTTCTTAATAACATTTACATTTACTCTGATGGACTACCCAGCAGTGGGGAATAAGTTTCATTACACTAGAAGTCTTTCAGAAAGCGCTGTAACTAGGTTTAAGGATATGATTCCTTCTTTATGTTCTCTAATGCCATATACCAACACAGTGCAGAGTAGCTACCTAAACTCTGTAAGGGAGATAGAGTATCTCGTCAATAGTTTTACATCCTCATTGAAGACAACTTTGGATGCTGTAGCTCCTCTGAAAAAGAGAGCTTTAAATCAGAAGTGTCTGACTCCGTGGTATAACTCACAAACTCGTAGCTTAAAGCAGATAACCCGTAAGTTGGAGAGGAAATGGCGTCTCACTAATTTAGAAGATCTTCACTTAGCCTGGAAAAAGAGTCTGTTGCTCTATAAAAAAGCCCTCCGTAAAGCTAGGACATCTTTCTACTCATCACTAATTGAAGAAAATAAGAACAACCCCAGGTTTCTTTTCAGCACTGTAGCCAGGCTGACAAAGAGTCAGAGCTCTATTGAGCTGAGTATTCCATTAACTTTAACTAGTAATGACTTCATGACTTTCTTTGCTAACAAAATTTTAACTATTAGAGAAAAAATTACTCATAACCATCCCAAAGACGTATCGTTATCTTTGGCTGCTTTCAGTGATGCCGGTATTTGGTTAGACTCTTTCTCTCCGATTGTTCTGTCTGAGTTATTCTCATTAGTTACTTCATCCAAACCATCAACATGTTTATTAGACCCCATTCCTACCAGGCTGCTCAAGGAAGCCCTACCATTATTTAATGCTTCGATCTTAAATATGATCAATCTATCTTTGTTAGTTGGCTATGTACCACAGGCTTTTAAGGTGGCAGTAATTAAACCATTACTCAAAAAGCCATCACTTGACCCAGCTATCTTAGCTAATTATAGGCCAATCTCCAACCTTCCTTTCTCTCAAAAATTCTTGAAAGGGTAGTTGTAAAACAGCTAACTGATCATCTGCAGAGGAATGGTCTTTGAAGAGTTTCAGTCAGGTTTTAGAATTCATCATAGTACAGAAACAGCATTAGTGAAGGTTACAAATGATCTTCTTATGGCCTCGGACAGTGGACTCATCTCTGTGCTTGTTCTGTTAGACCTCAGTGCTGCTTTTGATACTGTTGACCATAAAATTTTATTACAGAGATTAGAGCATGCCATAGGTATTAAAGACACTG
This sequence comes from Thalassophryne amazonica, assembly GCF_902500255.1. Taxonomy (NCBI): domain Eukaryota; kingdom Metazoa; phylum Chordata; class Actinopteri; order Batrachoidiformes; family Batrachoididae; genus Thalassophryne; species Thalassophryne amazonica. The sequence goes on from NC_047108.1 coordinate 44,577,181, forward strand.
CGCTGCGGTGGTTTGAATCATATTTGTCTAATAGATTACAATTTGTTCATGTAAATGGGGAATCTTCTTCACAGACTAAGGTTAATTATGGAGTTCCACAAGGTTCTGTGCTAGGACCAATTTTATTCACTTTATACATGCTTCCCTTAGGCAGTATTATTAGACGGTATTGCTTAAATTTTCATTGTTACGCAGATGATACCCAGCTTTATCTATCCATGAAGCCAGAGGACACACACCAATTAGCTAAACTGCAGGATTGTCTTACAGACATAAAGACATGGATGACCTCTAATTTCCTGCTTTTAAACTCAGATAAAACTGAAGTTATTGTACTTGGCCCCACAAATCTTAGAAACATGGTGTCTAACCAGATCCTTACTCTGGATGGCATTACCCTGACCTCTAGTAATACTGTGAGAAATCTTGGAGTCATTTTTGATCAGGATATGTCATTCAAAGCGCATATTAAACAAATATGTAGGACTGCTTTTTTGCATTTACGCAATATCTCTAAAATCAGAAAGGTCTTGTCTCAGAGTGATGCTGAAAAACTAATTCATGCATTTATTTCCTCTAGGCTGGACTATTGTAATTCATTATTATCAGGTTGTCCTAAAAGTTCCCTAAAAAGCCTTCAGTTAATTCAAAATGCTGCAGCTAGAGTACTGACGGGGACTAGAAGGAGAGAGCATATCTCACCCAATTGGCCTCTCTTCATTGGCTTCCTGTTAATTCTAGAATAGAATTTAAAATTCTTCTTCTTACTTATAAGGTTTTGAATAATCAGGTCCCATCTTATCTTAGGGACCTCGTAGTACCATATCACCCAATAGAGCGCTTCGCTCTCAGACTGCAGGCTTACTTGTAGTTCCTAGGGTTTGTAAGAGTAGAATGGGAGGCAGAGCCTTCAGCTTTCAGGCTCCTCTCCTGTGGAACCAGCTCCAAATTCAGATCAGGGAGACAGACACCTCTCTACTTTTAAGATTAGGCTTAAAACTTTCCTTTTTGCTAAAGCTTATAGTTAGGGCTGGATCAGGTGACCCTGAACCATCCCTTAGTTATGCTGCTATAGACGTAGACTGCTGGGGGTTTCCATGATGCACTGTTTCTTTCTCTTTTTGCTCTGTATGCACCACTCTGCATTTAATCATTAGTGATCGATCTCTGCTCCCCTCCACAGCATGTCTTTTTCCTGGTTCTCTCCCTCAGCCCCAACCAGTCCCAGCAGAAGACTGCCCCTCCCTGAGCCTGGTTCTGCTGGAGGTTTCTTCCTGTTAAAAGGGAGTTTTTCCTTCCCACTGTCGCCAAGTGCTTGCTCACAGGGGGTCGTTTTGACTGTTGGGGTTTTTACGTAATTATTGTATGGCCTTGTCTTACAATATAAAGCGCCTTGGGGCAACTGTTTGTTGTGATTTGGCGCTATATAAATAAAATTGATTGATTGATTGATTAATTGAAGAAAATAAGAACAACCCCAGGTTTCTTTTCAGCACTGTAGCCAGGCTTTCAAAGAGTCAGAGCTCTACTGAGCCGAGTATTCCTTTAACTTTAACTAGTAATGACTTCATGACTTTCTTTGCTAATAAAAGTTTAACTATTAGAGAAAAAATTACTCATAACCATCCCAAAGACGTATCGTTATCTTTGGCTGCTTTCAGTGATGCCGGTATTTGGTTAGACTCTTTCTCTCCGATTGTTCTGTCTGAGTTATTTTCATTAGTTACTTCATCCAAACCATCAACATGTCTATTAGACCCCATTCCTACCAGGCTGCTCAAGTAAGCCCTACCATTATTTAATGCTTCGATCTTAAATATGATCAATCTATCTTTATTAGTTGGCTATGTACCACAGGCTTTTAAGGTGGCAGTAATTAAACCATTACTTAAAAAGCCATCACTTGACCCAGCTATCTTAGCTAATTATAGGCCAATCTCCAACCTTCCTTTTCTCTCAAACATTCTTGAAAGGGTAGTTGTAAAACAGCTAACTGATCATCTGCAGAGGAATGGTCTATTTGAAGAGTTTCAGTCAGGTTTTAGAATTCATCATAGTACAGAAACAGCATTAGTGAAGGTTACAAATGATCTTCTTATGGCCTCAGACAGTGGACTCATCTCTGTGCTTGTTCTGTTAGACCTCAGTGCTGCTTTTGATACTGTTGACCATAAAATTTTATTACAGAGATTAGAGCATGCCATAGGTATTAAAGGCACTGCGCTGCGGTGGTTTGAATCATATTTATCTAATAGATTACAATTTTTTCATGTAAATGGGGAATCTTCTTCACAGACTTAGGTTAATTATGAAGTTCCACAAGGTTCTGTGCTAGGACCAATTTTATTCACTTTATACATGCTTCCCTTAGGCAGTATTATTAGACGGCATTGCTTAAATTTTCATTGTTACGCAGATGATACCCGGCTTTATCTATCCATGAAGCCAGAGGACACACACCAATTAGCTAAACTGCAGGATTGTCTTACAGACATAAAGACATGGATGACCTCTATTTTCCTGCTTTTAAACTCAGATAAAACTGAAGTTATTGTACTTTTCCCCACAAATCTTAGAAACATGGTGTCTAACTAGATCCTTACTCTGGATGGCATTACCCTGACCTCTAGTAATACTGTGAGAAATCTTGGAGTCATTTTTGATCAGGATATGTCATTCAATGTGCATATTAAAAAAATATGTAGGACTGCTTTTTTGCATTTATGCAATATCTCTAAAATTAGAAAGGTCTTGTCTCAGAGTGATGCTGAAAAACTAATTCATGCATTTATTTCCTCTAGGCTGGACTATTGTAATTCATTATTATCAGGTTGTCCTAAAAGTTCCCTGGAAAGCCTTCAGTTAATTCAAAATGCTGCAGCTAGAGTACTAACGGGGACTAGAAGGAGAGAGCATATCTAACCCATAATGGCCTCTCTTCATTGGCTTCCTGTTAATTCTAGAATAGAATTTAAAATTCTTCTTCTTACTTATAAGGTTTTGAATAATCAGGTCCCATCTTATTTTAGGGACCTCATAGTACCATATCACCCCAATAGAGCGCTTCGCTCTCAGACTGCAGGCTTACTTGTAGTTCCTAGGGTTTGTAAGAGTAGAATGGGAGGCAGAGCCTTCAGCTTTCAGGCTCCTCTCCTGTGGAACTGTTGGGGTTTTTACGTAATTATTGTATATCAATATATATATATATATATATATATATATATATATATATATATATATATATATATATATATATATATATATATATATATATACGAGGGCTGTCAATAAAGTAAGGGTCCTTTTTATTTTTTTCAAAAACTATATGGATTTCATTCATGTTTTTACGTCAGACATGCTTGAACCCTCGTGCGCATGCGTGAGTTTTTCCACGCCTGTCGGTGACGTCATTCGCCTGTGAGCACTCCTTGGGGGAGGAGTCGTCCAGCCCCTCGTCGGAATTCCTTTGTCTGAGAAGTTGCTGAGAGACTGGCGCGTTGTTTGATCACAATTTTTTCTAAACCTGTGAGACACATCGAAGTGGACATGGTTCGAAAAATTAAGCTGGTTTTCAGTGAAAATTTTAACGGCTGATGAGAGATTTTGAGGTGATTCTGTCGCTTTAAGGACTTCCCACGGTGCGAGACGTCGCTCAGCGCTCTCAGGCGGCGTCATCAGCCTGTTCAAGCTGAAAACCTCCAAATTTCAGGCTCTATTTATCCAGGACGTCGTGAGAGAACAGAGAAGTTTCAGAAGAAGTCGGTTTCAGCATTTTATCCGGATATTCCACTGTTAAAGGAGATTTTTTTAATGAAAGACGTGCGGACGGATCCGCGCGTCGGGACGCAGCCGACGCGCTGCGGCGGCACAGGAAAAACACCTCCGTGTTGATAACCATTTGTAAAATCCAGGCGGCTTTTGATGGCTTTCAGTGGAGTGAGTATATGAGAAATTGTTTAACAGGCAGGACATGTTCCAACTTGTCCTTAAGGCTTTCAACAGAGGTGTTTTTCCTGTGGCGGAGCATCGCGGCGGCTGCGTCCCGACGCGCGGACCCGTCCGCACGTCTTTCATTAAAAAAATCTCCTTTAACAGTGGAATATCCGGATAAAATGCTGAAACCGACTTCTTCTGAAACTTCTCTGTTCTCTCACGACGTCCTGGATCAATAGAACCTGAAATGTGGAGGTTTTCAGCTTGAACAGGCTGAGGACGGCGGCTGAGAGCGCTGAGCGACGTCTCGCACCGTGGGATGTCCTTAAAGCGACAGAATCACCTCAAAATCTCTCATCAGCCGTTAAAATTTTCACTGAAAACCAGCTTAATTTTTCGAACCGTGTCCACTTCGATGTGTCTCACAGGTTTAGAAAAAATTTTGATCAAACAACGCGCCAGTCTCTCAGCAACTTCTCAGACAAAGGAATTCCGACGATTTATGTTTGTGTATATATGTGTGTATATGTGTGTATATGTGTGTATTATATATATTATATTATAATATATATATATATATATATATATATATATCCATCAACATACATTCACATATATAACATATATATATATACACATATACACACATATATACACAAACATAAATATACACCTACACATACCTACTTACATACAAAATACTATATATTTACAAGCCGAAGCAAAAAACAAAAACACCCTAACCCTCATTACCCTTCCTCCTCCCTATACCTAGAAAAAAACATATTTTTGTACCGCTGTTTGAACTGGTTCATGCTTGGACATTGCTTGAGCCCCACTCCCAATCTGTTCCACATCCTCACCCCACAGACAGAAATACAGAAACCTTTTAATGTTGTTCGTGCCCACTGATGCTTTAAATTAAATTTCCCCCTCAGACTGTAATCCCCTGATCTGTTAAAAAACATATTTTTAATATTTGCTGGAAGTAAATTGTTTATTGCTTTATACACATTTTGTACTGTTTGAAAATGAACCAAGTCTGTGAATTTTAAGAATTTGGATTGTAAAAATAGTGGATTTGTATGATCTCTATAGCCAGTATTATGAATAATTCTTATAGCTCTTTTCTGCATTACTGATAGTGATTGTGTTGTACCTTTATAAGTATTACCCCATACCTCTGCACAGTACTGTAAATATGGTAAAACCAGTGAGCAGTAAAGAATGCGGAGTGAGTTGTGGTCCAGAATATGTTTCGCTTTGCTTAGAACTGAAATGCTTCTTGACAGTTTACTTTGTATATGTTTTATATGAGTCTTCCAGTTTATCTTATCATATATTATCACCCCCAGAAACTTATTTTCATGTACCCTTTCAATATCTACCCCCTCGACTTGTAACTGAACCTGTATGTCTGTATTACAATAGCCAAATAACATGTATTTTGTTTTACTTAAGTTTAATGATAATTTGTTTCTGTCAAACCATTTTCAATTTTCCCATTTCTATACTGATCCTCCTCAGTAACTCCTGCAAATCCCCCCCTGAACAAAAAATGCTTGTGTCATCTGCAAATAATACTAATTTTAATATTTTGGAAACATTGACAATATCATTTATATAAATTAGAAACAGTTTTGGACCCAATACTGACCCCTGTGGGACGCCACAAGCATTGTCCAAGCATGATGTATATTCCCCCAACTTCACAAACTGTTTTCTGTTACTTAAGTAGCTTCTCACCCAGTGCAACACCAACTCCCTAATCCCATACTGTTCAAGTTTACTGATTAATATGTGATGATTGATTGTATCAAAAGCCTTTTTAAGGTCTATAAATATTCCAACTGAATGTAATTTGTGGTCTATGGCGTTTGTAATCTCCTCAACTGATTCTATTAATGCAAGTGATGTTGAACTATGTGCTCTGAATCCATATTGACTATCAGTAAGTAATTTATGTTTATTTATGAATTTGTCTAATCTATTATTGAATAACTTTTCTAATAATTTGGAAAATTGTGGAAGCAAAGAAACAGGTCTAAATTTGTGAAGTGGTGTCTATCCCCAGTCTTATACAGCGGCACAATCTTAGCTATTTTCATTTGATTGGGAAATTTACCGGTTTGAAATGATAAGTTACAGATGTATGTTAATGGTTCTACAATCCATTCAATGACCTGTTTTACCACCACCATATCAATTTCATTTAAATCGGTAGATGTTTTATATTTACAATTATTCACAATGCCTATAATTTCTTTTCCATCCATGCTGTGAGGAACATTGAACAGGGCTTTCTTTCTATGAGATTATTATCCCAATCCTCAGGTTGGGAATTGGGAATTTTTTCTGCCAAGCTTGGTCCAATATTTACAAAAAAATTATTAAAACCGTTGACTACCTCATCCTTATTTTCTTCTTGACATTAGTATCAGTGAAATACTGAGGGTAACCGTCTGTTTTTTATTACCATTTTTTGATAATGCTATTAATATCCCATATCCTTTATATTGTTTTGTTATTATATAATATGTTACTATAATATTCCTTCCTACATACCCGTATAAATATTAGTTAATCTATTTTTGTATTTCGTATATCTATTTTTCTGCCTCTTTAGTCTTTAGTTTATGAATTCTCTATACAGTGTATTTTTATTATTACATGCATTTCGTAACCCTTCATCATCCATGGTCAATCTCGGATTTTTTGTTTTCTGTAGTGCTTGTTTAATGAGACAATTTTTATCATATAATGATGTAAATATTTTTTAAAAAACGTTTCATATGCACTATCACAATCACTTTCACTGTATACCTTTTTCCCGTTTGCTCCTGTAAATCCTTCTTTAGTGTGTTCGTGTTTCCTCTGTCACTCGCCTGTATTTTATTTTCTCCTCTGGCTGATCCGCCGATGGTTTCTATTATAACGATGAACTGGTAGATGATCACTAAGGTCATTGATTAATAATCCACTCACAGTTGATTCTCAATATCAGTGCTGAATATATTATCAATTAAGGTGGCACTATGGGATGTAATTCTGCTTGGCCTGTGATTTTTGGATATAACTCATACTGTACATTATACTGATAAATTCATCTATTATTTTATGCTTATTTGGATTGAGCAGACAATATTTAAGTCACCACAAATGAACACAGTTTTTTTGATTAGTTTTTGAGAACATTTTTCCCATACAGTCAGTGAATGTTTCAATACTAGATCCTGGTGCTCTATATATACAGCGGACTAATACATTTTGCTTTTTTCTTCACAGTATTTCAATAGTTATACATTCTAATAGTTATCAATCACAGTTGTCATATTGTCCTATTTTATAATCCATGTATTTATCCACAACAACAGCCACTCCTCCTCCACCCTATTCTTTCTGTTACACATTTAAATTCATATCCATCCAGTCATTCCACTCTCATTTCCAATCCTTCTAGTTTTCTTCTTTCTCCTGCTGTTTGTGAAAACGCTCTCCTCCTCGTCTCGTCGTCTTCGCCCAGCAATAGCCCAATTCCCCAGCACCCTGTGGCAACAGCACTGGCGACGTTGTTAACCCGGGCTGCGATCCGATCCGGTATGGAAATTCGATTCTTAGTCTGCATAGTTGGGATGGCTTGTTTTAACGCCGGAGCCCTTCCTGACGCAACCCTCCTCATTTATCCGGCTTGGGCTGGCACTCAGAATGTACTCGCTGCACACCCCATGTGGCTGAGTTAAAGTCTACAGTCCATAATATAATCAGATGATTCAGAGAATCTAGATAACTTTCTAAGCGGCAAGGCCAAAAACCAACACTGAATGCCTGTGACCTTTGAGCCCTCAGGCAGCACTGCATTAAAAACCAACATCATACCGCGTGGGTTCAGGAACACTTCAGAAAACCATTGTCAGTTAACAGAATTCATCGCTACATCTACAAGTGCAAATTAAAACTCTACCATGCAAAGCGAGAGCCATACATTTTCAATTTCAATTTATTTTCATTTATATAGTGCCAAATCACAACAGAGTTGCCTCAAAGCACTTCACACAGGTAAGGTCTAACCTTACCAACCCCCAGAGCAACAGTGGTAAGGAAAAACTCCCTCTGAGGAAGAAACCTCAAGCAGACCAGACTCAAAGGGGTGACCCTCTGCTTGGGCCATGCTCCAGACATAAATTACAGAACAATTCAAAGAACAATTCACGGACGAATATACAAGAAATGCTATTGGCACACAGGACAGGAGGATCGCCAACACGAATACAACTCCCATCTCTGGTTGGAGCTGCACCTTACACAGAGAGAAAAAACAGAATCAGGCATCAGAAAGACAAAAAAATACTGTATAATTGCCAGCATTAAACAACAAGAAAAACAGAGAATAGTACTAAGGTGATCGCCAGACCTAGCCTTAAACTTCACTAAAAGACCCAGAATTTAGGTAAAGTTGAGGCCGCAGCCCGCTCCAATTACTAATAAATGAATTAAAAGAGTAAAAGCGTAAAACAAAACTGTACCAGTATGCCAGCCATATGAAAGGGAAAATAAGTGCGTCTTAAGTCTGGACTTGAAAATCTCCACAGAATCTGACTGTTTTATTGATGCAGGGAGATCATTCAATAGAACAGGGGCACGATAAGAGAATGCTCTGTGACCAACAGACTTCTTATTCACCTTAGGGACACAAAGTCCCTGATCGTTAATGAAATTGATGCCGATGTCTCAGTGGACCAACACCATCATTCAGTCTTATCAGAGTTTAAAAGTAGAAGTTTCTAGACATCCAACTTCTTACGCTGCAAGCCAATCTTCTAAGGATTTTATGTGAACGAGATTACCAGCAGTTATCGGCATGTATAATTGAGTATCATCTGCATAGCAGTGAAAGGTAATCCCAAAACGCCGCAATATGTGCCCAAGGAGTGCTATATAAGGGAGAAAAGCAGGGGTCCTAAGATAGACCCCTGTGGAACCCCAAATTTCATGTCAACTAAGGTTAGAGGTAGTGTTACTGTACAAAACAAAAGTGAGAACGACTGGTCAAGTATGACGTCAGCCATGCAAGGGCACTCCCAGTAATCCCAAAATGATTTTCCAGCCTATCAAGTAGAATATGATGATCCACTGTATCAAATGCACCACTGAGATCTAACAGCAACAGAACCGTAGTGTGTCCGAATCCATTGTAAGCAGAAGATCATTCACCACTTTAGTGAGAGCCGTCTCTGTGGAATGATATTTTCTAAAAGCAGACTGCAGGGCTCAAAGAGATTATTCTCAGTAAGATAGTCTACGAGCTGCCGTGACACCACTTTTTCCAGAATTTTAGAGAAAAATGATAGATTTCATATTGGCCGATATAGGGTCAAGATTAGGTTTTTTAAGTAATGGGTTTAATTTAGAAGTTAAAGAAAGATTAATAATTTTCAGCACAAGTCAGCCCAAGAGTGGGCCACAGGTCCTTAAACAGTTTTGTTGGTATAGGATCAAATAATAGGTTGTGCTTTTTGTTGACATTACGAGTTTTGTCAGCATTCCTAGTGAGATACTATCAAATTCTGTAAATCTAGGTAATGCCTCAGTAGTGGCGCTCACCTCAATAGCAGGGTGTAGTGGCTGGGTTAAGGCATGCCGGGATATGTTTAACCTGATGTCTTCTATTTTCTTCCCAAAGTAATCCAGGAAATCTTGTGCTGTAAAAGGAGAGCGAACTACAGGTCCATGCATAAGTGTTGCCACCGTGTCGAACAAGAACTTTGAGTTATGCTTGTTTTTGTTGATCAAATCAGAGTAGTAAGTCCGCTTTGTAGCCAATAATGCATGCTTATAGTCTAAGATAGCATCACGCCACGCAAGGTAAAAATACGTCTAATTTTGAACAATGCCATTTCCGTTCTAGACCTCTTGCTTTATGCTTGAGGTCACACAGATAATCACTGAACCAAGGTGACTGTGATTTGGGGGAGCGTGGTTTTAACACAGGTGGTGCAATCATGTCGAGTGTAGTTTTGAGCACTGAGTTTAAACTATCCACAAGTCTGTCTATTGACTGGGTATTTGTCAAATGTGAAGCTAAGACATCAGGCAGTCTAGCTTCGAGTTCAGTCTTAGTTGAGGAGTTGATGCATCGCCATAATGATATATAAGGTTGTTGTTCCACTAAACATGGCAGCGAAATTGTAAACTTAATAAGTGAGTGTACAGACACCATTGATGTAAGAGGCATGATGTCAATATTCGTGACAGCAATACCACATGCGAGAACCAGATCCAGGGTATTTCCACTAATGTGCGTCGAATCCCGAATGCATTGCCGAAATCCTAATAGATCCACAATTTCCATAAATGATTTGCAGAGGGGATCAGAAGGCTTATTTATATGAATGTTAAAGTCACCAATGATCAAAATGTTATCTACACTAGTTGACAAGTTAGAGATGAACGCACCAAATTCATCTAAGAATTCAGAATATGGGCCAGGAGGCCTAAAGTAATACGACTGATTTTTATTCTTCTGACCTTGGCAATGTGTAATATCCTGAGCAGAGCGGAGAATCAGATGCTCAAATGAGTGATATTTGTAACCCCCATCAGCTCATAGGCTAAACCTAGATTTATAAATAAGAGCAACACCCCTGCCTTGCTTTGCATCACGAGGGACGTGACTAAATGTATATGCTGGTGGGCAGGCCTCATTTAAGGGGAGGACAAATGTAGGTTTATGCCAGGTTTCACATAGTCCAATCATATCTAAGGGCCCTGTCCCACTGCGTTTAGGAGGATTTGCGGATGGAATGCGCACAAAAGTGGCCCACATCTGCCAAACAACCGCAATAACCGTGTAACATTCCTGTATGAGTCGGCCGCCATCCGAACACGTCCGTGATCATCCGCAGAGGCACGCATGTCCGCAGCAAGGATTTTTGAGCGGCTCAAAAATCCTGCTGCGGATGAGATCCGCATCACTACCTGAACACATACTGAAGACATACGCAGGACATACACAACCAACGTGCCGCATATCCCTGTCATCCGCTGATATCCGCAACCGATGGGTTGGCGCGGCTTGGCGGCGGACCGGTACAGCGTGCAAAACAGATATGACGCGTGCCCAGCATGGCCACATCACGGTCGCAAATGGTATGTCGCGCATGCCTAGAGCATGACACGGGAGTGGATTTTCACTCCCATCCCATCCCGCTCCCAGAAAAAAAATCCCATCCTGTCCCAATCCTGGACTGGAGTAAAAAAAATCAGTCCCACTTCCATCCCACTCCCGTATGTCTCGCCGTGATGATCAATCAGGGACTGAATATGTAGTGATGTGGAGATGTCTGGAGTTTGACTGAAGATGTGAACATGTCCTGTCGCTGGTAGCAGCCTGTGAGCAGGACTTATGTCTCTTTTGTCTTTTATTTCACAATTATGACAGAGTTTTTGGAGCGAGCAGCAGCCCCACAGCAGCAGGAGCGGAGTTTTGTTTTTCTTTTTATGTTATGTGCGCGCGCAAGCGAATGAAGATTATTTTATTAACTACACAGATGTATAATAGAACAAATGGTGACTGGTTTCTAAACACAATTATGACAGAGTTTTTTGGTGGAAGAGCAAGCTGCAGCAAGCAGCAGAGTTTCTTTTTTTTATTGTTTACATGTGCGCGCGTGAACGGGACAGTTGGTCCTCAAACTGGGTCCTGCAGAGGCGGAAGGACCGCTGAAAGCAGCCGTCATCCAGATGCAGCTCCTGCAGCAAATAATGATACTCTCTGTATTGGGAGCTTTTCACAACTCGCTCCGTGTGATCAAGGTCCGTCATGTTAACTTGACTGACAGCCGGAGCCGGCGAGCGGAATGGAAACTCCTCCTATTTGATGATGCACCGGGGTGAATTTTCGCAGCAAAAGCAGAGCGACACACCGGGCGAAGGAGGCGCGTCCGTCGCCACGCGACCCCCGCAAATTTGTAGCGTCTGATCGCGCCCATTGTGAACGCGGCATTAAATAGATGAAAATCTGATTTTTCTATTTTTGGCATTCCCACTCCTGTCCGCTCCTGTTCATTTTTATTCCCGTCCCATCCCAATCACGGGATTGATAAAATTTTGACTCCCATCCCGCGGGAATCCCGCAGGAATCACATGACCCACGGGAATTCCCGAAAAATGTCATCCTCTAATGCAGACAGAGTGGGCATGGATGAAGCGAGTGCATCACGGCCTCCGCTTCTGTTCCCTGTTATATCCACTTTTCTTCCTCATGTATTCGCTGATCCAGCCCGCGACATTTGTCATTTCCGCCCACCTTTGTTGCGGACGCTCAGCTTTTGTCTCCTCATTCCATCCGCAAATCCTCCTAAACACCAGTGGGACAGGGCCCTAAGTGATGATCAATATTTAGATCATTGATCAACAATGATTTTGAGGACAGTGAACTTATATTAATGATACCCAATCTAAGGACCTCAGTGGGGTTGACAGTTGAACTGTTTGGGTTAGGGGTGGTTCCAGAGTCGCATATATAAGATGCCTAGAAGTAGATTTAGGTTTGAGACATTCCATGCGCGTTGTAGGTAGCAGACACGAAATCTTTGCTATTGCTGGAACAACCACTGGGCCATCCTCAGTTTCAACATCATCCATATAGTAATGGGTATTAAGTTTGGAAAAGCATATCCCTCTAGTATTTTATGGACCGACTATGAAGCAGGCCACAGTCTCAACTTGTTGAAATTCCCTCCCTGCGAATAAACTGCAACTATCACCATAGTGGATTTTCGGCACTAAATTCCCTGCTAAGCAAATGGATTCCACACCCACATTTGTCATAAGCCTTGCAGGGGTCTCTAATCACCTGCATCGTGGCCTGCTGTAGATTCCTAATGTTAACCCTCCCTGTAGAGCTCTATCTATGTTCGGCAGACAAGATGGCGGCGCCTTCCCCAGTAGGGTGGAGGCCGGCCGGCATCAGCAGCCATGGCGGCCCCAGAACGAAGGCCAGTTATCAATAAAGCTAAAGTCTTGCTGTCTACAAAACTGCACCAGCCACCTATTTAAACTAGTTCAGACCTGCTAGATGCTCATCAGTACCCCGGGGAGGGGAGGGGACCAGAGACGATGAATTGATGCCGATACATCTTTCTGGCAAAGGTCACAAGTCCTCTCTATGTCCATTTTTGTGACCTGAGTGCTTCATCCTGATATCATTGGTGCCAGCGTGAATAACTATGTGACTATTCTCATGTCATGTTCCTTCGTCTGTCTTCCCTTCTGCAGTGTCAGCACCCCTAAGATGAGATGCAATGTTGGGAGCTCTGGCCCCAGGAATACATTAACTCAGCCGCATCTGTAACCTGACTTGCGGGTGAACAGAATCCCCTATCACTAAGTCCGGTGTTTCGGCCTGGAGACAGGAGTGGAAGTCACTTGTGGGCTTAGAGAATTCACATCAGGCTAATCCAAGGGGGAGAACTGATTCACATTCGCACTGGCGAGTGTGATCGGGGGTGCCACAACCGGGGCACCAAGCCTACGGGGCTTCCTCCGCCTAGCCACAGTCTGAAAGCTGTCCTCCACAGCCGACGTTCTAAGCTGATGCTCATGGGCTCGCTAGCCAGCCCAACACTAACCTCATCTGGAGTGGCCCGTAAACATCTAAGTCCACTGAGCTAAGAAGCTGCTCTAACTTAACGGACATGGCTCTCTAAGAGAGCCCCCCTATCTTCTAACATCACGCAGGATTTACGGAGGGTGTAAAGTAGAATTAGTAGTGTACTTTGTGCACTAAGAAATTCAAGAATTTAGCCAAGCAAGACAACGAGCTACCAATAATGGATAGCTAACCACTCCTAAGGCTCACACAGACGAAGTAAAATGAATTAAAATCACAGCAGTTACAACTGAAAAACTAACAGAAGTATTAAACAGGTAAAGAAGTAGCAGTTATAAATACACTAAACAGTTAATAACTTATAGGAGTGTAAAAACAATGAAAATGAAAAATGATGACGGGGGTCCGAAATAGCTAATGCAAGCTAACCGCTAGCGAAAATGCTAGCCACTCTTAAGATTTTACACAGAAGTAAAATAATTACTTAAAATTCTCAGCAGTTCGACTGAAAAATGAACAGAAGTATTAAATGGGTAAAAAAGAAACAGCTATAAAAAGTAATGACGGAGAGGGGAGGGGTCAACCTAGCTAGCGAAAGCTAACCGCTAGCGAGTCACAAGAGGACTGTTGTTAAATAACGTTCAGAGTAGATACAATTAATAACCAGAAGAGTGCTAAACAGAAATAAAAGAAGCGTATACAACCATGTGAAGTTCAGAGTGGCATCACAGCAACAAACTATCCATCAGAAGCAAGTTGCCAGATCTGTGAAAATCAGTAAGCAGAAGCTTCGAGAATCAACACCATCCTGAAATGCAGCCGCCTTCTCTGGGTCAAGCTCATTGAAATGGACATATGAAAAGTGGAAAAGTGTGCTGTGGTCTGAGAGTCCACATTTCAAATTGTTTTTGGAAGTCATGAATTTCGGGTCCTCTGGACAAAAGAGGAAAACGCCATCAAGATTGTTACCAGCACAAAGTTCAAAAGCCAGCATCTGTATTGGTATGGGGTGTGTTAGTGCCCATAGCATGGGCACCTTACCATCTGTGATGGCACCATCAATGCTGAAAGTTACATCCAGGTTTTGGAGCCACACATGCGCCATCCAAGCAACGTCTTTTTCAGGGACGTCCCTGCTTATTTCAGCAAGACAATGCCAAGCCACATTCTGCACGTGTTACAACAGCGTGGCTTTGTAGTAAAAGAGTGCGGGTACTAGACTGAACTGCCTGCAGTCCAGACCTGTATCCCATTGAAAATGTGTGGTGCATTATGAAGCTCAAAATACAACAACGGAGACCCCGGACTGTTGAACAACTGAAGTTGTATATCAGCCAAAAATGGGAAAGAATTCCACCTACAAAGCTTCAACAATTAGTGAATTAGGCAATTCAGGTGCTGACTGCACCTGAATTGCCCCCATGGGGACTAAATAAATGATCAAAATCAAATTAGTGTCCTCAGTTCCCAAACGCTTATTGAGTGTTGTTAGAAGGGAAGGCGATGTAACACAGTGGTAAACATACCACTGTCCCAGCTTTTTTGAAATGTGTTACAGACATCCATTTCAACATGAGCAAATATTTGCACAAAAACAATAAAGTTTATCAGTTTGAACATTAAATATCTTGTCTTTGTGGTGTATTCAATTGAATATAGGTTGAAGAGGATTTACAAATCGTATTCTGTTTTTATCTACATTTTACACAATGTCCCAACTTCATTGGAATTGGGGTTGTACATCATGCTTGTGCGTGCATTTAGGGCACTGCTTTCTGCTGCCCTGTGACAGTGATGCACCAGCACTGCGTTGAACCACACCTTATTTTAAGAGCAACCATGGGTGCACCAATGAGCACAAGTGTACTTTCTATTTAACTCTCAAGCAACCAGCTGTTTTAGCAACAAAAATGACTGGGCGGAGTCATATATGACCCAGTTACATTTTAGACTTTTTAAAGGTTCAATTTGTGTTTATCATACCTATACTATTTCCTTTATCTATATCAAAAATTATAAAATGTTATAATATGCTTTATATGACCCACATAACAATTCATTATCTTTGTTACACTAATTGGACAATTTCTGTAAATAAAAAGCTGTAGGACAAGTAGGTAGCATGGTGGTTTAGTGGACAGTACTGATGCCTCACAGCAAGAACATCGTATAACTCTATAGTCCAAACTATAGCTTTTTGGAATCTTTGTGATCAGACAAATAATGCATAGTTTTCAAAATGATTGAAGCATCTTTTAATTTTGACACCTATGTAATTCTTCAACTGACCCCTACCTGGCTGCCTCGTGAACATTCAAGTGGCCATTCGGTTTTTCCAAGAGTAATGTCTAAGTGGTATTTATGCCGAATTTCTATCACCATTGCAGGATTCCTCTGTAAATTTTCTGTTATCTAATGCACTATTTACCATTGAGGAATTACAGCCATTTTCATAAAGAGTCCTTCCATTTCTAGAGACCACAACTGGACAAACTAAATATTAGCTTTAATATAAAACAAATTCACTTTTACTGAATATTTCCACATATCTGAAAATGTCTTGGACATCATTTACATCAATCATCAAGAAATACAAACAGTATGACGCTGTTTGGTAGATCTTTGTTGGCAGGTTGGCAGCTTTGAAAAAGTGAGCAACAATGCTGGACACGACAGTTCATGTCATACCTTGGGTTTATTATGTCTGTAATGGAATAGAAGTCAAAGTAAAATTAAGGATCACTAAATGTATTTTTTTTATTATTATTATTATTTTGCATTTTCTCTGTCATCCCAGGTTTTTCTGATTTTGGAATGTAATTAACGTCTGTAGATGGATCTGTATTCTTTTTTTTAGTGTACAATTGTGGTTCATATGATTTTATTGTATGTATTTCGTAAATACTGTTAAATTGTAAATACTATTTTTGAATGTTCAGTTGAAGTGTAAAAAAAGATAATTATGTTATCTAAATATTTGATCTTTTTTAAACCAACAGACTATTTCTGGTTTGTGACATTTCTTGTACAAGATGAAGAAACTCCCTTCCGATATTCCAAATTTAGTGCTAAATCTGGTATTAAGTTTCTATGACATGTATGGTTGATTAGGGGGCATCAGCTCATTTACATTTACAACTGGGACAGTAAGAAGTTATTTGTTACAGAGCTAAAAATGTAAGATGTTTTTAGGAGGTGTCTATGATATTTTTAGCACTTGATTATCCTGCGGAACATGACCGATTTAATCACAATGCTTGCAATGTGTGATCAGAGCTATTGATAGTATAGTATAGTTAGATAGTATAGTTCAGATATATCAGCAATCTCAAACTTCATGTGGTTTCCCTCCAGGTGCTCCAGCTTCATCCCACATCCAAAGATAAAGACTAATGTTTCTTTATTTATCACACATTCATGTGGGGCAATGTGCTCAGAGGTTGAGCAGTTTATTACATTAAGTGCCATGCTCCAAGATGTGTCCACACTCAGGAGTAATCAGGCCCTGACCTAAACTCACATCAATTAATGGATAGCTGCATCTTCATATTCATACATAATGTCCATTCTTAAAAGCAGCACTTTAGAAGATGAGTGAGGAATCTGAGTTTTTGGGTTTGCAATTGGCCTGGATCAAGATTCAGAACCAGGATTTGTATAACTTCCTGGACTCAGAAGTGTGTCTGTATATGATCTCAGCAGTGACAACAGAATTCATAACTCCAGGTGAACTCTTCACAACATCTGGACCGGGACCAGCAGATTCATTTGTCTATTATATAAATATCTGATCCTCTTCTGTATTTGTTTTGACAAATAGCCTATTGGCTGTACAAATCTGTGACTATGTTTGAATAAATGTAATTGCACAGTAATAGCACGGAAAATGCACATTTATTGTGGAACTCTCTTGAAAACATTGATCATGTCCTTCAATTTCTATTTATGTCTGGTTATTAAATGCTAACCAAGATGACGGAGCTCTGGCAACAGCCAGTAAATGAGCAGACTGCCCCAGTCCTCCATCTAGTGATTAAATAGAATTGATGTATCAGACAGAATTGTGACATAGTCCACCTTAAAGTGAGCATCCCATCATCATGGTCCTAAAGGCTGACAACAGAATACAAAACTACTATTTCCTATGATTCCTATGATGAACTGTCATTTTTTGAATGTTTTTCTGTTGAATTTATGTTATTTGGCTGAGACAATCTGCCTGGCGTACTGTTCTTCATTCACTTTGATACAGCAGTGAATGAAGTGAATGAAGAGGCTGTCAAATGGTTTCTTCTATCTATATACAACAATCGAAAACACAGAATAAACAGAGACGTTCCATGAATGAAACCTTTGATTGAGAACACTGGAATATTATCAGCTTTAATGGTTAATTCTTTGAAGCTCTTGCGAACTGGGCGTCACTACAGTAAAAACACACCAACCTAAAAATCATCTCAAAACAATTAGCGTTGCACTCTATGCAGACAGAAAAAAAAAAAAGACCAAAAGTTGCATAACTTAGGACCCCCATTCACAAAGTTTGTTGTATGACAAATTAAATATCCCCCAGAGGGTTTCATGTGTCAACAAGTTCATTATGATCCTTGAAGTGCTGAGGCTGGTAGAACCTCCCTCTAATCATTAGCTGGGGTTATGTAAACACTGACACGAGCATCAGCTTAGGGCCCCTTCACACATAGTACAAATACAGTGAGGAAAATAAGTATTTGAACACCCTGCGATTTTGCAAGTTCTCCCACTTAGAAATCATGGAGGGGTCTGGAATTTTCATCTTAGGTGCATGTCCACTGTGAGAGACATAATCTAAAAAAAAAAAAAAAAAAAAAAATCCGGAAATCACAATGTATGATTTTTTTAATAATTTATTTGGATGTTACTGCTGCAAATAAGTATTTCAACACCTGTGAAAATCAATGTTAATATTTGGTACAGTAGCCTTTGTTTCCAATTACAGAGGTCAAATGTTTCCTGTAGTTTTTCACCAGGTTTTCACACACTGCAGCAGGGATTTTGGTCCACTGCTCCATACAGATCTTCTTTAGATCTTTCAGGTTTGGAGTTTCAGCTCCCTCCAAACATTTTCTATTGAGTTCAGGTCTGGAGACTGGCCATGCCACTCCAGGACCTTGAAATACTTCTTACGGAGCCCCTCCTTAGTTACCCTGGCTGTGTTTTTGGGGTCATTGTCATGCTGGAAGACCCAGCCATGACCCATCTTCAATGCTCTTACTGAGAGAAAGAGGTTGTTTGCCAAAATCTCACAATACATGGCCCCATCCATTCTCCCTTCAATACGGTGCAGTCGTCCTGTCCCCTTTGCAGAAGAGCACCCCCAGAGTATGATGTTTCCACCCCCATGCTTCACGGTTGGGATGGTTTTCTTGGGGTTGTTCTCATCCTCTAAACATGGTAAGTAGAGTTTATTCCAAAAAGCTCTATTCTGGTCTCATCTGACCACATGACCTTCTCCCATGCCTCCTCTGGATCATCCAGATGGTCACTGGTGAACTTCAAATGGGCCTGGACATGTACTGGCTTGAGCAGGGGGACCTTGCTGCCCTGCAGGATTTTAAACCATGACAGCATCATGTGTTACTAATGTAATCTTTGTGACTGTGGTCACAGCTCTCTTCGGATCATTGACCAGGTCTTTCTGTGTAGTTCTGAGCTTTCTCAGAATCATCCTTACCCCACAAAGTGAGATCTCGCATGGAATCCCAGACTGAGGGAGATTGACAGTCATCTTGTGTTTCTTGTTGTTGTCTTCTACCGTGCTGCAGTCCATCCCAGCCTTGTGCAGGTCTACAGTTTTGTCCCTGGTGTCCTTAGACAGCTCTTTGGTCTTGGCTATGGTGGACAGGTTTGGAGTGTGATTGATTGAGTGTGTGAACATGTCTTTTATACAGGTAACAAGTTCAAACAGGTGCAATTAATACAGGTAAAGGGTGCAGAAAAAGAGGGCTTCTTAAAGAAAAATTAACAGGTCTGTGAGAGCCAGAATTCTTGCTGGTTGGTAGGTGTCCAAATACTTATTTGCAGCATACAAATCAATTATTAAAAAATAAATTATTTAAAAAAATGATACATTGTGATTTCCAGATTTTTTTTTTTTTTTTTTTAGATTATGTCTCTCACAGTGGACATGCACCTAAGATGAAAATTTCAGACCCCTCCATGATTTCTAAGTGGGAGAACTTGCAAAATCGCAGGGTGTTCAAGTACTTATTTTCCTCACTGTAAGT
Organism: Thalassophryne amazonica; assembly: GCF_902500255.1. NCBI lineage: Eukaryota > Metazoa > Chordata > Actinopteri > Batrachoidiformes > Batrachoididae > Thalassophryne > Thalassophryne amazonica. The sequence goes on from NC_047108.1 coordinate 44,596,990, forward strand.
ACAAATCAGGGCGAATCACGGTGGAACAGTGAGAGAACCATGAAAACATCGAGCCAACAGGCAGGTGTGAATGATGCTGCTGTGACTGTTTTTCCATTGTGACAGTGTCACTGTATATATATATATATATATATATATATATATATATATATATATATATATATATATATATATATATATATATATATATATATATATATACATGGAATTCCATAGGCAAAATGAAGTCACATCTATCATTGTTCTGCTGCACACCCTGTGTGCTGGGTTAGCCAGCAGGTCTGCTTCACCAACCAAACATTTGTTTTTGTTAAGTAAGCAAATTAACAGATCCTTTATTTTCATTATTTAACAGCTTTCTTCCTGTTTGTGGGGATTTGATAAGGATGGAAATAACGGAGACATTAACAGCGTCGGTTTGGGTTGGACTCGGACAGAAACACTAAAATACCTGTCAGGTTTGGGTTGGGTTCAGTCACTACTCTGTCGGCCAAGTGTCAGGTCTGGACAGAAATATGAGGTCTGAACCCTACTCCACCAAATACATGTTTCATAAATGTGTAGCAATACACCCATTTTGGGGTGACAGGGTATGACATAGAGCTATTCCCTTCATTATGTATTTAGGCAGCTAAATTGGACAATGCAAGAAGCAAATGCAATAGATACATTCATTGGGATACTTTTATATGTTATAGAAAAGCCTTTTATCAAGTTCTAGATTTCTCTGGATGCCCCAGAATTGGTTGTCTGGTGGAGGTATTAAAAATGGGGGTGGGGAAGAAAACAACAACAACAACAACAAAAAAAACCTGTCTCCCTTCTTGGCAATTTCAAGGAATGTTTTGAGATATGGGAACCCATTCTTGGTGTGGTGGACTCCTCTGGACTGGAATTTGTTCAGTCTAATTAACAACAATGGAATATCTGCCATATCTGAAAAAAACAAAACAAAACAAAAAAAAACAAAACAAAATATAACTGTTCTATTAAGGCAATTTGGAATATGGAAGAAAAATGTACATGAATTTGTAAATGCCGATGTACATAACAGTCAGAAGCAATGAAAAAGGTGAAGAATCACCAGAAGGGGGCAGTATGTACCTTCTGATGGATGAATGTGTCCCTGCCCTGTGTCTGCAGGCTGACTGCAGTTTAATTCACAGCTGCTTCTCTGTTCTCAGTGTTCCGATCCAGTACCGCTGTATATCTGCTGTACCAGTTGGCCAGCACTCAATCTGTTCACTTTAAAACAATGCCACTGGGTAAAGTGTTGTTACTTCTAAGTTTACCCACAGGCATACATAGCCAGAGTGAAACAAGCCATCCCAAGAAGCAAATCATTAAAAAAAGGATGAAAGAAAACGTATGCAAATGAAGAACTGGTGTGAAAGGTGACTAATTATTATATTGTAAATTAATTTTGACAGCCTTTGATGCTGAAATCAATAAACAAAATGTGGATGCCAAACACTTTATGGACAAGCAGCACAGTGAACTGTAAAGATTCGTGATTGTTGGGAGCAGCTTAATTGCATCAAATGAAAGTCATCACCAGTGTTGCCACAGTTACTTTGAAAAAGTAATCCAATTACTGATTACTGATTACTCCTTGAAAAAGTAACTTAGTTACTTTACTGATTACTCAATTGTAAAAGTAACTAAGTTAGATTACTAATTACTTTTTTAGTTACTTTTCCCAGCTGCCGACAACAAGCCTCTGCCACCTCAACATGACAATGATACCTGTTTTGCCAAAACTCACTTTATAGTCACTCTTTCTTGATTTCAATGAAATAAATACTTGTTTTATAAAAAGTAAAATAAAGACCTCTCTCTTGACCTCATATTTAACTGTTGACAGCACTGTAACAGTAAAACTTGCAATTTCGAACCTACATTGTTTATAAATGTAACTATTAAATTCTAACATTTTTCTAACATTTAAATTCTCTCTAAACATTTTACTTGTTGAAATTATTATTAGTTTAAGCAATAGTAGTTGTAGTAAAAAACGGCTTCAAAACTGGACCTTTAATCTAGGGGTGTTGTGGGGGGGGCACATCCTTGCCCCACGCCCCCATCCCATCTGGATTCGCCCCTGCTTTGGCGTTTGAGCACAAAGAATGGATAACATATATTTATGCAGAAAACAGGACCAGATTTACAGGTAAGAAAGTTTTATTGTGTTTTCACATCATGTGGTCCTCAGAAAGAGAGTTTAGGTGCATTTGAGTGGAAAATAGGGTTAGTTGTTGACGCGTCGCCGAGGATCAGCTGTTTTTAACGAGACGATACGGAGCGGCTCAGCTCAGAATTCTAAATAAAGGAGAAAAAAAGTATAAAAATGTCTTTGTAAAGCTCAGTGCAGGTGTGCTGATCACCACGCTTTAAGAGGTGAGGACGAGTCGAGCAGCTGCAAAAAAAACGCGGATGAAAAGCTCACAGCTCACTGAAAGTGGGACGTTCAGTCGAACCCCGACCTCCTGCCCACGGACCAAGTTTAATGCTGTTATCGACCCACAATGAAAAATAATAGTAACGCACAGTGACATGGAGAAGTAACTTTAATCTGATTACTGATTTGGAAAGATTAACGCGTTAGATTACTCGTTACTAAAAAAAGTGGTCAGATTAGAGTAACTAAGTAACGCGTTACCGGCATCACTGGTCATCACAAGGTATATAAAAAAAGATATATTTTAGCAGGTCAAGCACAGGAACGATGGAGCCAGCAAGTCAATGAGGGTGTGAAAAAAATTCTCACGAGTAGTTCCGTAAAATTCAGGTCTAAAAGATGACACATCAAAATACAAAATCTTACCAAGTTTATTTGCCTTATTTCTAGTCAAAATATCTAAGTATACTTAATATAAGAAAAAAATAAATAAGCCATATTTCAGTAAGATGGGACTTGTTTTTTAGATGGTGTATATCAAAATCTTAAGTGAGTGTCTAGGAAATGTCTTACTGTGAGTCATTTCTGAGATGTAACAAGCTTTTGACTCACTGTAAGATTTTTGAGCTGCTTTATTGTTTGTAAAAGGTGGAATACTTAATAATAATGAACATCGAAAAAATAAAATCCAATAGGCCATCAGCCTCATCCGCCATGAGGTAGAGGTGGGCAATACTGGGAATTCTGGTATTGATCCGATACCAAGTAAATACAGGCCCAGTATCACTGATATCAATACTGATACTTTTTCATATTTCAATTTAATTCAATTTCAATTTATTAATTTATATAGCGCCAACTCACGACAAAGTCGTCCCAAGGCGCTTCACACAATACACAACAACATAAATTAATCTAAAATCAAAATTAAAAGCAAGAAAAGCACAATAAAAAGACAAAACACAGTAGAATAAAAAGAAATTACAAAGCAAGCACAAACAGATTAAATTAATGATAAGACAGGTAAGACAGAACATTTCAAATCAAACCTGAAAAATCTGATTTCATACAACATGCTCATCAGCTAATTCAAAATTTTCTAAACAGTCTGTAATTCTCTCATTGCACTTTACCAGTTAATTCTATCTGTTAAGTTCCCTCGTGGACTTTCACAACCCTCCATGATCAATCACATGCACCTCAGATTGTTCCTCCTCTGCTTCATTTTCCTCACTTGTGGCTGACTATGCTGCGGGCAATCAGCTCTTTCATGATCTCGTTGGTGCCACCGTAGATGGGCTGAACACGGGAGTCCACGAACGCCTTAGCGATGGGATATTCCCACATGTAGCCCCAACCTCCATGGAGCTGTAGGCACTGAGTGGCAACCTTGTTCTGGAGTTCAGAGGCCCAGAACTTGGCCATGGAGGCAGTGGAGCTGTCAAGTCGTTTCTCAGAGTGGAGCTGAAGACAGTTATCTACGAAGCTTCTGCCCACACAGATCTCAGTCTTTAGCTCAGCTAGCTTGTGCTGCACAGTCTGTAGGTCAGCAATGGTCTTGCCAAAAGCCTTCCTCTGCAAAACGTAGTTCCTGGTTTCCTCAAACATGAACTCAGAGCTCGCTATGGCTACGTCACCAATCACCAGACGCTCCTGTGGCAGTTCTTGCATCAGGTAGTAGAATCCCTTGTTGGATTCCCCCAGCAGGGCGTCAGCTGGGAGCCGTACATCTTCAAAAAACAACTCAGCTGTATCCTGTGCCTTCAGGCCAATCTTCTCCAGCTTGCGTCCCTTGTGGAAGCCCTTCATGCTGGCCTCCACCAAAAACAGACTGATGCCATGTGCTGCAGATTTGGCGTCACGGTCTGTGACAGCCACAACCACCACAACATCACACAGCCAACCATTTGTTATGAAAACCTTGTTGCCATTGAGGATCCAGTCACTGCTGTCCTTTTTGGCATACGTCCTCACACCCTGAAGATCACTGCCTGCTCCTGGCTCTGTCATGGCGATGGCTGAGATACATTTCCCAGCAATCATCTTGGGGATGAAGCGGTCGATCTGTTCATTGGTGCCATAGTTGACGATGTAAGGCATGATGATATCAGAGTGCACCATGATTCCTGGACCTGTGCAGTTGCAATACGCCTGCTCCTCCCACACGACAGCAGCAGAAAACAGGTCACCTCCAATGCCACCGTGTTCCTCTGGTGTCATTATTCCCAGCAGGCCTTGTTGCCCAGCCTTCTCCCAGAACTCTCTGCTGACCTGACCCGACTTCTCCCACTCGCTGTGGTATGGAACCGCCTCTTCTTGGAAGAAGCGCCGGACATTTTGTCTGAAAAGATCATGGTCCTCAGTGAAAATGCGAGGGGTACCGATATCCATCAGGGTCTTGGCGGTGGAGGGCTCGGGACGAACTGAGCGGACAGGCTGACCATGACGATTAGCTTCTGCATGCTTTAACCTGATGGCCACAGCGGAGAAAATGTGAGCACGACCGCAAACATTTTTCAGCCCAAAACTCGCTGAGACAAACTTTTTAACAAACATTCTCAAGAAAAAAAACAAAAAAGGACAACCGCCTCTTCTACTTCTGTCAAGTTAAACGGCCGTTGGCATCGCACGAATATTTAAGCTTCATAGATCCAAAGGATCCAAAAGACCTAGGATAGAATTTCACCAAACATTGTACGTGACAACAAAATACTTTATTATCACAATCAACATTTTTGTTTTAAAAAATATCACTCAACACAACTTAAAACAAAATCTCCTGAGGTAGAGGGCTGACAAACCACAATACAAGGGTGCGCTGCTCCGTGTTGTGTGACACAGCGCAGCGCTGCTCTTACAGACAGAGAGTAGACTTTGATGAGTCTGCGTGCGCAGCAGTCAGTGCGTGTGGGAGAGATAAAAAGCTTGAGTATTGATCTTTTTACACAAGGATCATTCAATATCAATACCAGCATTGGTATCGATATTAGGATCAATCCGCCCACCTCTGCCATGAGGATCCCTAAAAGCCATGGGCGCTGACATTTTGAATATGGGCAGTGACTGTGTGAATGATCACATGCCATTTGCTTCACCTGCCACAAGGACCTATTCCTGGCGACGTCACTTCCTGTTTGTTTTCATATCAAATCGCAGAATGTCACTTCCGGTTTGTTTCTGTGTCTCATCCACCTTAAGGACTCGTAGTAGTGAAGGTCACATGATGTGATCTAAAATAGCATGGGGGAAGAATAAATTTGGCAGTGGCAAAAAAGAAAATAAAAATAAAATAATCGGTCGCGGAACGTCACTTATGGTTTGCTTCCACATCAGTTAGTGTCCGCTTCATTCACCTATAGTATCTCTAGAAGCAAAGGTCACATGATGCAATCTAAAATAGAGTGGGGGAAAAATTGATTCGGCAACCGCAAAAAAAAAAAAAAAAAAAGGTCGTGGAGCGTCACTTCCGGTTTGCTTCAGTGTCAGGTTAGTATCCGCCTCATCCTCCTACAGCACCCCTAGAACTGAATGTCATTCGAGGTCTGTCAATAAAGTAACGGTCCTTTTTATTTTTTTTCAAAAACTATATGGATTTCATTCATATGTTTTTACGTCAGACATGCTTGAACCCTCGTGCGCATGCGTGAGTTTTTCCACGCCTGTCGGTGACATCATTCGCCTGTGAGCACTCCTTGTGGGAGGAGTCGTCCAGCCCCTCGTCGGAATTCCTTTGTCTGAGAAGTTGCTGAGAGACTGGCGCTTTGTTTGATCAAAATTTTTTCTAAACCTGTAAGGCACATCGAAGTGGACATGGTTCGAAAAATTAAGCTGGTTTTCGGTGAAAATTTTAACGGCTGATGAGAGATTTTGAGGTGATACTGTCGCTTTAAGGACTTCCCACGGAGCGAGACGTCGCACAGCGCTCTCAGGCGCTGTCGTCAGCCTGTTTCAAGCTGAAAACCTCCACATTTCAGGCTCTATTGATCCAGGACGTTGTGAGAGAACAGAGAAGTTTCAGAAGAAGTCGGTTTCAGCATTTTATCCGGATATTCCACTGTTAAAGGAGATTTTTTTAATGAAAGACGTGCGGACGGATTGCAGCGTCGGCTCGCAGCTGCTGCGACGCTCCGCCAGAGGAAAAACATCTCTGTTGGAAGCCTTAAGGACAAGTTGGAACATGTCCAGCTGTTAAACAATTTCTCATATACTCACTCCACTGAAAGCCATCAAAAGCCGCCTGGATTTTACAAATGGTTATCAACACGGAGGTGTTTTTCCTGTGCCTGCACCGCGGTGATTTTAATGAATGAAAGCGCAGACAGCAGCTGATTCATGCTCTGTTGGCTTACACAGCTAATTTACTCCTATTCTGTATAAAACGTGTAACCTCTTAATTTTGCTCTCTGTGTGACACCAGGATGATGCATTTCACTTAAAAATAAATATGCCACTGAGTGTTTCTCAACTGCCCTCAAAAGTATTTGAACACTTGGTATTTCACATGTTTTAATTTGCTTATGCCACTTCAAATACAACAAATAATTACCGAAATAAATCTAAAGTTATCTTCCTTAAACTCAAAGCAAATGTCTAAAACTTGATATAAATTAATTAAAAATACAAAATACAACTTTCTGATGAAGTCGTGTGGAGGATTTTCTTAAAAATGGATGCCTGCAACACGTTTCCAAAAAGCTGACTGGGAAAGTTGATGAATGCTCAATGAACACCTGTTTGGAACATTCCACAGGTGAACAGGTTAATTGGAAACAGGTGAGTGTCATGATTTGGTATAAAAGGAGCATCCCCAAAAGGCTCAGCCGTTCACAAGGAAAGATTTCAATTTCAAAGTGAAAAGATTTCAAAGTGCAATTTGGATATGTGTATTAGGGATGTGCAATATGTATGATTGATGTGTGTATTAAGTTATGTAATATGTATGAGTCATGTAATTATGTCATGGCAGTTTTACTTTTTACTTGTGCAGCTCTTGGAGTCTAAGACAAATTTCCCGGAAGGGACAGTAAAGTGTATTGTATCGTATCGTATCGTATCGTAGATGTAGTAACGAACTGTGTTAACTGACAGTGGTTTTCTGAAGTGTTCCTGAGCCCACGCTGTATGATCCTTTACACAATGATGTCGGTTTTTAATGCAGTGCCACCTGAGGGATCAAAGGTCACAGGCATTTACTGTTGGGTTTTGGCCTTGCTGCTTACATGTAGAAAGTTCTCCAGATTCTCTGAATCTTCTGCTTATATTATGGACTGTAGATGATTCCTTGCAGTTGAAGTTGAGAAACATTGTTCTTAAATGGTTGGACTATTTTTTCACGCAGTTGTTCACAAAGTGGCGATCCTCGCCCCATCTTTGCTTGTGAACGGCTGAGCCATTTGGGGATGCTCCTTTTATACCCAATCATGACACTCACCTGTTTCCAATTAACCTGTTCACCTGTGGAATGTTCCAAACAGGTGTTCTTTAAGCATTCATCAACTTTCCAAGTCTTTATTGCCCATGTCCCAGCTTTTTGAAACGTGTTACAGGCATCCATTTCAAAATGAGCAAATGTTTGCACAAAAACAAAAAGTCTATCAGTTTGAACATTAAATATCTTGTCTTTGTGGTGTATTCAATTGAATATAGGTTGAAGAGGATTTGCAAATCATTGTATTCTGTTTTTATTTACATTTCAAAGAATGTCCCAACGTCATTGGAACTGGGGTTGTACATGAGGAATATGAATGTGTGAATGTTTTGGCAGGTTAAATTGTTCATCAATGTGATGGCCTGTGGGAAGAAACTGTTCCTGTGTCTGGGTGTTTTGATGCACAGAGCTCTGTCACATCATCCAGAGGGGAGACCAAACAGAGATGGAGATGCACAGAACAGACTGGATGATGGATGCATAAAAGATGAAGATGGAGTCTAGGTGGGAGGTCCACATCGGGTCTTGGGAGATGGTGGATCCCAGGAGGATCCACAGTCGGCACTGTGTTGTTGAGGATGGAGACGGAGATGGGGGGGGGGGGGGGGGTGTTAGTGGGCCTCCATGGTCTTGATTGGGTTCATGTCCAGATTGTTCAGTTTGTCTGCCCAACTAAAATCTCTTTTCTCATCCTCAGCAGTGATGGTCATGAGAGGTGTTGAAGAAAGTGAGGGAGTCGTGGAGGGAGGGGAGTGTGGGCAGGTCGGTGGGAGGAGGGGGTGGTAAAAATTAGGGTGTAAGATGAGTGCACAGGGGAGGGGGAAGAATGACAGGAGCTGGGAGAATGGTGGGAAGTGTCCATGTAGACACGTCTGTTGAAGAACAAGTTTAACTCATTGGCCTCATGTAGGTCACCTTTTTTCATTATCTGGTATGCCTTCTTACCATGACCATGTCTCCACTCCTGAATGCTGCCTTTTTCCTGTTCAGTGTCACTTTGATGTCCCTGGTCACCCATGGTTTGTTACTGGGGTAATGGTCAGTGGTGGGCACAGATAACCAAAAAATTAACTTCGATAACAGATAATCAGATAAGTTATCTTTGATAAAGATAAAACGATAAACCACCCAAAAATGTATCGGAAGTTACAGATAACCGATAAATTCCAGTATTGTCTCTGGTACACTTGCAACTACTAACAAGCTGATTTTGAGTTTTAACACCACAATCACTTCTGGTAGCATCAAAAGCGACAAGAGACCCAAACAATGAGCCAACACTTCTGCCTTTGAACATCCTGCCACCTGCTGGAAGCTCCTGTTTACTACATGGCTTCCAGCACAGAAGCAAGCTGAGAGGAGCCATGAAGCTCAACTCTCTACTCAATCACAGCGCTTCCATCAGGCGGAGGTCTTGGAAAAAGAAGCAGTGCTGAGTTATGGTTTGGTGTATAAATAAAATGAATAGTGATAGAATAACTCCATTAATGTCAATTATGTCATTTATACAAAGTTAAAATATAACATATATCTTTTAATGATGAATAATGCACTAATTCTGAAGTTTTGTAACAAACACAGACAGATCGCAAAGGATTCTGGATAAAATGTGCCTCCGCTAACACTGATTTGGTTGAGTCATTCATTATGTAAACCAACACATTAATGTGAGGTGTGTCGTGTGTTGGTGTTTACAGATAAATGTGCTTTTGTAAAATATTCCATTTTTTTATTTGTAAAAAAACGCATTTTCAAAAAAAAAAAAAAGCCAAGTTGTAATTAGATAACCGTCTGATATAACCAGTGTCAAAAATAAATAGAACACTATCATGATCTACTGGTGCCAGACGTTCAGTACTTAAGCTGGGTTTACACTGTGCAAGTTTTGGCCCTTTTCAGGTGATTTTTCATTCGTGCGAGAATTTTTTGGATCGCACTGAGTTTCAGGTTAATCACGCGTCCTGCATTGTTTAGTATACATGGAGTAACGAGCTGCGTTTAACATCTCATGACCACCTCCTGATCGGCGATCGTATGGTCGGATGAAAATCAAACCTGTTTGATATTCTGGTCGGCTGTCGTGAGGGTATCCCGCTACTGAAGTGCTACAAGCATCCAACCTCTTGCACTGTGAGACGTGAGGTTAATTTAAATAACTTGTCCGAAATTAGTTGGTTAAAATTTGAACCATAAGTTAAAAATGTATGCCTCTGGATGACTTGGGTGATATTGCCCACGAATCAGTATGGGGTTAAAAGAAATGAGGGTTTTTTTTGTGACCAGTTCTCCTTTGCTTGCAGAGGATACAGTGGTTTCTTCTACAAGCAGCTCTCCTCTGTTTTGCAGAGGGTAGAACTACACATCTGCTACAAAATATTTAACAGGTAGGTGCTCAACTGATTTTAAATTTTATAAATGTTTGTAGCTGTTCAGCTTTATTTACCATGTTATTGGTCTAAAAATTATCGGACAAAAATTTATCGCAAGATAATTAGTCCGATAATGGTTTTTAAAGTTATCTAAAAAGATAATCCGATAACGAAAACATTATCTTTGATAATTATCGGTTATCGGATTATCGGAACTGTGCCCACCACTGGTAATGGTGCACAGACTTGGTTGGGATGATATTGTCTGTACAGAAGTTGATATAATCCATTATGCAGTCTGTAATGCTTTTGATGTCCTCCCCCTGCAGCCCAGTCTCACATTTTTTTTTCGTGCTCCCGTGACGAAATGAGTCAAATTTTTGTGACGCAGTTTTCTTTAACTCACATATCCTAACCCTACGCCCACCCCCCACCCTAACCATAACCACCCCGGCCCCCCCCCCCCCCCCTTTCACTTTTAATTTTGTGCAGCCATCACGGAATGAATGAGAATGAATTTGTGCTGCCATGACGAAAATGAGGCGCTTTTCGTCACATCACGAACCAATAGATTAATGCAGTGATTCTCAACCGTGGTGCCGCGGCACCCTAGGGTGCCGTGATCGATCGTCGGGGGTGCCGTGGGTATTTTTCATATTCGCGATTACCGTGAATTATTTATTTTATCCATAAAGCATAAAACGACTCAGAATCTGACGTCAAACGTGCTGCAGCCTCGCTCTCGTCTTAAGGCGGGACAATAACAAGGAGGCTGACGGCCGATTAAAACAGTGTCGTCTCCTTCAAAAGGCGTCTAAAATGCGGAGCTGTCGGTGTGTGTGTCTGTGCCTGTGTGCGCGCGCGCGGAGTTAACAGGCTGCAGACTGCGAGGGAGGGGGTGGGTGAGGGAGGGGGTGGGTGAGGGAGGGGAGGGGGTGGGTGAGGGAGATTCCTGAATGCAGGCGCGACACGTTCAGTGCGCAGTGAGCGCAGAGCAGAGAGAGGATTTTAACCCAACGGAACGGAAACATGAAGCTGCCTTTACTTCTCTCTGAACTTTCTCTAAAGGTGTGATTCTGCCGTTACCGTCCTGTTCACACCATGTGCGCGTCGTATGCTGAATTTATGAGATCATGAGATGAAATAAACGGTCAAATATCTTTAAAAACATATTTAAAAAATGAGAATATATGAATGAACTGAGAGCCACAAAAAAAAAAAAAACAATGTTCAGACGCAGAGATCACAAAAAGCAGGTGAGAACTCTGAACTTTAACAGCTGTTATTTTCCAAAGGTACGAGTATTTATTTGTTCAATCTTGAGCTTAATGCAGTGTTTAAGCGCAAAACGTGACTGATGAGGAGAAACAATTTCAGAAATGCAACAGAAACAACCACAAATCAGAAAAAGTTGGGACTGTATGTAAAATGAAGATAAAAATAAAAATGTTGCACCATTCCCAGTTTCACTCACAGAAGCCAAACGTTCTTCCAGAGTTGTGTAATTATACTACAATAGTAGAATATAAAGAAGGGGAAAAAAAAAAAAAATAGACAATATGTTCGTCAATCGCAATTATTTGTCTGACAATTAATCATCTCCAGAAATTCCTAATCGTGACAGCCCTACTTGAGATCAGAGCGCAAAATGCTTGGGGATTTTCGAAATGCGGTGTTTTCTGTATCGATTTTCTATTGCGATAATTGGTTTTGCGCAAAACCAGAGGTAATAGCATTATAATATTATTTTAGTTGGTGGTGTGCCGCAGGATTTTGTAAATATAAAAAGGGTGCCGCGGCTCAAAAAAGGTTGAAAATCACTGGATTAATGTATATTTCGTGCTGCTGAAGCACGACTTGCTGTGAGACCAGGTTGCCCCCTGTGCATCACGGAGCACACCACAATTGGCCAGCTCAAAACATCCACTGAGACTGTCTCCTGCCTCCTGTGATCTGGTGATCACAGTATGTGTGAAGTCTAGAGTGCTTCTCATATCAAACCCAGTGTAGAGTACCTAAAGCTCCAGTCACACAGCACTAACGAAGGACAACAAAGCCCAAACGAAACAAGAAATCTGGACTTTCGTTAACTTTTGGACACACTGTGCTGTGTTACATTAAGAACTGTGTAGATACAGTCACAGTGGAGAAACACATCTGGGTCTACTCCACTCAGAAACCCTGGACGACCAGGAACGTGAAGCAACTGCTAAGGGAGAGAAACTGCGCCTTCAAAGCTGACAGGGCTCTCTATAGCACAGCCAGCGCCAACCTGAAGAGAGGCATCAATCAGGCCGAGGAGGATTTCAAGAGGAGGATTGACAACCATCTGGACAGTAACAACAGCAGGCAGGCATGGTTGGCAGTCTAGCACCTCACCAACTACAAACTCAGCTTCAGAGGTGATGCCACATTGGCAAAAAAGTTAAATCTCTCCTTTGCTCTCTTTGAGACTGTGACATCAGGAGCAGCCACATCACCGCTAGCGGCTGGGAGTAACTTCACGGTGGGGGAACAGGAAGTCAGCCGCACCCATGTCAACCATGCAAAGCCACGGATCCCAATGGCATGTTGTGTGCTGCAAGACTGTACAGACCAGCTTGCTGAGATTTTCATCAAAATCTTCAGCCGGTCCCTGACACAGTCTGCTATCCCGTCATGCCCGAAGACCTCCACCATTGACCCCTACTCAAGAAATCCTCCATAGCGAGCCTCAACGACTACAGGTCTGTTGCACTCACACCGGTGGTGATGAGATGCTTTGAAAAACTGGTTATAAGTCATGTTATTCCTAACCCCCACTCAAGATACATACTAATTTGCTTACAAGGCCAACAAGTCAACAGAGGATGCCGTGACCACTGCCCTCCACACCACACTGACCCATCTGGAGCAACAGGGTTACTGTGCCGGTCTTCTCTTCATGGACTATAGTTCAGCATTCAACAACATCCTCCCCCATGGCCTCGTGAAGAAACTGCTGAATCTCGGTTTACCTCATTCCACATGTCTTTGGATTAAGGACATTTTGTCAGATGGCTCACAGAGTCAGGATTGGCCTCCACATATCCACAGCTCTCACACTCAGCACCGATTCCCCCAAGGCTGCATACTGAGCCTGCTGCTCTTCACCCTCTATACCTCTGACTGCACCCCTATCCACACTAGCAACACATTCGTTAAGTATGCAGATGATACCACAGTGGTAGGCTGTATCACTGGAGGAGATGAGTCGTCTATCAGGATGATGTGGAACAGCTGACGGTGTGGTGTAGAGAAAATAACCTGCTCCTGAACACATCCAAAATCAAGGAGCTAATCATAGACTAAAGGAGAAACAAAGCAGACATTCAGCTCATTATCATTGGGGGGGACCTGTGTACAAAGGGTCAGGGACTTCAGGCACAGCAAAGACTCCACTTTCTGAGGAAAAATAACAAACCAGAGATTGCTTGTATCCTTTTACCACTCTACCATGGACAGCATCCTCACATACTGCCTCTTTATGTGGTTTGCCAGCTGCACAAATAATTGCGATTGACGAATATATTTTCTATTTTTTTTCTTTTTTTCCCCTTCTTTATATTCTACTATTGTAGTATAATTACACAACTCTGGAAGAACGTTTGGCTTCTGTGAGTGGAGAAACTGGGAATAGTGCAACATTTTTATTTTTATCTTCATTTTCCATACAGTCCCAACTTTTTTTCTTTTCCAGACCATTAAAGTCTTCTTGTGGTTTACTCAGGTTTACTTGCCAGCTGCACGTTGGCAAACAGGAAAGAGCTCCTGAGGGTTACCGAAATGGCAGAGAAGATCACTGCGTGCCCTCTACCCACATTGGGGGACCTTCATGGATCTTACTGTCTCAGGAGAGCCAACACCATCCTAAAGGACTCATCCCACCCTGGCCACTCCCTGTTTGAGCTACTGCCATCAGGCAGACAGCAAGCAAGTACAAATAGATTGAAAAAAGTTTCTACCCAACTGCTTCTGTGTAGGCTCTCAGTTGTCCAGGTGGTTTCCATAGTAGAGAAGCTTGAAGCTGGACTGGGTTGCTACCAGTCCAGTCGAAGATTCAAGCTTCTCTACTACCCAACTGCTGTTAGTTTTGAATACCACTGGAACCATACAGCCATGTCACATGCCACACTTGAGTGCAATATTTTGTTTTTGTGCAATATCCAGTTTTGTATATATGTTTCTCTTTTTTATATGCAATCACTTTTTTGCTACTACATTCTTTTATATATATATATATTCTTTTATATATATATATATATATATATATATATATATATATATATATATATATATATATATATATATATATATATATAAATGCACTCTGGACATACCTCTTTCATTCTATTAAATTTTATGTTTATTATTTTTTTTTCTTTTCCAGACCATTAAAGTCTTCTTGTGGTTTACTCAGGTTTACTTTTGCACTGAAAGGCTTGCACCTTATCTTTCGTTGTACTGGTTGCAATGTCAAATAAAGTATCTGTATCTGTTTAACCTTCATACAGCTTCGTTCCTGCAGCTACTGCTTCACAAGAATTTTTAAACTTGAAAAACTTTGAATGAATACTGATGACAACCTCAATTCGCCCGTATTTCGTTTTGTTTTCTTTCTTGACGGTTTCCTATTGTTTGCTTCATTTTTGTAACATTAGCATTTCATTTGACTTTCGTCCAACTTTGTTCAACCTCCCAAGTCAGGTGTATTGAATGAAGGTTGACAATATCTGAGTGAGTCAATAACTAAAGCTTCGACGAGCTAAACGCAGCATCCTTGTATCGCTAATGAATTGTCCACGTTTGGGATGAAAAAGTGACATTTTCGTACAGAGACAATAGCTTTATAAGAATGTTTTTTCAACTACTTTAACTATGAACGCATGTTTCATCCATTTATGGCTGGCCTGCGTGTGTAGACACGTTGTTGTGAGACAAACAAAATTTCTCACCTGTTGTCAAGACAAAAAAAATTCCACACCTGCAAGTAATGCAGACATGAGGACAAGGCTGGCTGCACTCGGTTTTATACTGACTTTCGGTCACGTCATCGTGGATGTTTTGTTTTGATTTCCTTTAAGGTGTTAAGGTCGGCATTTGCTTTGTTTTTCTTCTGTTAGTTTCAGTTTTGTTTTGTTCCTTTTTTTGCTCTTGATTCACAGGCTTTTCAGAGATGGGAAAGGTGCAGGATCTTTCATTCACCTTTTCTCGATGATTTGTGACATTTTGACTTTTTATACTTCTTCCAGCTATCACTGTGTGCTGTGTGTCCAGGTCCTTACCTGGAAGACTTACCTGTAAGGGCAAATAGCCAGAGAAAAAGACAGAGATCTGGTTTTGAAAGTGTTGTGCCAACTGATGTTGACAAGTTGGCTGAAACATATACAGGATGAGTCACTTAAGCCTTATTTTCAAAGCTAATTGAGCTGACCATAGAAGATTATTATCTTTTGTGTGGTTATGAGTGGTAATTCCTCTTAGAACTGCATGAGCAGCACCGGGGGGGATAGTTAAGCTTAAATCCCCAGTGTGAAGTCTCTTCTGGTGGCCGACATCAGATGAGAGCATTGAATGTGAAGTGAGTAAATGTAACATTTACTAGCAGCTGCATAGTATACCTGTTACTGCAAAACTACATACATGAAAATGTGCATCAAATCCCAAGGAGAGAATGCAGCAGATAAGTGTAAGAATAGTTCAGTTGATAATACAAGCACTCAATTTGGTTATAAATAATGTGTATTGATAAGATTTTATTGATATCAATGCAATTATCAGTTCCGCTTACCGATCCGATTCCTTATCGATTCCCTTATCGATACTTCTTGTGAATTTTCTGTGTACTAAAAGTAGGCTTTACAGGTTTTCTATGTCAACAACATTTTATTGAGTCTTAAAGTAAATAAATATGAAATTGGTCACTGTATCCTTGATCTCTGGACATAAATAAAAATAAACAAAATCTGTAGTTTTTGTCAAAAGCATTTCCTTTCAGACATTTTGGCAGGAATGTCTCTCCATCATCTCATTTTGGGAGGAAAAAAATGTTTTTATCGATTGCAGTTTGTTTGTATTACAACATTTGGAAAGAGGTGTCAGTTGATTTAAATGGCATTTCGCTTTGAATTTATTCATTCTGACTGGACTCTAACTTGACTCGGCAGAGAGCCGCACAGCGTTTGGAGCTGTGTGAACAGAACGGAGGACAATTCTCGTTTCTTTCTCACAACAAGACAGGTGTCCCAGTTAGTGACTTTAATCCTCACAAAAGTGACTCATGATTGACATATTCAGGGATGGAAGTGGTAAAAACCAAAAAATGGGAACCCAAAATTACCCCCACCACCACCCGCATGAAAATGTTTGAATTCTAGAAGCTCTGAAATGCAATCTGGGACTATTCCAGACAATAAACTGCAGTGAATGCAGCATCCATTTTGGTGAGAAAAGAAACAACTTTCCTTATGCAGATTCATTCCAGTAGTATTCTGCTCTTAATAGGATGCAGCAGTTTTCTAGTTTGGCAGATAGTTCTGGAGGAAATCACTGAAGAAATTAACACATTGAAAATGTGTTTTGACCGAAACAAATTGTCATTAAACTTAAATAAAACAGGGATGAAGTGGAGGTGTAAGAGTCACTAGGTGTTCACAGAAAACAGTTATTTATTTCTATATTTATTTATTTATGTTCATTGTTAGTTGGTTTTATATTTTCTGTTGTGGTTTTTTTATCAGGTCCTTTTTGTCTTTCTCTAAAATTGTATTGTAGCATTATTAGTTATTATTATTGTTATTGTTGTTGCTATTATTATTATTATTATTATTATTATTATTATTATTATTATTATTATTATTATTATTATTAATATATAAACAAAAAAAATTAAAATATATTACAATTTGTAATACATTTGGCTCTTTTATGACAACAAAGGCTGAGCCATTAATTATTATACAGAAAACAAATGCACACAAACGTGCTGAGATGCGAACAGTTTAGTGCTAATCTCAACATTGAAAATGCCATAGACATGCTAACGCGTTAGCATCGGTCCCATTTTTAAGTTATAAACTACATCTTCAACTGTTTCAGAAGACCAAAACAGGCCGGTTTAACATACAAAAGGTAAATATTACTCACAGACGTATGCTCTTTGGGGTTTTAGCAGGGAAAAATTAAGATAAAGTGAAATAAAACAAAGAACCAATGAAGCAGCAGGTCGGATTACTGTTTCATTGCTTCAAGCTTCAAAGAAGAGCCACACTGCAGAAACGGTTCTGTAATCAACGTAGAGACATGATAATTTTCCCGACAAACACCCCCCCCCCCCCCAATAACAACGGCCGCTCTGAAGGACCGATAAGGGAATCGTTAAGCAAAAAGGCTATTGATGTCGGTGGATCAAATCATTTCTTAACGATACCCGAAAAGAACCGGTTCCCAACCCTAGTTATAAATACTACTGAGAAGCTACTAGAAGCTACTACTTCAGAAAAGCCATTAGCCACATCAGATTTTTAAAAAACCTATTTGTGCATATAAAACACATCGACATGCAAATATTGGTGATTGTACTACATCATTTAATGTGATGCTACTAAACATAAATGTAAGATTTTAAGATATAATTTGAGTCTTCATTTTTAAAAGTAATATTTTTGTGCTGTGAACCTATTTTATACTGTCATACCTGACAGAAACTCACAAATTTACACAAAACATGATTACACTGGAGACAGACAGTCAGTCAATGTAATTTTTTGTCTTTGACACTATATGAGATTAAATGAGGCCTACAAGTGGATCACAGTTGTGGATTAGAAATTTAATTACCTTATATCTAATGTAAGGACTGATAGCGTCAACGTATGGTACATCAAGTCTATATTTCACATTCTTTGCTACATAATGCTATGCAGCTCAGCCAAAAGTTGTAGTACTTCCATTTTCCTCTGCAAAACCTCTTTGCATTCGCTTTTTTTGCTCATGCTAAGGACATGCTAAACCTTTACACCCCAAACACTATTGGATGTTCTGCAGCATCCACATTCTACAGCATGCAGGGACACTTATTAAAAACATATACAATCGATCTAAAAACATGGAAATATTACCTGAAGTTCAATTCAAAATCTCTTTCGTCCACAGTACAATATTTAACAGGTACGATACTGAAATAAACTAAGATTGTGCAAATATATGACCAAAATACATATTTCTGGGTGCCATCTTGAAAAAAATTGAAGTTATTAATGGCTGCGTAAAAAGCAGACATAGAGTCGATCAGGTTGTTGATTGTGGTCTGTGGAATGTTGGTTCACTCCTCTTCAATGGCTGTGTGAAGTTGCTGGATATTGGCAGGAACTGGAACACATTGTTGTATATGCCAATCCAGAGCATCCCAAACATGCTCAATGGGTAACATGTCCGGTGAGTATGTTGAAAATGGAAGAATTGGGATTCACCTTCCAGGAATTGTGTACAGATCCTTACAACGTGCGGCAGTGCATTATTATGCTGCAAAACATAAGGTGATGGTCGTGGATGAATGGCACAACAATAGGCCTCAGGATCTCGTCACGGTATCTCTGCATTCAAAATGCCATCATTAAAATGCACCTGTGTTCATTGTCCATAACATCCACAAAGTTGACATCAGCAAACTGCTCACGCACATGACGCTACACACGCTGTCTGCCATCTGCCCTGAACAGTGAACAATGGGATTTATCCATGAAGAGAGAGCCTCTCCAACGTGCCCAATGTCATTGAATGTGAACATTTGCCCATTCAGTTTGGTTATGATGACGAATTGCAGTCACGACGAGACCCCGATGAGGACGGCAGGCATGCAGATGAGCTTCCCTGAGACAGTTTCTGACCGTTTGTGCAGAAATTCTTTGGTTCTGCGAACCAGTTGTTTCAGCAGCTGTCCAGGTGGCTGGTCTCAGACATTCTTGAAGGTGAACATGCTGGATGTGGAGGTCCTGGGCTGGTGTGGTTACACGTGGTCTGCGGTTGTGAGGCTGGTTGGATGTACTGCCAAATTCTCTGAAATGCCTTTGGAGACGACTTATGGTAAAGAAATGAAAATTCATTTCACAAGCAACAGCTCTGGTTGACATTTCAATCCCCTCTATTCCACAGTGCAATTAACAGTACAAATATATGGTGAAAATCCATATTCATGGGTACCATCTTGGAAAAAAAAACGCAGCTATCTTGAGAACTGAAGTGACTAATGGCTTTTTTCTTTTTCTTTTCTTTTCTTTTCTTTTTCCAAAAAGTAGACCAAGAAGTAAAATTGTGCCAGTGTTGGTGCTTGTATCACAAAATGAAAGATTGTTATGATATATGCATTTATCTGCTACACTATGGATGATTGTCATTGGCTCCTCTTATTTGTTTAGAAGAAAACTGTTATTTTAATCCATTTATACAGAGTGAAGTGGTGTAAAAATGAAATATTATACATCATTATATGATGATGTTTTTAACACTATAAGTACCACAGGATGAATAATAACAGTGTCCCGCTGTCCTTAATACACTCTTCTCACTGGCTGTCAACATCAAGGCTGCTGGCTGCCAATACCTTATTAAAAATGACCCAGTGAGACAGTGACAGATGAGCAGTCATTATGTGATTATTTGTTGTGGCAGACAGGTCACATTATTTCCTGTCTTCTTACACGTGTTTTGCAGATTGTTTCGGAATTACAACTTTTCATGCTGATATTTCACTTCATGTTTTTTTTTTTTTTTTAATGCACACTCTTTTTTTTTTACTCTCTTCAGTAAGGGGTCAGTCATCTGGGAATTTGGTAACAACGCCCAATGGGTTTTCCAATGTGAGAGACAGTAGCATGCATGCTAAATTCAACCCCTGGCAAAAATTATGGAATCACCGGCCTCGGAGGATGTTCATTCAGTTGTTTAATTTTGTAGGAAAAAAGCAGATCACAGACATGACACAAAACTAAAGTAATTTCAAATGGCAACTTTCTGGCTTTAAGAAACACTATAAGAAATCAGGAAAAATAATTGTGGCAGTCAGTAACGGTTACTTTTTTGACCAAGCAGAGGGAAAAAATATGGAATCAATTCTGAGGAAAAAATTATGGAATCATGAAAAACAAAAGAACACTCCAACACATCACTAGTATTTTGTTGCACCACCTCTGGCTTTTATAACACCTTGCAGTCTCTGAGGCATGGACTTAATGAGTGACAAACAGTACTCTTCATCAGTCTGGCTCCAACTTTCTCTGATTGCTGTTGCCAGATCAGCTTTGCAGGTTGGACCCTTGTCATGGACCATTTTCTTCCATCAAAGATTTTCATTTGGATTAAGATCCGGACTATTTGCAGGCCATGACATTGACCCTATGTGTCTTTTTGCAAGGAATGTTTTCACAGTTTTTGCTCTATGGCAAGATGCATTATCATCTTGAAAAATGATTTCATCATCCCCAAACATCCTTTCAATTGATGGGATAAGAAAAGTGTCCAAAATATCAATGTAAACTTGTGCATTTATTGATGATGTAATAACAGCCATCTCCCCAGTGCCTTTACCTGCCATGCAGCCCCATATCATCAATGACTGTGGAAATTTACATGTTCTCTTCAGGCATTCATCTTTATAAATCTCATTGGAACGGCACCAAACAAAAGCATCATCACCTTGCCCAATGCAGATTCGAGATTCATCACTGAATATGACTTTCATCCAGTCATCCACAGTCCACAATTGCTTTGCCTTAGCCCATTGTAACCTTGTTTTTTCTGTTTAGGTGTTAATGATGGCTTTCGTTTAGCTTTTCTGTATGTAAATCCCATTTCCTTTAGGCGGTTTCTTACAGTTTGGTCACAGACATTGACTCCAGTTTCCTTCCATTCGTTCCTCATTTGTTTTGTTGTGCATTTTCGATTTTTGAGACATATTGCTTTAAGTTTTCTGTCTTAACGCTTTGACGTCTTCCTTGGTCTACCAGTATGTTTGCCTTTAACAACCTTCCCATGTTGTTTGTATTTGGTCCAGAGTTTAGACACAGCTGACTGTGAACAACCAACATCTTTTGCAACATTGCGTGATGATTTACCCTCTTTTAAGAGTTTGATAATCCTCTCCTTTGTTTCAATTGACATCTCTCGTGTTGGAGCCATGATTCATGTCAGTCCACTTGGTGCAACAGCTCTCCAAGGTGTGATCACTCCTTTTTAGATGCAGACTAACGAGCAGATCTGATTTGATGCAGGTGTTAGTTTTGGGGATGAAAATTTACAGGGTGATTCCATAATTTATTCCTCGAAATTGAGTGATTCCATATTTTTTTCCCTCTGCTTGATCTAAAAAGTAACCGTTACTGACTGCCACAATTTTTTTTTCCTGATTTGTTATAGTGTTTCTTAAAGCCAGAAAGTTGCCATTTGAAATGACTTTAGTTTTGTGTCATGTCTGTGATCTGCTTTTTTCCTACAACATTAAACAACTGAATGAACATCCTCCGAGGCCGGTGATTCCATAATTTTTGCCAGGGGTTGTATAATCATATTAGGCAGCACTTCACTAAATAAAGCAAAAGGCCCTTCTTATCAAATACACGCAGCCACTAAGTGGGCCTCTGAGGCACTACGGCACAGTGGTGGGCACAGATAACCAAAAAATTAACTTCGATAACAGATAATCAGATAACTGGAAAGTTATCTTTGATAAAAATAAAACAATAAACCACCCAAAAATGTATCGGAAGTTACAGATAACCGATAAATTCCAATCTCTCTCTGGTACATTTGCAATTACTAATAAACTGAATTTGAGTTTTAACACCACAATAGCTTCTACTAAAATTAAAAGTGAGAACAGACCCAAACAATGAGGCACACAGCATGTGCTCACAAAACCTTAAAAATTAGCACATTACTTTAAAACTAAAACATATATCTGATATTTTCACTTCATAAAACTTCAGACATGACAGTAATTTTAAATAACTTGTCCAAAATTAGTTTGGTTAAAATTTGAACCATAAGTTAAAAATGTATGCCTCTGGATGACTTGGGTGATATTGCCAGCATATCAATATGGTGTTAAAGGAAATGTTTTGTTTTTTTTCTGTGTGTGGCTGGTTCTCCTTTGTCTGCAGAGGACAGAGATGCTTTTCATAGAAGCAGTTCTTTTCTGTTTGCAGAGGGTAGAACTGTACATCTGTTACAAAACTTTTAACAGGTAGGTGCTGAACTGATTTTAAATTCTAAAAATGCTTGTCGCTGTTCAGCTTTGTTTACTCTGTTCATCAGTCTAAAAGTTATCGGACAACAATTAATCGGAAGATAATTGGTCCGATAATGGTTTTTAAGGTTATCTAAAAAGATAATCCGATAATGAAAACATTATCTTCGATAATTATCTGTTACTGGATTATCGGAACTGTGTCCACCACTGCTACGGCACCCCACTCAGTCGGTGTGTATTCGTGTGTATGCAAGGGGGCTGATGTGAATGATGGAGAGAGACTTGAGAGAAAGAACTGAGAATTTTTTTACTGAATTCTGACAATTTTCTGCATAAACCATAAAGTAATTTATCATTTCATGTAATCACATTTTCATTTTATATCTATGATCCTCAGAGAATTGTAGGTGATTGTGTACAGGTACAGCATATAGTGCCTGCGCAGACAAACTCGCTGTCTGTTAATAAATGCTGCATCAAATTGGGAGCAGTGTGTCCTTGCAGCTCTGGTACTGTTCAGCTTTGCTGTCCAAAGCTGTTTTTGACTATGGGGAGTTTCTGCATGAGGGAAATTTGAGCTTGTTATAAAGCGAGAGAGAGAGAGAGAGAGAGAGAGAGAGAGAGAGAGAGAGAGAGAGAGAGAGAGAGAGAGAGAGAGAGAGAGAGAGAGAGAGAGAGAGAGGAGGTTTGCATGCACAGCACCCTCGTGATCCCCCTGCTGTTTATTAGAATGTGGCTCCAGGAGTCCTGTCCAGGTATTTGTTCTTGGACACCACTACAGTCAGCACATCAACAACAACAAGACCTTTGCGCACACAGGCATCGAACATTTGGACACTACAGTCTTTACGCATGATGTAGTTTGGTGAATTCTTATCAAGTTTTCTTTTAATTAACACAGATTTTTTTAACTGTGGTTTTTCATGGTTGATTGGCGATGAAGCTGTTAAGTAAGTTATAGTGATCTTCACAAACCTGTGAGATGTTAATGGGCTTTATGTGACACATCCATATTGTTTTCTCGAGGTGATAACATACCAACATAATAAATGAGATATCAGCCAATAACAAAAGCCGGGTCGCACATGTGATTGCCGCGAGAAAACAACATGGCAGCCTCCAAGCCTCCATGGGGAGTGTTGTTGACAGATTTCAGTCAAGATTCCATTCAATTTTTATCACAAAGAATGGAGAGGTCTGTAATTTTTATCAAAGGTACACTTCAACTGAGAGAGACAGAATCTAAAAAAAAAAAAAAAATCAGATAATCACATTGTATGATTTTTAAATAATTAATTTGCATTTTATTGTATGAAATAAGTATTTGATTCAGTAGAAAAACAGACCTTAGGATTTGGTACAGAAACCCTTGTCTGCCATTACAGAGGTCAGACATTTCCTGTAGTTTTTGACCAAGTTTTCACACACTAGAACAGGGATTTTGGTCCACTCCTCCATACAGCTCTTCTCCAGATCTTTCAGGTTTTGAGTTTCAGCTCCCTCCAAAGATTTTCTATTGAGTTCAGGTCTGGAGACTGGCCAGGCCACTCCAGGACCTTGAAATGCTTCTTACAGAGCCCTTCCTTAGTTGCTCTGGCTGTGTGTTTGGTGTCATTGTCATTCTTGAAGACCCAGCCATGACCCACCTTCAGTGCTCTTACTGAGGGAAGGAGGTTGTTTGCCAAAATCTCACGATACATGACCCCATCCATCCTCCCTTTAATAAAGTGCAGTTGTCCTGTCCCCTTTGCAGAAAAGCACCCCCAAAAATGATGTTTCCACCCCCATGCTTCATGGTTGGGATGGCGTTCTTGGGGTTGTTCTCATCCTCCAAACACAGCGAGTGGAGTTGATACCAAAAAGCTCTTTTTTGGTCTCATGTGGCCACATGACCTTCTTTCATGCCTCCCCTGGATCATCCAGATGGTCACTGGTGAACAAACGGGCTTGGACATATGCTGACTTGAGCAGAGGGACCTTGCTGCCCTGGTGGATGAGTTGGAGTGTGATTGATTGATTGTGTGGACAGGTGTCTTTTATACAGGTAACAAGTTCAAACAGGTGCAATTAATACAGGTAAAGAGCGTAGAATAGGAGGGCTTCTTAAAGAAAAACTAACAGGTCTGGGAGAGCCATAATTCTTGCTGGTTGCTAGGTGAGCAAATACTTATTTCATGCAATAAAATAAAAATTAATTATTTAAATACCATACAATGTGATTTTCTGAAAAGTTTTTTTAGATTCTGTCTCTCACAGTTGAAGTGTACCTACGATAAAACTTACAAACCTCTCCATTCTTTGTTGGTGGAAAAACTTGCAAAATCGACAGGGGATCAAATACTTATTTGCCTCACTGTATTTCGTGCTGCTGAATCACGACTTGCCGTGAGACCAGGTTGTTGTTTTCTGAAGCTAAGGTACATGGGACTGTTGTTCCCTCATCAGGAGGCAATGGACCAGGGGGGCTTGTACCAACATTTTTTTTTTATGATGACACTGAGATGCTGCACTAATGATGGACTTCATGAAATGTGAATACCATAGATGGTATCCTGATGATGCAGGCTGTCAGGAAAGATGACTTTAAGCTTGCTTTCAGCTTGTTTTCATCTTGGAATATAATACGTGCCATGGGATTAATATACATGCTGTTGGATTAAACTGGACAGTGTTTGGTACTTTCCCGGAGTAAGTGAGGTCATACCGGACTTTTCCATTACAAATGGGGAGGCCCACGGAATGAACTCAGTGGTGAAGACGATGGAATATGTCTAAGAATGATTCTAACATGACAAGTATGATCAAATGAAGTATTAATGTGATCAAATTAAGAGTTGATTAGAAAAAAGTATTAGAAAAAGTATGTTACAAATAAATTAAATGAATGATTATATGAGTTGTTTTTCATAAAGAGTGCAGAGTAAGAGGAAAAAAGGAAGTGAAAGGAAGAAGATGTCGCAAGCAGGGCAAGAAACGCTGATGATAAACAACTGATCAAATGATTAAGATGTTGGTAAAATATGAAATTAATAATAAGGAATGAAAATGTTTGTATATGATTATATGAATTGTTTTTATGTGAAAGAGAGTTGTAATGAAATGATTGAATATGATTGATGTGATTCTAAAGAAATGATTTAAAAGAATGAATTCTCAGAAAAGCTGAAGTGTTAACAGAAAAGAGGAACTTGAGAAATAAGTTACTGGCAAGGGGCCGCAGATGACTTCCAGTAAGCGAAGGAGAAGGGAGGAGGTTTGAGTCACCAGCGTCCCCATGGTAACCAAGATCATCTGAAGACAACAAGAGTCAAGCACATATATAAACTGTGAAACACCAGGAAACGGGGTTATTCTTCTAGGGAGAGGTGCTGTTGCCACTTCTCCCCTGCTACGAGGAAATCACAAGACTTGACCATCTTGTGAGCATCAATTGGAATTGTGGAGTGAGAGGATTGGAGCCATAAGAGATCATTTGAGAGAGTTTTCAACTCCCACTCAGGCCGTCCAGTCACGGAGTAGCAGAACTTTGGAGAATAATCACTGGCCTTAAGTCTGAGTGGGGAATGTTCAACTTTTTCTCTCTCAAGGAACATCACAGCATACCAGAATGGATTAGATCAACTTTTGGTTGATTGAAGAAGGAATAAACTCTTATGTGGATTAACTTCCTGAAGGATTACAACATTACACAAGGATCGTGGTCAGCTAACGATTAATAGCTGATGAAGAGGAAATCTAGTTCATCGAGCTGGGGACTTTAACCTCAAAAACCTCCTTGCCTCACTCCTAGAAAAAAATTGTTAAGATGTCAATCCAGTCCCAGTCAAAGTAAGATCAGTCAGAATTATTAAATTAAAAACAAAAATCTCTGCCAATCATTATTCTAATTATACTTGAATTATTGTTGTGAAATTATCATCATATAACCTATTTTGATTATGTTGTCGGCACTTGCAAAACCTGCAATAAATTTCCAAGCATGCAGTTAAAGTGTTAAGGCTCGGACATTGGATTATTGATGCTTCTTAAGGTGTAAAAGTTAAAGTTTATTGGGTGTACAACATCAGAAAGTGCTCTAAAAGGTTAGTCTGGTTTTTTAATGAAAATAACACATCCTGGGGACTCGCTGTACGAGTCACTAAATTCAAAATCTAGCAACATTCCAAGAGCCCTGATCCATAAGAGGAGAGCTGCCGTTAACGGGCGTGGCCGGTTCGTATCCTGGTTCCAGAGAAGGCTATTCGACCGGGGTGCGAGATCAGCTTCAGCGGGGTGGACATCCGGATGGAGGCAGTGAGCAGCTAGACGAATCTCCTCGCCACCAGCTTGAACAGCCTTTGTGCAGCCCTGCCGGGTAATACCCGTGGAGACACGAAGGTCGGACCCCAGAGACGGAGAGCTGGTTTAGTACACAAACACACTCATCGGAGGGTGAGCGTGTGCCGTGTATCTAAAAAAAGCGGGATCTGACAAGGCACTGTTTCCAAAATGAACCTGATGGCACATAGGAACATATTTAGAAGACTGGTATAACTGTGAAAACAGTCACATGTATAAATCAAAAAGTGGACTTTGTACCCAAATCCATACCCATGCAACTTCCACAGCATTAACCCAAATTTTCACAATCCTCCTCTTAATTAAAAAATGGTAGTTAATTTTCTGTTCCTGGCGCATGGAGACAGAATTTAGTATTTAGGGACCCCATTCGAATAACACCACCATGCAGAGGAGAATTACATTGCAACTTTTTGACTCTCCTCAGTACGTGACACAGAATGAAAGGGGGCATACATACATGTTGAAAAACAAAAAAACAAGAAATAATCAATAACAATGTGAATAATAAAGGATTATTAACCTCACCTGCTTGGTCTGTATCCAGAAATATCAGACCAATGTGTTGTCAATACGGACCGAGCATTAGCAAAAAACAAAAAAACAAAACAAAAAAACCCCCAAAAAACCACAACAAATAAACGGAGGTCTGATATCCCCATACAGACCAAGCAGGTGAGGTTAATAATTTAATAATCCGTTTATTATATGGCTATTTTTGTTGTGTGTTGGGGGGTTTGGCTGGACATTTTGGTGTTGTTTTCTTTTCTTTGCTCTCCAGGTGGTATGCAAACTGGTTTTTGTCTGTGGAGAAGGTGCTGGCAGAAGAGTCCTTCACCCTCATCAGCATTATTGGCTGCACTTGTGGAGGATGTTCACGTGCAGGCCTAATGATTTGCAGCACCTGTGGATGATGCTCACATGCAAACACAAATTATTGCACAGTCAGACGCTGGTCCGCTCCTCAACCCGCGTCTGCACATAACAATTTTATACAAACACACAAACTTACAGTATTGCCCGAATATGAAAGCTGCTGACAGCTTGTAGTCAGACCTGTTCGCTTCACCTCCGTGAAGAACTTGCTAACACATGATCCGGTCGTTAGATGGAAAGCTTTCAATCTGTGTGTTTTTTCAGATCCTGTTTAGATATTTATGGAGTATGTTTATGTCCGACTTGTTTTTTTTTTATTTCTGTTTTTTGCTCTTGGCTTGCAAAGAAAATACGGGTTGTGGCACTATTGTCATGGTAACCGGTCCGGATATGGGAAAATACCTGACTGTTAATCAGCCAATCAGCGCACATGTAATGTTGCAGCCATATAATAAACAACTTTGATATGTGTGAAAGGAGTAAGAATGAAGTGTAAACTTATCAAGTTCTATGCCTTCTTTAAAAAAATAAATAAATAAACAGCAGCAGCACTGGCTTTCCACTTCAGTTGCTTTTTTACTTAAGGCACTTTAGGGGAGGTGATGGTCTAGTGGTTAAGCGTTGGGCTTGAGACGAGAGAATCCTCGGTTCAAATCCCAGCTTGACCGGAAAATCACTAAGGGCCCTTGGGCAAGGTCCTTAATCCCCTAGTTGCTCCCGGTGTGTAGTGAGTGCCTTGCATGGCAGCAGCCTGACATTGGGGTGAATGTGAGGCATCATTGTAAAGCGCTTTGAGCGTCTGATGCAGATGGAAAAGTGGTATATAAATGCAGTCCATTTACCATTTGGGACATTGGAAGAGCATTCAGACAAACAATCAAGCAAATAAACAAATGCACAGCATCAAAAAACATTATCCTCATTATTTCATAATCTTCCCATTCTGTTTCTCAATAAACATTTTTTTTTTGCCCATCTGAAAGTCATATTTACCAAAATTTATAATTCCAGGTTGTTTTTTTTTCTTTGGTGGACTGAACAGTTGTACAAGATTGCAAGTCGACTGCTGATATAATTCAGATAATAATGGCAATGATTAGCTTCCGCAGTTCCAGTATTGTCCTGGTTAATCCATACAGAGGTACGGTAAGCTGCTCGTCAGCTTTGACAAACTTCCTTGACTCACACGGGACAAACACTGAATACAACCATTCGATAACACATTTAGCATGCTGACAATAAAATTGTTATGCAGATGTTTCAGCAACACAATGTTTGACCTCAAACCAGCACCTCATCAGGTCGCTGTCTGTCTGCTTCTCTTTGAACCACAAGATGTGTGCATACATTCACACTTGTGTTGTATCTTCTTCTCTTGTTGTATGGCAGCAGGTTCTCTTTGTATATATCGTATTAGGTATTAAAGGCACTGCGCTGCGGTGGTTTGAATCATATTTATCTAATAGATTACAATTTGTTCATGTAAATGGGGAATCTTCTTCACAGACTAAGGTTAATTATGGAGTTCCACAAGGTTCTGTGCTAGGACCAATTTTATTCACTTTATACATGCTTCCCTTAGGCAGTATTATTAGACGGCATTGCTTAAATTTTCATTGTTACGCAGATGATACCCAGCTTTATCTATCCATGAAGCCAGAGGACACACACCAATTAGCTAAACTGCAGGATTGTCTTACAGACATAAAGACATGGATGACCTCTAATTTCCTGCTTTTAAACTCAGATAAAACTGAAGTTATTGTACTTGGCTCCACAAATCTTAGAAACGTGGTGTCTAACCAGATCCTTACTCTGGATGGCATTACCCTGACCTCTAGTAATACTGTGAGAAATCTTGGAGTCATTTTTGATCAGGATATGTCATTCAAAGCGCATATTAAACAAATATGTAGGACTGCTTTTTTGCATTTACGCAATATCTCAAATTAGAAAAGTCTTGTCTCAGAGTGATGCTGAAAAACTAATTCATGCATTTATTTCCTCTAGGCTGGACTATTGTAATTCATTATTATCAGGTTGTCCTAAAAGTTCCCTGAAAAGCCTTCAGTTAATTCAAAATGCTGCAGCTAGAGTACTAACAGGGACTAGAAGGAGAGAGCATATCTCACCCATATTGGCCTCTCTTCATTGGCTTCCTGTTAATTCTAGAATAGAATTTAAAATTCTTCTTCTTACTTATGTTTTGAATAATCAGGTCCCATCTTATCTTAGGGCCCTCATAGTACCATATCACCCCAATAGAGCACTTCGCTCTCAGACTGCAGGCTTACTTGTAGTTCCTAGGGTTTGTAAGAGTAGAATGGGAGGCAGAGCCTTCAGCTTTCAGGCTCCTCTCCTGTGGAACCAGCTCCCAATTCAGATCAGGGAGACAGACACCCTCTCTACTTTTAAGATTAGGCTTAAAACTTTCCTTTTTGCTAAAGCTTATAGTTAGGGCTGGATCAGGTGACCCTGAACCATCCCTTAGTTATGCTGCTATAGACTTAGACTGCTGGGGGGTTCCCATGATGCACTGAGTGTTTCTTTCTCTTTTTGCTCTGTATGCACCACTCTGCATTTAATCATTAGTGATTGATCTCTGCTCCCCTCCACAGCATGTCTTTTTCCTGGTTCTCTCCCTCAGCCCCAACCAGTCCCAGCAGAAGACTGCCCCTCCCTGAGCCTGGTTCTGCTGGAGGTTTCTTCCTGTTAAAAGGGAGTTTTTCCTTCCCACTGTCGCCAAGTGCTTGCTCACAGAGGGTCATTTTGACTGTTGGGGTTTTTACGTAATTATTGTATGGCCTTGCCTTACAATATAAAGCGCCTTGGGGCAACTGTTTGTTGTGATTTGGCGCTATATAAATAAAATTGAATGATTGAATTGATTGATTGTACCAGTCAGTGCTGCCTCTGCCTGACCAAATGTAATTACACACAGAATAGTACTAAGAGCTTGTGAACCTGTATCGATTGTACGCCATGATGACATCTTTGAATGTATGAATTCACCGGAGATGGCAGACACCCTCAAAAGTGTGGTAGCTTTTTATCACTGATCAAAACAATCTGCTCCATGCACCATAGCAGTAAGTGAAGTAGGACAAATCCCAATGTCAGAACGAGGCGCTAAACGTGGGGTCTCATTTATCAAGTGTTCATGTGCACAGATATATGGAATTTATCAACTTGGGCTTGGACTTAGAAAAATGTCTAAACATATGCAGAAATCTGACCATGCATATTCACAGCATCTAATGTTGGAAGAGGAACACCGCAAGAGCATGCAACCTCATCCATAAATGGTCTTTATTTCCTCAAATTAATAAGTACACAATTAGTAATTATGTCAAGTTGGAAACAGACACAGGGCCTCATTGGTGGCAAAACCTGCAAAAGACACCTACTGTACATGGCATCCAGAAAGTATTGACGATGCTTCACTTTTTCCCACATGGAAGAAATTGTGTTTTTCCCCCTCAGAATGTTTCTCACAACACCCCATAATGACAACATGAAAAAAGTTTTTTTGTTTTTAAATTTTTGCAAATTTATTACAAATAATAATAAAAACCCTAAGAAATCACATGTACGTAAGTACTCACACCGTTTACTCAATATGTTGTTGATGCACCTTTGGCAGCAATTACAGCCCCAGGTCTTCTTGGATAAGATGCCACAAGCTTGACACACCTATCTTTGGGCAGTTTTTCCCAGTTCAGTTTTGCAGCTCCTGTTAAGCTCCATCAGGTTGGATGGGGATCATCAGTGCACAGTCATTTTCAGATCTGTCCAAAGATCAGATTCAGGTCTAGGCTCTGGCTGGGCCACTCAAGGACATTCACAGAGTTGTCCTGAAGCCACTTCTTTGATATCTTGGCTGTGTGCTTAAGGTCATTGTTCTGAAGAATGAAGAATATTTAACGGAGCGCCAGGTCTGTATGAGAAAATATCAGACCAACTCCACATCTCCGGCAACCACTCTGTCTAAACGTAGAGCCTGCCTGGAGGAGATAGAGGCTTGGATGACAGGAAATTTCCTACAGCTAAACAGCTCCAAAACAAAAGCCATCCTTGTTGGCACACCACATCAGCTCCACTCCTAATTACAGCGCTCTCATTTTCAGCCCACTCCATCCCCTTATCCTCCTCTGTAACAAACCTAGGGGTCAGGTTTGACCCTACCCTCTCTTTTGATCATCATATCCACCACCTTTGTAAAATCTCATGTTTTCACCTTAGAAACATTTCCAAGCATCGCTCCTCCATTTCCTTTAGTGATGCTGAAAGGCTGGTCCATGCCTTTGTCTCCTCCAGGTTTTACTATTGTAATGCCCTCCTTGTTGGGATCTCGGGCAGGAGCATTCAGAAGCTCCAGCACATTCAGAACTGCGCTGCCCAGGTCCTGATACGATCACATTACCACTATACTTCAGTCCCTCCATTGGCTCCCGGTCCAGCAGAGGATTGAGTACAAGTGCTACCTACTGACCTTCCCAATACGTCCATGCCCATGCCCCGGACTATCTGACAGAGGTCCTCACTCCACACACCACCACTCGACGCCTCCAGGCCACTGAGTCAAATTGCCTCTGCCAACCTTGGACCAAGCTCCGCACCATGGGGGACAGATCTTTTCAGGCAGCTGCCCCACGACTCTGGAACACCCTGCCCCAACACCAGAGAGCGCCATAGTCTGTGGAGTCTTTTAAAAAGCAGCTAAAGACATTTTTATTTAGAAAGGTTTTTAATGTATAATTTTAATATGTTTTTGTTCATTTTTATGTTGTAGCACTTTGAGATTTTTTTTTGTAAATGTAAAGCGTGTTATAAATAGAATTAATTATTATTATGTTCTAAAAAATAGCCATTTTCTCAGGGTCCATACTTATCCCTTCCTGACACAAAATCAACAAGTTTGGGTGCAATATTAATGGATTATTAACTGAGGTCTGTACGGAAAATTCCAAACCGAGGTTTTGCAAAAAAGACAGAGGTCTGATATTCCCATACAGAGCGAGCCATCGCTCCTAATTTCTCTGTTCACTCTTTGTTTTGATTTATTTTGCGCCATGACAATTGGAAACAAAGTCGCAAATCTAACACACGATCTGGGCCGATTGTCATGGTAACAGTCTGATATGGGAAAATATCAGACCAGAAATCAGCCAATCAGAGCACACGTAATATCATAGCCACATCATAAAAGAACATATGGCATTGCACCTTTGAAACTTCACAGTGGGTGTAGATGGATTGCATTCACACCATGCACACAAGTCTGGCTTGTTTCTGGACTGGGCTAGAGAGAACTAAAGAGGAAGTGATGTCACAGGAAATGACATGAAAGGAGTGGTGTCATAGCACAAATAAAACACTATTTAAATTATGAGTTCATAAAAGTGTAATGCTGTAAATAACTAGCTATTTTTAACTAGAATTAAAAAAAAATAAGTTATTTGAAGAGGAAAATAAAATAAATGCCTTAAAGGTAGCACAGTGACTTTGACGTCTAAATTAAGAAACAACATACCACTGTAAGTGTATGGCTGGTGGCAGTTGGGCGTCAAAACTTTGGTCAGATAGGCAGCGGCCACCTAGTGGCCACCTTTTTAATTTTCATACATTTCATCTCTCTGCTGTGCCCACACAAAACACTTCGATCTCCATTTCAAAAAAGTTGATTTTCTTGGCTCTCTGATTTTACAGTGAGGAACACGGAGAGCAAACAGATATTTTGGTACCATATGTGGTTAATTGAGGGCATCTCTGAATGCAGACGGCCATGGATGTGCACGAGCATGTGCTTTAGAACGTAGGATTTATCAGCAGCTGTTACTTGCTGATGTGTATAAAGCACCATCAACCAGTCTGATTAATAAGTATTTATAAGGGTCAATTTTGTTTGTACAACAGCATTTAACACCTCTTTGCACAATGATAAATCAGGCCCTGATGTTGCAGTTGACAAACATCCTTGCAATTCACTTCATCTTAAATTCTTTAGGGTTATGATTAGATTAAAGATTAGGGTTTAATTTTTCTGAAATGCTTAAAAAGTTTTGAAATTTGAAAAATACCACCCTGAGCACAGCTTTGTGCACTTCCAAAGTCTTGCACTGCAGCTGAATTCCACAGTTGTGTTGAACCAATTCTGTCTTATGTCCAATTCACACACTTTGCGGAACACAGATATGAATGTTATTAATCACTTTTTTTTCTTTTTCAAGTATCATGATATCTCTTGCGATGCATTCACTGTCATTTAGTAAGTCCCACATCTGTGAGAGTTTTTTGGGTAGGTGTTGGGGGAGAGCAAATTTCCCTCGCTCATACACTGGGGAGGCCATGGCAGTTATGCACATGCCTGTGAGCTTATTAATTATGTGTTGTTCACAAAATTAAAAAAAAAAAAATTCCGTAAAGTGAATAAAATGATCTGATTCTTATGTGCAAGTGATTCAGTATTTTAAAAAAAGTTGCTGCAGTCATCAAGAAGCAAAAAGGG
Organism: Thalassophryne amazonica; assembly: GCF_902500255.1. Classification (NCBI taxonomy): domain Eukaryota; kingdom Metazoa; phylum Chordata; class Actinopteri; order Batrachoidiformes; family Batrachoididae; genus Thalassophryne; species Thalassophryne amazonica. The sequence continues at coordinate 44,631,169 of NC_047108.1, forward strand.
AAAAAGGCAGAAACCTATTAGCTAACTGCTTTGCAGCAAGCATCGCGGCATCCCCTGTGAGCGTGGTTTCTCTCTCTCCTTTCATTCAGGGAGACATCCAGTGAAGGAGAGCCAAACAGCAAGTGAGCTGCAGGAAAAGAATGAGCCAAGGAGAGAATTTCAAAGATTGAAGGATGACAAACAGGCTGTTAAGATTGGTTTTCATTTTGTGTTGATGCATGACCGTGTCCCTTCTGAAGTGATGCAGTCTTTTTGACACACTGACATGGACGTAAAAGCAGTAACAGCATGTTGTCTCTACTGCATGATGGGCTTGAACTGCTACAGAATTGTTAAAAAATGCTGATGAAAAAAGCCTGGTTATTTCATTTTAATTTAAATTTATTTCATTTATACAAGTATAGTGACAAATTATAACAAAGTTGCCTCAAGGCGCTTCACACAAGTAAGATCTAACCATACCAACCCCCAGAGCAAGCACACAGGTGACACTGGTAAAGAAAAACTCCCTCTGATGATTTGAGGAAGAAACTTCAAGCAGACCAGACTCAAAGGGGTGACCTTCTGCTTGGGCCATGCTACTGACACAATTTACAAAACAAATATACAGGAGATTTTGCTGGTGCACAGTTTATATATCTCATTGAACATACAGTATACTATCTCCCGATTAGAGATGAGATGCCATAGTGGTCAGAAATATCTTATTTTTTTAACCTCCTCTATGGCATAGTGTTGTGAATTCTGGCTCAGTAAAAAAACAAACAAAAAAAAAACCTGGATCTTGGACTGCTTTGTGTCCCTAGGGTGAATAAAAAGTCTACGGGTCACAGAGCTTCCTCTTATCATGCCCCTGTTCTGTGGAATGATCTCTCTGCATCAGTAAAACAGTCAGATTCTGTGGAGACTTTCAAGTCCAGACTTAAGACGCACTTATTTTCCCTTTCGTATGGCTAGCATACTGGTATAGTATAGTTCTGCGCTTTTTATTCTTTTAATTCATTTTAATAGTAAACGGAGCGGGCCACGGCCTCAACTTTACCTAAATTCTGGGTCTTTTAGTGAAGCTTAGGGCTATACTGTATTTCTTGTCTTTCTGATGCCTGATTGTTTTTTCTCTCTGTTTAAGGTGCAGCTCCATCCAGAGATGGGAGTGGTATTTGTGCTGAAAACCTTCCTGTTCTGTGCACCAACACCATTTCTTGTATATTTCTTTTGTGAATTGTTCTGTAATTTATGTCTGTAGCATGGCCCAAGCAGAGGGTCACCCCTTTGAGTCTGGTCTGCTTGAGGTTTCTTCCTCAGAGGGACTTTTTCCTTACCACTGCTGCTGTGGGGGTTAGTAAGGTTAGACCTTACTTTTGTGATGCGCCTTGAGGCAACTCTTTTGTGATTTGGTGCTATATAAATGAAAATAAATTGAAACTGACATTGAAAAATCTTGACATTTCTTTGAATTGTTTGAACAAGTAGCTCATTGTTTGTGTTTTTCCCTCACAAACACACCTGATATTCCTGCCATTTTCTGTTTGACTGAGGGCAGAGCTGAGCTACGTACATGAGTGTGCATGGGCACACAGGTGTTTATACATAGACAATGCATTGCAGAATAAATCTAGTCAGCCTGGAGAGTGAGTGCAGGTTCTAAAGCCCTCCAGCACAGAATCTGCAGGTTTACAAATCACCGTCCACTCAGGTGCAGCACCTTGCTGTGTCCCCATATTACTCCAAAAGTTATCTCAGTGCCCTTTCTCTCCTGATCTGTCCATGTCTCAGAGAGTGACCACTCATACTAATCAAAAGGACACGTTTCTGTTTTGTACAGATCAGTGGTTTCTGCCACTAGTCTTCTGTGTTTTGGCCAGATGCATCGTTCCTATTGGACAGCGCGAAGCTACGTCACAGCTCAGAGCGTCGAAAGTTGGATTGGGTTGAACTTTGACCGCGTCAGCCTGCCGACAAGCGGCAATGCACGCTCCCGTCAGAAGCGTCGCTTGAGCTCGGCTTTTGATGCAACGCTTCTGACGCCTCTAAAAAGCAACATGTCTCATTGAAAATAATGCATTTTAGACAGATTCTTGATGCCTCTGACGCTTCCGACGCGTGAAAGGCCCATTAATCTGCAATAATGAGCTTGAAATAGTGCTGATCAAAATAATGAGGATAAAATCTATATCAGATTCCTGATCATGATGCAACGTCTGATTTCGATCAAGTCTGATTGGATCAGGACATCCCTAGTACATACATTATAATTTTTTTTCATACAAATGAAACTTTTCTTTGCTGTTTTAATAAATGATCTCCCTGGTTTGAAATATCAATCATGACTGATTTTAACCTCAAACAGCAGGTGCAGCACCAGGTTAAAACAGTAGGATATGCACAAAATTCAAGTGCATGCAAAATGTTTTTTTTTATCTCATCACTATGATCAGTGACCATTAGTTGCATTGAAGCATTGCGTGTATAAAATCTGTAAAAGCTCTATAGTCATATAAAATAGCTATACATTTATTATTAGATTTTATTTGTAAAATAAGATTTTTTGTTATACTGGATGAGCTTTAAGGTCTGATGGTTAGAAATTTGAGTCTATTATCAATTTAACAAAATTGGTAATAACAATACTGAAAAGAAGACTAATGGCCCAGTCACAGCACAAAACGAACAAAGGAAAAAAGTCACAAACCGTTGAGAAAAAGTGGACAAATGATCCTGCACTTCTCCCATCACCGAAAGGCCTGCAAATCCAGAGCGCATAAAAGAACAAAACAAAACCAAAACTAACAATAGAAAAATGAAGCGAACGGTGACCTTGATGCTTTAAACAAAATCAAAACAAAACATTCATGATAACGTGACTTGACAGCAGGTATCAGACCAAGCGCCAGCCTGTGATCAAGTCTCCAGCATGCCTGTGCTCTCCACAGCACCTGCACCATGATGTTCCCACCTCCAAACGTGACCGTTGGTGTGGTGTTTTTGTGGTGATGTGCAGTGGCATTTATGGTGTGTATTATGGCATAACTTTGAACGAGCTTCAACATGCTTTTTGCTTTTTCTTCAGCAATGGAGTCTTGCATGGTGACTGTGTATACAGGCCACGGAGGTTGAGTGCATTACTTATTTGTTTTCTTTGAAACAGTTGCACCTGCTAATTCCAGATCTTTCTGAAGTGGCCGTTGGCTCTTGGACAACTCTTCTGATAATTCTTTTCAGTCCTCTGTCAGAAATCTTGTGAGGAGCACCTGGTCATTGCCGGCTTATGGTGAAATGATGTTCTTTCCACATCTGGATTATAGCCCCAACAATGCTCACTGGAACGTTCAGAAGTTTTGAAATCCTTCTGTAACCAGAGGTGTCAAATCCAGCTTCAGAAAGTAAAAGTCCAGCCACATATTTGTTCCATCTTCCCAATAAACCAGTTGATTGTAATTAGTTCAGCTCTTCAGGCAGGTGGATGAGCTAATTATTGAGATCACCTGTTTTAGGTGCACAGGTAGAAGCACCACATGGGAGGGTTTTTACTTTCTGTAGCCAGATTTGACACCTCTGTCTGTAACCAATGCCATCAGTATGTTTTCCAACAATAAAGCTGTGAACATCTGACAGCTCTTGAGAGAGCTCTTTGCTTTTACCCATCATGAGATTTTTCTTGTGTGACACCTTGGTACTGAGACACATTTTTATAAACCATTACTTGGGACTGAACCAGATGATATTAATTTGTACTGACAAGGGGCAGGACTGCTTTGTAATTACTGATATATTTGAGCTGGTGCTGTGGCTTTCCATGTATTTTTGCGCCTCCTTTTCTTCAGATGTTTAATACTTTTCCCTGTGTCATTTCACATTATTACGCATAATTTATTTACATCTATGCTTTGATTTATTTGTATGTGTAGATTACCTGGGTTGTTGTTAACCCCCAAAATGCAAATCAGCTACAAATCGTGAATTATCCACAAACCATTAATTGCAAAATGTGAATACTGAAATAATATCTCCTGAAACATGAACGCAGGTCTCAAAATGTGAATGCAGGTCTCGCAAAATGTGAATATCATTCATGATATGGCTATATTTTTTCAGTTTACATATTTCAGTTTATAGATCACTACAGGAAATCTTTATTGCAAACACTATCAATGCATTTTTTTTTTTTTTTGGTGTCAAACTCCACTGGCTTCCTGTCTGTGAGAGGTCAGATTTTAAGATACAAAATCTTTCATGGATTAGCGACTCTCCGTCTGTCTCATCTAATGAAACCATATGTACTGGTCTATGCTCTGCATTATCGGGATGCAGCATTACCTTGTGTTTCAAAATTAAAAAAAAAAGTCATCAGGTCATGGAGCTTTTTCTTATCATGCACCTCTTCTGGGGAACAGTCTGCCTGCTGTTTGATTCTGCCAATTCCTTCAAATCTAGATTAAAGACCCAGCTGTTCTCCCTTTCATATGACTAATATATAAATGTTGTACTGACGTACTTGCATAATTATGTTACTAATAATGGAACTGGACTCAGTGTCGTCATATCTATATTCTGGGACTGTTAGTGAAGCACAGGGCTAGCTGCAGGCAATCACATTAGCATCCTGTCTTTGCTGCTAAGAAAGAATGTTCTGTGAGGTGTTTGTTCCGGCTGATTAATTTCTGGTCTCTCTGTTGCACGTGCTGTTGATGAAGTCATGACTGATGGCTGTAAAGGGAACAGTGTACGGAACATTATCAGTGTTAGCCTAAACAAACGCAACTGGAGAGCTAAACAAGGACAGTTATTGCGCTTTCCACTTGTCTTGAAGTTGATGAAGTGAGAAGACCATGTCTCCTGTTGACCTTCTGACTAAGAAGCTGCACCAAGACTTCAGACTGGCATATTATGCCAGCTTCTGCAAGTGGATCAAAAGAACTCAAAGAAAGACAAAATAGGAGATGTCTCAGTCGGTGATGCAGTCACTTCTCTCACCCTCATTTTTTGTAGAGGGTGATACTTGCAGGATCCCTCATGTCCTGCAGTGCAGAACCTTTTTGACAGCACTGGCAGAAGAGTTCATACAGTGGATGCAGTATATACTCACAGTGTTTGACCAAGTCTGGAAGGATTCCATCACTGCGCTGGACCTTACCTGACATAAGACGAGATGAGATGAGATGACATGAGATGAGATAAAGATACTTTATTGTCCCCAAGGGAGAAATTCATCTTAGGCTATGGTCACTACATTAAAATAGTTCACACCGTACATGAAATCAACACATAAGTACAATCATACAAACATATACTCCACTGCATCATCCACAACACAGACATTGAAACATCATAGAGAACAAGTCAGCTCTCTAACTGCTGGCTTTTAAGGGTCTCATATTAGTCTGGATTAGTCCTACCAGACTTGTCATAGAGTTGTGTGAGGTTTCCAGTTATTTCAGCTGTCTGGATGTTGTTGCTGTCCAGTACTCACTGGTGCTGTTTGATGTACCCTCCTCCTGGCAGCACTCAGATTCTACAGGTTCTTTGGCTGGGTAACCACTTGTACTCAGTAGAGGTGGCACATTTGGCTTTGATTACAGCATTCCACATGTTCAAGTGCAAGATGTCCCACAGAGATTCTGACTTCTATGTGACAGCATGTCCAGGTTGTGGGCATCAAGTTCTTTCTCAAAATCCCTTGCAAACTGCCCTATAAGACTAGTATCTCACTGGGCTGGGACATCCTGTGAATGGCATCTGTAAGGCCCCTTCACACATAATGCAAATTTTTTCAAATTGTGCATTAAATGTGCATAAAGCAGGAATCGTATGCAAACTGTGTAATTTCGTAGCTGCTTCCAACACCTCGTACACCTGTTGCTAAAACTATTTGTGCACACCAGCGGCTGAAAGACAGAGTGTGCGCTGTGCGAGCTCATCAAACCCTCTCACGACAAATGTTGGCCAAATTCCAGGTAACACGCACAAACATCTAACACCACTCGCATGGCACTTAGAAAATGGGTGGCAATTTGCACTCTTGGCATGACAACAGACTGCAGACAATCACTGTCATACTCGCAGTGAAATTTGTCTAAGTGCCCCACAAGTGTGGCTTTGGTGTGTGCGCTGGACTGACAGGAGGTGTGGTTATGACAGAAGCGGCCGTGGAGATCTGTCATTCTGGATATCCCAGCTGGACACTACTGTGTTTGGATGGACATGGACTAACAACTGACCACTGTGATGCACATATGTCTGTTTGCTGTCATCAAGTGGACCTAAATAAAATCATATCACCATTGCGATGGGCTGCAGCAAGAAAGCATGTGCACATGGCACACACATGGACAGGCTGTCCCCAGGTTGAAATGGACCGTCAGATCATAACACGCAAGAGGCGCTCTGACTGTCACGCCACCCACATCAGCTCTGTTCCACATGACGCGTTGTCCTGCGGTGCGCCATCCACAAGACACACGTGTCGGCAAGACGTGCACGGGCCAGCAGGACACGCGGCAGCAGATGTGGACATGAATGAGATGAGCAAACTGCTTCTCATTCATGTGATTTCATGACTGTACATCAGTGACCATGGGTCATCTACAGAGGAACAGACGGATCATATTTTTATTGCCCACTTGATGAGAGGGATTTAGGGATTTATTTAATTATGCGATGGTGTCAAAACGTTTCATTGATACTGCAAATTACTGTTGGCTCACTTGAAACACTGTTACAAAACATTTTGTAATCTTTGACAAACCTATATTTTGAACATTGTTCTAGAGTCCACATGAAAAGGGACACATCACAATAAGAGGTGAAATGTGGTTACTCATCGCGCAACTGCTGGGAAAAAGCTGCTGTGTTTCCGCATGCACGAACCGTCGTCACAGCATGTATTTTTTTAGTTGTTATTTAGTGCCAGTGGCAGCAGCTGCATGATGTGCAGTGGTAGGCACAGATAACCAAAAAATTAACTTCAATAACAGATAATCAGATAACTGAAAAGTTAGCATCGATAAAGATAAAATGATAAACCACCCAAAAATGTATCAGAAGTTACAGATAATAAATTCCAGTATTGTCTCCAGTACACTTGCAACTACTAACAAGCTGATTTTGAGTTTTAATACCGCAATCACTTTTGGAAGCATCAAAAGCGACAACAGACCCAAACATTGAGTCAGCACTTCTGTCCTTAAGCATCCTGCCCCCTGCAGGAAGCTCCAGTTTACTACATGGCTTCCTGCACAGACGCAACTAAGAGGAGCCACAAAGCTCAACTCTCTACTCAATCACAATGCTGTTGTCAGGCCGAGGTCTTGGAAAATAAAGCAATGCTGAGTTATGGTTTGGTGTATAAATAAAATAAATACTGATAGAATAACTCCATTAATGCCAATTCTGTCATTTGTGCAAAGTTAAGATATAACATATGTCTTTTAATGTTGAATAATGCACTAATTCTGAAGTTTTGTAACAAACACAGACAGATGGCATTCTGGGTAAAATGTGCCACCGGTAACACTGATTGGATGATTCATTCTATGTAAACCAAGACATTAATGTGAGGTGTGTCGTGTAAATGTGCTTTTGTAAAATATGCCATTTTTTTATTTGTAAAAAAAAAAGACATTTTCAAAAAAAAAAAAAAAAAAAAGCCAAGTTGTAATTAGATAACCATCTGATATAACTGGTGTCAAAATAAATAGAACACTGCCTTGATCTACTGGTGCCAGTGCGAGTTTTGGCCCTTTTTCAGCTGATTTTTCATTCGCGCAAGAATTTTTTTTGATCGCAGAGTTTCAGGTTAATCGCCCATCCTGCATCGTTTAGTATACATGGAATAACAAGCTGCGTTTAACATCTCACAATCACCTCCTGATCGCCGATCATATGGTCACGTGAAAATCAAACCTGTTTGATATTCTGGTCGGTGAGAGTTTTTGTAAATTAAGTTTGAAAAAAAAGCTTCTGTTTACGTTTTGCTTCTGGAAACACGAGTCCGACGTGTGGTTTTTGAATGTACAATGTGTGTGAGAACATAAATCGGGTGCTCTGAACTTTTACACTGTGCGGTTCTGTGGTACAGCTGAGCTGGAACCGAGTACAGTGATTGAAAATATCAGCCCAGCTTCAGGGCGAATACTGCCATGAACAGTACTGGCCAGTAGATGGCAGTAGAGACCTTGAAAACGTGCCAAAACAATCACCCCCCTATCACCCATAATGCACCTGGACACAGCATGTCCACACTAAAACCTTAAAAATTAGCGCATTACTTTAAAACTAAAACATATATCTGATATTTTCACTTTATAAAACTTCAGACATGGCGTTAATTTAAATAACTTGTCCAAAATAAGTTTGGTTAAAATTTGAACCATACATTAACTAGAAGCACTCAGAGAGTGCAAACCTCGGCCAAGGCCATGGGGTCACTGACGCCATAACATCTACATGCCGTAGAATCATTGAACCTAAAAAAAGTCTAACAATGATGTTTGTTCAGTAGTAAAAAAAAAGTTTCATTTGCTGTGACTGGATAGCATGTATCCTTAGTGCTTGGTATCACAGTTTATTGCAACTTGCACCTTTCCCAGAAGCTACTGTCATCTGAGCACTGATATTGCATGTGCTTATAGACAAAAACAAATAAGAGACAAAATTCAATTTATTATTCAACTAAACTGCAAATATATGAATTTTTTAACATTTATGAAACACTTCTCTAAACAAGACGTAGGGTCACTGACCCTAAAGAGATTCCCTCCTTGGCACAGTGATCTATTTCTTTTTGTCTCTTTCTCTAAAATTGTATATAATAATCATTAGATTATTAATATATAAACAAAAATAAATTTAAGAACTATTACAATTTGAAAACAAATGCACCCAAACGTGATGGCAACTGCAACTGCTTAATGCTAACTTTTAACACTGAAAATGCCATAGACATGCTAACGCGTTAGCATCGGGATCCGGATCATGATCCGGATCACCACTAAAATTTAATCACTTGTTCCTCTTGTCATTTCCAACCACTCCACAAAATTTCTATAAACAAAAATAAATTTAAGAAATATTACAATTTGAAAACAAATGCACCCGAACGTGATGACAGCTGCAACTCCTTAATGCTAACTTTTAACATTGAAAATGCCATAGACATGCTAACACGTTAACATCATGACAAGAGGAACAAGTCGGGATCCGGATCACAATCCAGATCCTGACTTGTTCCTCTTGTCATTTCCAACCACTCATCAAAATCCATTCAAAACTTTTTGAGTTATCCTGCTGACAGACAGACAAACAAACAAACAAGCAAACGCGACCGAAAACATAACCTCCTTGGCGGAGGTAAAAATGTATGCCTCTGGATGACTTGGGTGATGTTGGCTGGGTATCAGTATGGGGTTAAAAGAAATTAGTTTTTTTTTTTTTTTTTGGTGACCAGTTCTCCTTTGAGAGCCTGCAGAGGATAGAGCAGTTTCTTCTAGAAGCAGTTCTCCTCTGTTTGCAGAGGGTAGAACTACACATCTGTTCACCTTTGTTTACCACGTTAGTGGTCTAAAAATTATTGGACAAAAATGTATCGGAAGATAATTAGTCTGATAATGGTTTTCAAAGTTATCTGAAAAGATAATCCGATAATGGAAACTTTATCTTCAATAATTATCGGTTATCGCATTATCAGAACTGTGCTCACCACTGATGATGTGTAACCACATTGTATCTCTTATTGTGATGTGTCCCTTTTCATGTGGACTCTAGAACAATGTTCAAAATATAGGTTTGTCAAAGATTACAAAATGTTTTGTCACAGTGTTTCAAATGAGCCAACAGTAATTTGCAGTATCAATGAAATGTTTCGACACCATCCCCAGTCAGACATTCTATCTATTCTTTAATTCTGGTTTTACTTTACCTGTATATTTCATCTCCCATTTGCCCACCTACAGAGCATCGTGTTTCTCCACAGAGCTGCTATCTTAACTCCACTAATGCTAAAGTGATGGACAGAGCAGACACATCCACAGGATATAACAGTGACAAAATAAAGTTGCTTTTGGGGTTGACTGGGTTCATCAAAGCTCACCACAAGCAAATCACATTATCCCCATTATGTATCCCTTGTTGATTTTTGATAGCAATCATTTTTTTTATCATCTCCATAAACTCCCTGGGATGGAATTACTCACTCACTCACTCACTCACTCACTCACTCACCTCCATCTTTGCTATCAAAGCATTGCTATACTTTTCCAACATTATCCTTGTGCCATACACACCTCGACCTCTTAAGTCAGGTTTTCAAAACAGCATACATACACATGCCTGTCATTTCTTGGCCAACAGGGGGCGTACATTCCCTGTGTGATAAAGTATACTGTCCCATTAACTCTATTCTACACTGATGGAAGTTCCGAGTTCACTATTGCAGAAGGAGACTGAAAGATGAGGTTGATGCTGATGGTAATGAAGATGACAACAATGAATAAGGGAAGACAATACACAGTGGATAAAGATGCAGGGGTGTCACGGTGGCAGGAGTGACTAAATTCACGGTGGCTGACTTGCTAATGAAACTATTAATTGAATAAATGGAGAATGTTGTTTTGATCACCATCTCGGTGGTCCATGAAATGAGTGACTGTATTATATATGAGTGTGTGTGTGCATGTGAGAGACAGAGAGAGATAGAGCAAAGCTGCCTTCACACACATATGTGCGACCTCTATCTGTGTGTATGTGCTCAGCAAAGTGTGCCACTGCAGAGTGACAGGGCGCCCCGTAAGCACATTTTCAACAGGCTAATTAAAGCTCCTCCTGAATAAGGCCAGGCTTATTAACATCTCAACACGGCCACAAAAGCCTGCTCATAACCCAACAAGGATCAATGCTCTTCATTAAGGCCGGACCCAATACTGCTGCCCTGCCAAACCAACCTACCCACCCGAGCGAGGGCTATAGGGGAAGTGCAGAGCTGGTGAAAATGCAGAGTGCTGGAGTTAAGTGACTGGCAGCATGTTTGTGTGTGTGTCTGTGGGTGCGTCATTTTGGACTTTACAGTTTCTTGGACAGTAAATGGCCCTTAGATATTAATGTGAGGAGATGCAGTGATGGCACTAATGATGTACTGGATATATAGCATTAAATTATTATATACTGCAGCGTTCGTGCCACTGCAGAGAAACTGAGGAAAATGGGAATTTTACAGTGGATTCTGTCCTCCTGCCTATCCGGATTATACAGGACAAGCTACAGTACATCATAAATCATTGGATAGAATTACATAAAATTTGCAAGGTTAGTCAATTGTGTACCAGTTTAAGAGTTTGAAAAATTTTGTGCTCACATTTTTTAGAGTCATGGTTTTTAATTTTGACCATTCCTGGTTACTGTCGAGAGCAGCAATAGGACAAGTTACAGTACGAATGAACCACTGAACAGAGTTTGATAAAAAAAAAAAAATGTACATCTGAAATGTAATTAAAAGGCTACACAGTGTTGGAATTGAATTTATTTGTAGCAGAAGAAAAAAGTCCTGGAGTGAGGGATGCAGGCTCCTGTGTTTCCTTGTTTCTATAGTTTTCAATGTCATCAAATTGCATCAGGAGAAATTAAAAACAAAACTGTTTGTACAGTTGGTTAGTAGGAACACTGGACTTTATGAGCAAATGGATGCTTAGCTGCATGTTCTCGGACTTGCACTTTTGACAATTATTTGTTGTGCATTGATTTGTTTGTTGTGTGAAGTATGACCAGAGAAAAAGTCACCCCTCTAAATCTGCTCTGCTTCAGGTTTCTTCCTACAGTCAAAAAAGCCTCTGAGGGAGTTTATCCTTAGCACTGTTGCCAGTGTGCTTGCTAGGGTTATGACAAATCTCAAATTTATTAGCCTGGGGTTATAAATGATGAACTTTTAACTAAAACTCACAAAAATGACTTTGGTTTTGCCAGACCTTGAAAAAACCTCCCGCACGTAAGACAGTTTCATATTTCACATTAAAACACGTAGCGGCTCAAACAGTCTTTATTATAACATGTCACGTTTACATACAATACACAAGGAATACATGAAAATGAGTACATATAGCATTTGTAGTATTTTAATAGTGTTTCAGATTTGTGTATTAGTGTTAATAAATTTGCTGTTAAGATATTTATCTGATTTGCAAGTAGAACGAACCTCCTCCATCAACTTTACAGCTCTCTCAGCTACTGTGTTGGAGCGAGGCACTTCAAGCACTGATAGTTCCTTTTTCCAGTGAGTACAGAAGCATTTCACATCTTTGGGACTCTTAAGTTTGGATATTGCTTACAGCAGGTCTTCATAATCCATCTCTTAATAGTGTTGGTTAGAAAACCAGGCCCGTGACCATGTAGTTGCAATGAAATCACAAGTTACCCTCAGCTGTTCTCGCCAATTTGGAAGAAGGAAAAATGCAATAAGTGCAAAAATTCCTCATTAGTTCAACCTGGCACTGTGAAGTGATGGCAGCTTGTGCCATTTGATGCGAGGCCATTTTTCCTCTGTTTTGTAAAACCTGTATGCTTCACAAACAGTGTTGCCACAGTTACTTTGAAAAAGTAATCCAATTACTGATTACTGATTACTCCTTGAAAAAGTAACTTAGTTACTTTACTGATTACTCAATTGTAAAAGTAACTAAGTTAGATTACTAGTTACTTTTTTAGTTACTTTCCCCAGCTGTCGACAACAACCCACGTCAACATGACAATGATACCTGTTTTGCCAAAACTCACTTTATAGTCACCCTTTCTTGACTTCAATGAAAATAAATACTTGTTTTATAAAAAGTAAAATAAAGACCTCTTTCTTGACCTCATATTTAACTGTTGACAGCACTGTAACAGTAAAACTTGCAATTTCAAACCTACATTGTTTATAAATGTAACTATTAAATTCTAACATTTTTCTAACATTTAAATTCTCTCTAAACATTTTACTTGTCGAAATTATTATTATTTTAAGCAATATTAGTAGTTGTAGTAAAAAACGGCTTCAAAACTGGACCTTTAATCTAGGGGTGTTGTGGGGGGGCACATCCCTCCCCCACGCCCCCATCCCATCTGGATTCGCCCCTGCTTTGGCGTTTGAGCACAAAGAATGGATAACATTTATTTATACAGAAAACATGACCAGATTTACAGGTAAGAAAGTTTTATTGCGTTTTCACATCATGTGGTCCTCAGAAAGAGAGTTTAGGTGCATTTGAGTGGAAAATAGTGTTAGTTGTTGACGCGTCGCGGAGGATCAGCTGTTTTTAACGACCAGATACAGAGCGGCTCAGCTCAGAATTCTAAATAAAGGAGGAAAAAAGTATAAAAATGTCTTCGTAAAGCTCAGTGCAGGTGTGCTGATCACCGCCCTTTAAGAGGTGAGGACGAGTCGAGCAGCTGCAAAAAAAACGCGGATGAAAAGCTCACAGCTCACTGAAAGTGGGACGTTCAGTCGAACCCCGACCTCCTGCCCACAGACCAAGTTTAATGCTGCTATCGACCCACAATGAAAAATAATAGTAACGCACAGTGACATGGAGAAGTAACTTTAATCTGATTACTGATTTGGAAAGATTAACGCGTTAGATTACTCGTTACTAAAAGAAGTGGTCAGATTAGAGTAACGCGTTACCGGCATCACTGTTCACAAAGCTCAAAAGGGAATTTAAAATCATCTCTCCAGCCAAGGTTCTCATACTCTGGTATCACTTCTGTGTCCATGTATGCATTTTGCAAATCATCATACTGTTCCAAAATCTCATCAATAAACTCACAGTTAATGTTAGGTGACTGTGACCGTATAGGAAAAAAGAAGTCCAACACATGTCGCAGAACAAGATCAAGAATGTGGTGCTGGCAGCCGATGTATTGAGGTTCATCGAATCTCTTGTGTTGAAATTTTCTTTGAAGCCTGGCTACAACACCATTTTTGCGACCAGTCTTGACTGTTGTTGTGTCAGAGATGATCATCTGAATACTGTTATATTTTATCTGTTATCAGTTTTATCTATTTTACCTTTATTTTTTATTTCTTTTATTTATTGTTTATTAATATATTTTAGCAATATTTATTTGTATATATTTTCTTGTTATTTCTTGATACTTGCTAATTCTTTTCTTGTTATGTTATTTTTAAATAGTATTGTGTAAACTCATGTATTTTTGAAAGTGATGTGGTGCTAGGTGCGGGAGTTTTTTTCATGATCCAATGAAATAAACTTCAAAAAAGTGATCTATGGGTAAAGGTTCATCAAATGCAACATCAGTAAAATGAAAGTTTTGAAAACGGTTTTGTAGTCATAACCCTAGTGCTTGCTCAGTGGGGTGGGTAAGGTTACATGTGAATCACTTTGGTGCAACATATGTAGTCATTTGGCACTATATAAATTACAACTGAATTGAATTATAAAGAGTGAAGCAATGTCTGATCAGTGATCACAGCAGATTGTATTGTGTTTCACTTCCACCTTGGATGGGTGAGAACTGGCGTAATACTTTCTTCACATTCTTCAGCCAGACAGCTTCTCAGCAGACTTTGTTTTTAACTGGCCATGTCTTATATCCAGGCCTGTCTTGGGCATGTCTAATATTTTCTGTCTTTGCCTATTTTGTGCCTTTTCTTTTGTGTTGTTACAGTGGCCACAGCAGATGCACATCCCACTGAGTTTGGTCTGCTTTAGGTTTCCCCCTGCAATCAAAAACCACTGAGGGAGTTTTTCATTAAACCTGTCCACAGAGCTAAGGTTTTTGTGCATACACTTTTGAGGTGATTTATGGTATGATTTGGCACTGTATAAATGAATTGAATATCAACAGGATGATTTTTTTTTCATAGGCATGCATATGAAACAAACATAATTTAATTCTCTGATGCCAAAAGTCAGGTGGCAATATAACCCTAACCATATAGCCATGTTGGATAACACTGGTCAAAATATATAATATATACACTCAACAAAAATATAAACGCAACACTTTTGGTTTTGCTCCCATTTTGTATGAGATGAACTCAAAGATCTAAAACTTTTTCCACATACACAATATCACCATGTCCCTCAAATATTCTTCACAAACCAGTCTAAATCTGTGATAGTGAGCACTTCTCCTTTGCTGAGATAATCCATCCCACCTCACAGGTGTGCCATATCAAGATGCTGATTAAACACCATGATTAGTGCACAGGTGTGCCTTAGACTGCCCACAATAAAAGGCCACTTTGAAAGGTGGAGTTTTGTTTTATTGGGGGGGGATACCAGTCAGTATCTGGTGTGACCACCATTTGCCTCATGCAGTGCAACACATCTCCTTTGCATAGAGTTGATCAGGTTGTCAATTGTGGCCTGTGGAATGTTGGTCCACTCCTCTTCAATGGCTGTGCGAAGTTGCTGGATTTTGGCAAGAACTGGTACACGCTGTCGTATACGCCGGTCCAGAGCATCCCAAACATGCTCAATGGGTGACATGTCTGGTGAGTATGCCGACCATGCAAGAACTGGGACATTTTCAGCTTCCAAGAATTGTGTACAGATCCTTGCAACATGGGGCCGTGCATTATCCTGCTGCAACATGAGGTGATGTTCTTGGATGTACAGTATGGCACAACAATGGGCCTCAGGATCTCGTCACGGTATCTCTGTGCATTCAAAATGCCATCAATAAAATGCACCTGTGTTCTTTGCCCATAACAGACTCCTGTCCATACCATAACCCCACCGCCACCATGGGCCACTCGATCCACAACATTGACATCAGAAAACCGCTCACCCACACGATGCCACACACGCTGTCTGCCATCTGCCCTGAACAGTGTGAACCAGGATTCACCCGTGAAGAGAACACCTCTCCAATGTGCCAAACGCCAGTGAATGTGAGCATTTGCCCACTCAAGTCGGTTATGACGACGAACTGGAGTCAGGTCGAGACCCCGATGAGGACGACGAGCATGCAGATGAGCTTCCCTGAGACAGTTTCTGACAGTTTGTGCAGAAATTCTTTGGTTATGCAAACCGATTGTTTCAGCAGCTGTCCGAGTGGCTGGTCTCAGATGATCTTGGAGGTGAACATGCTGGATGTGGAGGTCCTGGGCTGGTGTGGTTACACGTGGTCTGCGGTTGTGAGGCTGGTTGGATGTACTGCCAAATTCTCTGAAACGCCTTTGGAGACAGCTTATGGTAGAGAAATGAACATTCAATACACGAGCAACAGCTCTGGTTGACATTCCTGCTGTCAGCATGCCAATTGCACGCTCCCTCAAATCTTGCGACATCTGTGGCATTGTGCTGTGTGATAAAACTGCACCTTTCAGAGTGGCCTTTTATTGTGGGCAGTCGAAGGCACACCTGTGCACTAATCATGGTGTCTAATCAGCATCTTGATATGGCACACCTGTGAGGTGGGATGGATTATCTCAGCAAAGGAGAAGTGCTCACTATCACAGATTGAGACTGGTTTGTGAACAATATTTGAGGCAAATGGTGATATTGTGTATGTGGAAAAGTTTTAGATCTTTGAGTTCATCTCATACAAAATGGGAGCAAAACCAAAAGTGTTGCGTTTATATTTTTGTTGAGTGTATATATATATATATATATATATATATATATATATATATATATATATATATATATATATATATATTGCGTTGACTTTGAGAACTGATTTAGTGTAATTTTGAGGTGCTGAATCTGAATCTGAGGTCAGATTTTCTCTATCACATCACGTTTTTTGCAATCTGCATGTTTCGTAATGATGGATTACGCAAAGGTTGCTCATTCACTCACGAGTTTGACGCCACTAATCATGCACAAAACCAGCTTCAAAAGCATAGTTTTTAAACCAGGTTCACGAAATAATCCCGTTTATGGCGCCAAAGAGGTTTGCGAGACTGCAACTTTTGTTTTAATGCTTGATACAAGAAATATGTCTTCATATCTCTAAAATGTGATTTGACTGGAAAAACTAACATCAGATTTGGATTTAGTGCCCCCAAATTACCCAAAATCCATTGAAAAACTCCATGCAAGAAAACTCCAGTGTAATGAGAAGGCTGGATAAAAACACAAAAACATGGTTTTACTTTCCTACATGTGAACACTGAGATGGAGTTCCCGAAAAAAACTTGGTAGGAGTTTTGCAAAAGTTTAGTTTTCACTGACCTAAAATGCAGTTTATGTGTTTTTACCAAAGACCAAAAGGATAAAAAAGCTACATTTTCAAAAATACAATATTTTCTAGAGAATAAGTCACATATTTTACTAGTATGGGCAGCCCGTCAACTTATAGTCAGGCGCGATTTATATACGGAAAAATCATGCATTTGTTATTCACAATAATAACAAACTATATTCATATAGGACTTTCACAGGAATCAAAGCACTAAAAAAGTAAAGTCCAAGAATAAAAAAATAAATGCCATAATATAAATTACACTACAACAATGCACAAATGTTCCAAATTAATGAACTGATAATACAGAAAAAAGGTGTGACTTATACTCCAGTGAAACTTTTATATGGATTTTTCCTCTTCATGGGGCACTTTTGTAACTGGTGCAACTTGTACTCTGGGAAATACAGTGCTTATTTATTTGTGTACAAGGGCATAGACTGCTGCTTTATAATCTTCAGCCCCCTTCACACTGCACTTGCATACAGTTGTGTTAAATGCATACGGAGTACGCATATGGAGTATGAATGCACTCAGTTTTTGGGATGTGTGCAGTAGCGCCGTGTTGTGCAGACCTGCTTAAAAACTGCATGCCCTCTGCGTCCAATGCTCTACGCATAAAAAATTAAACAGGTTAAATTTTTTGCGCCCTCAGTATACTGCTGCGTAGGGAGAAAAAACTCAGTGTAGCGCTGCTTAAAGTTGGTGTAGACCTGCATAACTCAGCGTAGATGGTACACCACTATACGTAATTCTACGTTCAGCTGACCAGCTTCTCCTGGCTGTTCCTAGAGCCAGGCTTAAATCCAGAGGTGATAGAGCCTTTTCTGTGGCAGCACCATGACTCTGGAACAATCTTCCTCTGTCTGTCAGGTCCTCAGAGTCGTTGGGACAGTTTAAGTCCAGACTGAAAACCCATCTCTTCTCCGTGGCTTTCACCACTGGCTAAGTGGTATATGCTTTGCTCTGCTATGTTGCTCTGTATTTTTAGATTTTTATTTTTTTCCTTTGTCAATATTTTACAGTTTTGTATTACTATTATTGTGAAGCACTTTGGTCATCTGCAGCTGTGTTTAAATGTGCTATATAAACAGACTTGAATTGAATTGAATTACGTTGGTCCCAGTGTGAAAGGGGCTTTAACCTTTTTAAAGGTATTAAGGGCCTGTGGGACCCTTTTTCAGTTTCATAAATGTGTGTGGAAAATTATTTCCGCTTTACTCTTTCCTTTCTTATTTCTGATTGTAAACCTTTATTACACTTACACTACATTTACACTACACTGTACATTTACACTACATAAAACACAACTATAGCATATATATTCTGAAAGTACAGGTTGTCCTGAAAAAAAAAAGACATAAAACTTGAATGTGGGATGCAGGGAGAGCTGTTAACAGCAATGCCAGGCAAGTGAACTGTCCAAAAAATGCCCTTGGACCCCAGAGGGTTAAGACATTTTGCGCTGTTATTATAGGACAGTGATGGTAGCACAGTGGTAAAGTTTCTGTCTGTTAATCACAGCTTTTGTAAATTGCAGGTTTGAATCCCGTGGGTGGCATGTATTTGTTACTTAAATTTTTTTTCCACAGCAGCTCCGCGATGTGGTTCCACACACTCCAGCTGCTTGCAGCGTCGCAGCGAGATCATTCATGCCTGTGTGCACTGTGTGCGCCTCCCGACGTCGGCTCGATGTTTTTGTGGTTTGCTCATTTGGACTGATTCGCCCTGAGTCCTGCTTATTTATGCTATATGTGAAGAGACCCTAACATATGTGTTGTTTATATTACTTGCAACTGGGATGAAGTAAACATCTGCTGAATATTTTAACAACAACAACAAAATGATTATGTTGAATTAAAAGCTCCAAAATGCAATAGGTCCACCAGACCCAGCAGGATTCCCAATGTAACAAAAAACGAAGACCCTTGTAAGGGTTAAAATGTGACCCTTATGATTCTCACTCAAGCATTAGTTTTTCCACCAATGTCCCATCACCTTTTTCTGCGCACAGTTCCATCTCGCACTCCCTTTCGTTTTCTCTGTCCTCTACTCTGGTCACTCTTTGAGGTTGATTCAAAGCTTTGGCTGCTGCAGTGTTTTCCTTTGGCTCGCTGACCTGCTGACACGCTCAAAGATCAGAGGTAACGCTTGTTTTGTGCTCTGGTCTTCTCTCCCTCAGCAGAAAAAAAAAAAAGCTTCATTCACTCCGCTCCATCAATTAATAATACTCTCTCATGAGAGTTATAGCTTGTGTACATAAGCAGTGCACTCAAACACACACTTTTTTTTTTTTTTTCTTCCCACTCCTGTACATAAAATTAGTAATTCATTTGTAGGGAGAGCAGATTTACAGACGCGTAGGCAGGAGCATATTTCCTGGGTTCCCCTGAGGGCATCGTTGCTGACTCGTGTCATATTTACTGTGTAATTGATTTTTAAACGTACTCGTCTTTCTCCGTTCCTGCGGTACATTTTTTTTACTTTCTCATTTAACCCACAGCAGTTGATCTTTTCAATCTGTTTGCCTCCATAGTCATATCTTGATATAAAGAACATTATCATCATGACATTTATGTCTTTTATTATATCTTGGTTCACCTCTGCCTTCCATCCAAGCTGACAAAACATCACATTATTTTCATCAAGGAGGTACATTTTTCACTCATGTTTGTTTTCTCAGTTATTTAAAATAATACAGAATTACTGCAATTATAATGATCAAATAGAAATAATTTATTTTGGAAAACTTTGGGTCACAGATGTAGAGTTTAAAAAAATATTATTTTATTTTATATATTATTTTTAACATTGTGTGCAGTTGTGACTGAAATCTTAAATACACTCATAGTGGGTGTGAATGTCATGGTAATTTTGGGCATTTTATGATGTCTTGAACTGTTCTGTTGTCAGAGTGGAATGATTGTACATCAGACATCACTGTGTATCATTTCGGCTGCTCCCGTCTCGGGACGGGGTCGCCACAGCGGATACAGCCAGATCCGCATTGGTAATTGGCACAAGTTTTACGCTGGATGCCCTTCCTGACGCAATTCCAGTTTCACCTGGAGAAACACAGCAGACATCACTAATGACTTTAAAAAAGCAATAATGAGGGGCACAAGTTTGATATTATTTTAGATCTTCTCCAATCCACACAGGCTCAAGATTAAACATACATACAGACTCAGATCTATATATAATATACACTCCCCCTAATACTTTGTGAAATGTCCTTTAGCTAGCTGTATATTGAAGAGATACTTTGATATCCATCAATAAGCTTCTGGCATATATCTGGCTGGAAATTTGACCACTGTTATGGACAGAATAGGTAGAGTTCATTTACATCGGTTGGCTTCCTGACTTTTGGGTGTTTTAAGTGTGGTGTAGTCCACAAATTTCCAATAGCATTGAGATTGGGGTTTTGGGAAGGCTACTCCAGAAACTGAAAAACTGAATATCTGATATATATATATATATATATATATACATATATATATATATATATATATATATATATATACATATATATATATATATATATATATACATATATATATATATATATATATATATATATATATATATATATATATATATATATATATATATATATATATATATATACAAGGTCTGTCAATAAAGTATAGGTCCTTTTTATTTTTTTCAAAAACTATTTGGATTTCATTCATATGTTTTTACGTCAGACATGCTTGAACCCTCGTGCGCATGCGTGAGTTTTTCCACGCCTGTCGGTGACGTCATTCGCCTGTGAGCACTCCTTGTGGGAGGAGTCGTCCAGCCCCTCGTCGGAATTCCTTTGTCTGAGAAGTTGCTGAGAGACTGGCGCTTTGTTTGATCAAAATATTTTCTAAACCTGTGAGACACATCGAAGTGGACACGGTTCGAAAATTAAGCTGGTTTTCAATGAAAATTTTAACGGCTGATGAGAGATTTTGAGGTGATACTGTCGCTTTAAGGACTTCCCTCGGTGCGAGACGTCGTGCAGCACTCTCAGGCGCCGTCGTCAGCCTGTTTCAAGCTGAAAACCTCCACATTTCAGGCTCTATTGATCCAGGACGTCGTGAGAGAACAGAGAAGTTTCAGAAGAAGTCCGTTTCAGCATTTTATCCGGATATTCCACTGTTAAAGGAGATTTTTTTTAATGAAAGACGTGCGGACGGATTGCAGCGTCGGCTCGCAGCCGCCGCGACGCTCCGCCACAGGAAAAACACCTCAGTTGGAAGCCTTAAGGACAAGTTGGAACATGTCCTGCTGTTAAACAATTTCTCATATACTCACTCCACTGAAAGCCATCAAAAGCCGCCTGGATTTTACAAATGGTTATCAACACGGAGGTGTTTTTCCTGTGCCGCCGCACCGTGCCAGCTGCATCCCGATGCGCGGACCCGTCCGCACGTCTTTCATTAAAAAAATCTCCTTTAACAGTGGAATATCCGGATAAAATGCTGAAACCGACTTCTTCTGAAACTTCTCTGTTCTCTCACGACGTCCTGGATCAATAGAGCCTCAAATGTGGAGATTTTCAGCTTGAAACAGGCTGACGACGGCGCCTGAGAGCGCTGCGCGACGTCTTGCACCGTGGGAAGTCCTTAAAGCGACAGTATCACCTCAAAATCTCTCATCAGCTGTTAAAATTTTCACTGAAAACCAGCTTAATTTTTCGAACCGTGTCCACTTTGATGTGTCTCACAGGTTTAGAAAACATTTTGATCAAACAAAGCGCCAGTCTCTCAGCAACTTCTCAGACAAAGGAATTCCGACGAGGGGCTGGACGACTCCTCCCACAAGGAGTGCTCACAGGCGAATGACGTCACCGACAGGCGTGGAAAAACTCACGCATGCGCACGAGGGTTCAAGCATGTCTGACGTAAAAACATATGAATGAAATCCATATAGTTTTTGAAAAAAATAAAAAGGACCTATACTTTATTGACAGACCTCGTATATATATATATATATATATATGTTACAGCTTTATTTCAAAATGGATGAAATTCATTTTTTCCCAGACAATTTTACACACAATACCCCATAATTACAATGTGAAGAAGGTTTTTTGAGACTTTTGCAAATTTAGGAATAACAACAGCAACAGCAATAATAATAATAATAATAATAATAATAATAATAATAATAATAAAAGAAATCAGGTGTACATAAGTATTCACAGCCTTTGCCATGAAGCTCAGAACTGAGCTCAGGTGCATCCTGTTTCCACTGATCCTCCTTAACATGTTTCTACAACTTAATTGTACTGCTACATATGTTCTCTGTGTTCTCAGGGCGCACGATTTCTGTTGGGTGAATAAAAACTGCAGGCCACAGAGCCTTCTCTTGCTGTGCACCTGTTTTGTGGAATGATCTCCCTATGGAGATAAAACAGTCTGATTCTATAGAGGCATTCAAGTCAAGACTTGAGAGGCATTTATTCTTCGTTTATATGGCTAGCACTCTGGCATAGAATGGAACTATGCGTCTTAGACTTTAAAATTCATTTTAACGAAACAGGTCTCTGCCTCAATTTTATCTAAATTCTGGGCCTGTTAGGGAAGCCGTCGACCTTGTAACTGTTATAATGGCATAAGCAGTGGGGCACCCCTCTGATTTTTGTCTGCTTCAGGTTTCTTCCTCAAAATCATCTGAGGGAGTTTATCCTTACCACTGTCACCTGTGTGCACTGTGGTATTAGTCATTAGCAACAACATGTATTACCCTTTTCTGAACAGTTAAAATGTAATGTGTGTTTGGATTGCTGGTCAGTATGAACCTAAAAATGCCATAATTTCAGTATGGACATAACAAAACATTCAACAATGATTTTAATCTTAATCTGAATTTAATATTTTAGGTGTTACAATGTACCAGGTTTTCCCTTGGTTTCTGGAGCACAAAGGTGATGGTGTTACCAGTGGGAAGTAGTGGGGTTGATGGAAGGTTTATGGTTCATAAAAGTATTGTAATGAAAACCCTAATGCGTCACTTCCTGATAATCACGCCCCCTATTGCTGCCCTAGCAGCAAAGTCATCCTGTCAAACCGAGGGATGGAGGATCGCACCTATTCAAAAGGGCCCACCATCATGTGTGAAATGCATCCACCACCACCAGGACCGCCACACCATGTAGCTGACTGCATCTTAGAGAGTGATGCAGACTCCCTTCTATATACAGGGATTCTACTCAGAATTTCAAACACTTGTAGCCTGCCTACAACCATTTGCCCCAGGTTCATTATCTGTGGATGTTATGGAGTTATGGATCAAATTCTAATGACTTTGATAAAACTAAGACAAAGCTTTGTCATGGCTGATTTAGCACACTGATTTAAAATATCACAAAGCCAGGTCAGCAAGACCGTGGGACTGTCGGTAGACGTTATGTGTGAACACATGTAGGATCTGTGTGGTTGCCTCGTGAACCAACCAAAGCAACACTGCCAAATGCTTTGAAAGAGCACTTTGCTAACACAACCTGTGTAACTGACTACACAGAGATAGTTTTACAAAAAGCAAAATATAACACGATTGAGGTCGAATGGTGCATGAAGGAGGATTCGAATGGCACTTGTGAAAATTTGGAGCCACACTCAAACTCCTCGTACAGCAGTCGCCACATCCATTCGGACACAGCACATGCACTCTACATTCGAGTGCCACACATGCCAGAAACCCATTCATACAGCTGGCAAGATGAGATCATACTGTGATCTGATCATGCTCGCAACATTTGCAGAGCATATCAAATGCAGGTCAGACATATCGTACCATGGAGGAGGGCCTTTTTGAAATCATCAGCCATGTTGAACCCTGGCCGAATGGCATGGTCGAGGCAAATTCTGGGCAAGTGGCCATTCGACCCACTCTCGGCCAGAGTTGGCTGGAGTCCAGGTGCCACCCACAAACATCCAACACTACTTAGAAAACTTAGGCGCCATTCACACAGCCAGGTCGTTCAAAGCTGAAGCAGGAGCTGTTTCAAATAATCGCTTTGCACTAGCAGCAGTCGTCCTGATTGCTGAGAACTTTTTTCCGGCTCTTTGACGCAGCTCAATGAGTCATGAACAACTTCTGTTGTCACCAACTATGTACAAGTCAGCGTAGCTATACAGTACTTCATATCCCAATATCATTTTTAGGCTATTTTTTTTTATGAAAATCCAGTGATGACATACGCTTTGTGTTGTGT
Organism: Thalassophryne amazonica; assembly: GCF_902500255.1. NCBI lineage: Eukaryota > Metazoa > Chordata > Actinopteri > Batrachoidiformes > Batrachoididae > Thalassophryne > Thalassophryne amazonica. The sequence continues at coordinate 44,655,560 of NC_047108.1, forward strand.
CAAACCTCTTTCAATATTTTGTCAATTTTAAGTTTGATTTTTGCGCAAATTATGGCATGTCATAAAGCATCACTCTGTAAAGATTAAAAAGGAAGGACTGCTATTCCGCAAACATTCCATCTGTGAAAAAATTCACCAGTTCATATAAAATGTCAAATTAATAATAAGTAATGTGATGGAATAAGTTGGTTGCTTTGTCTTCTTAAGAGTGCCCGCAGCATGGTCTGATCTCATGGGGATAGTGGTTAATACAAATGAGGATCGGTACACTTTTGGCTTTAGATTCCTAGTTTGGAAGAAAAAAAAGTTAACCAATTCCATTTATTGTTTCAAACTTCATGGATGGAATGATGCAGGTTGATTTACTGTTCTATGCTGTCCACTCTAAGCACCCCTTAAACAGTCTATGATCGCACACAGAGCAGGCTGACCCCGCCTTCTCCTACAGAAAGCAGGAGAGAGGGAGAGAAGCTGCGACTCGCTGATGGCAGTGAAGAGAAACAAACAAAATGGAGACAATGTTGTTTTAAGAATTGATTTTTTAACATTTTGAATGTGTGTCTTGGGGACATGGCATCCCTGGGATGTGGTACATATTATACTGCATATTGCACCCAACCTTGTTGATTTTGTGTCAGGACCCTGAACCCTGATTAAATGGCAATTTTTACCACATCCATTGCGGATGCCTCACAGGCTCCCGGCGTGCTACCTGGTGACATCGGGCACCATGTAGGCGGGGCCTAGTATGAAGTATAACCAATAAATACATGCCCACCCCACAAGATAAACCACTGTGATTGGTTTGCAACCAATAGGAAAATGCAGTGAATGGGAGGGGAACCAGACCCTTTTGCAAAACAAATTTGCTTTCAAAGTGAATGTGTTTGGTTGACCACACTAGCTCATCTTTGATTTCCTCCAGCAAATTAAGAGTAACATGCCCTGGCAATTGCTATGTCCTGACAACACTTTCCTTTGCCACTTTAAATACATTAACACAGGTACTTGCATCAATAGGCATTCTTTGCTCTGGGTGGCATCTCATCCTGCTAGCCCCCAATTACTATGAAAAAGTAATGAAAAGAGAAAATATAATATGAATTGATGCCCGTCTCCAAAAATAACTGCTGTTCAAGCTTGTAACTGTGGTTCTTTTGTAAAGCCAGGCAGGAGGTCTTTAATCCTTAATGGTGGTTTAAGATGGTGAAAAGTGTGAATAAATCTCATACTAAGCTTGATGAGCTCAGTGTTCTTTGTCAGTTTTGTATTTGTACCAAAGACATTTCTGATAAGTAGGCTGTTTGCATCGTCTCCCTGCATCTGTGAGGGTTTCTTCAAGGGATTCTGGTTATATTTTATCATAAAAAATAAAATTAAATTAGAAATGCCTTTCCTGACCTTGAATAAAAAGGAAGGAGCCGTGTTGGGGTTTCAGTCTCAGTTCAAACCCCAAGCTGTCTGGAAAATCACTAAGGGCCCTTTGGTAACGTCCTTAATCCCCAAGTTGCTCCCGGTGTGTAGTGAGCACCTTACATGGCAGCACCCTGACATTGGTGTGTGAGTGTGTCTGTGTGAATGGGTGAATGTGAGGCATAATTGTAAAGTACGTTGAGCATCTGATGCAGATGCAAAAACGCTATATAATGGCAGTCCATTTTCCATTTACCATTGTATCTTTTTGTCGTTCCCTGCCTCTGTCCTCTGATACTTAGTTATTCACGCTCTTCTTTTCATGTGTGTTATAAGACGGTCTTGTGTCCCCAGTTCTTAATTGGTCCCGGATTTTGTCCTGCCTATATTTTCTAAGTATGTGTTTTATGGTAGATTTTGGTATGGGCACTTTTCTTGTTGTCTTGTTGTTTCCTTAATGTTTTGCATTTTGTGTGTTTTTTGGGTAATGTTATTTGTCATGTTAACTGTTAGGTCATTTCTACGTTCTGTCAGATGTTTCAGGTTGCTGCCCCCTTGTGTTTCTTTCCTCTCGGCACTTGTCCCAGTCTGCTCATCCTATCTGCTCAATGAGTACACCTGTTCTTAATCGCTTGCGTGCTGTCCCTCGTCACATTGGTACTCCTGTTTGATCTGGGATTGTTCTCATTGTGTTTTTGCTCACCTTGTCTATTGAAAGGATTTGGGATTTTCTCACTTTATTTGTTCACTTTGGACTGTTGAGGAATTTTGGATTTAGAGATCATTATTAAAACCTGTTCCTTGCACTTAACTCCCCAGTGTTTGCTGCATGCATACAGGGGTCCAGTCTTAGTCTTAGTCAGTGGTGGGCACAGTTCAGCTAATCCGTTAACAGATAATTATCAAAACTAATGTTTTTGCTAGCAGATTAGCTTATCAGATGAGTTTTAAAGCCATCATCGGACCAATTATCTTCCGATACATTTAGTTCTGATAACTTTCAGTTCTGATAATTTTTTTTTTGCTGGTAAAGTGAGCAAAGTTTAGCAGTCAAAAACATTTGCAAACCCTAAAATCAAACATTTTAGTCTGTCTGTTGTGTATTTGTGGCAGACTGGCTGTCTGTTGCTTGGTGATGACGTAATCATTAAGTGCAAGACGTCAATGCAGGGTGCATTGTGGGTAGTGTAGTTCAAGTTCACTTTGGACTTGGATATTACACTGTTACCGCCCGCTCGACACAAACAAAATGGACAAATTTTAACATTATTTTATTTTATTTCTTTGTGACTGATGGGATATTTTAACCGCCAAGACTCGATGGGGGAGAGGAGCTCTCACAGTGCAGCTGTGTGTACAGAAGGACTTTTCTTCACCATTTAGACACTGTTTTGGATTTTTTTTAAAAAGGACATTTTATTTCTTCAGATAAATTCCACTGAAGCTAACAGGTAAGAACTTATATTTACTAAAGTGTCTTTTACTCTGCCAATCAATGCATTAATGGACGTATTTTGGTTGCTTAAGCCGGAGGGTTCAAAACGTGAAAAAGCAGCAGCTTTTTAGTTTGTGTATAAAATACTGAGATAAACTGTGACTTCTAATGTGTTTTACTGCTTTTGAAAGATGATGACAGTGTTTGGGGTTTTAGTTTTTTTATTCATTCATTTTTCATGCATTCTTGTGTGTTTGTGATCCATGAATTTACCCAGCAGCGAAACGTGAAAGTGAAACTGGTTTATCAGAAGCCAACAGTGTAATCTGATGTGACTGTGTCTGAACCAATACTGAAAGTTTTTGGTTATCGGCAGTGGTGGGCACAGTTCCGCTAACCACTAATTATCAAAGATAATGTTTTCATTATCAGATTAGCTTTTCAGATAACTTTGAAAACCATCATCGGACTAATTATCTTCCGATAAGTTTTGGTCAGATAATTTTTAGACCGCTAAGGTATTTTTGCAGACGTGGTAAACAAAGCTGAATAGTTACAAACATCTATGAAATCTAAAATCAGTTAAGTTTTATAGTAGATGTGTAGTTCTATCCTCCGTCAACAGAGGAGAGTTGGTTCTAAAATAAACCACTCTATCCTCTGCAGGCAAAGGAGAACTGGTCACAAAAAAAGAAAAAAAGGCTAATTTCTTTTAACACCATACTGATACACTGGCAATATCACCCAAGTCATCCAGAGGCATACAGTTTTAACTTATGGCTAACCAATCTAATTTCGGACAAGTTATTTAAATTAACATCACATCTGAAGTTTTATAAAGTAAAAATATCAGATATATGTTTGAGTTTTAAAGTAATGCACTAATTTTGAAGGTTTTAGTGTGGACATTGTTGTCCACACTAAAACTTGGGGCAACTGTTTGTTGTGATTTGGCGCTATATAAAAAAATTGATTGATTGATTGATTGATTGATTAACATGCTGTGCTTAAGTGCATTATGGTACCTCAGTACATTCATGACAGAAGAAATACATTTGAGACGCTCTGATCAGGCTCCACACGGACAACAGCATTAAACTCTGTATATTGTGCCTGAAACTCTTGTGAATATATTCTCTGGGTTTATAGACATTGTTATTGTGTTTGTTTTATGGAAAAATGCCAGAAGAAGCTATGGTTGCTCCTCCATTGTTTTCAATTAAAATCATTGCAATTGATTCCTGTTTGCTATTAGAGTCTTGCTTATGTCAAACAGTGTCTGTCGCCTATGTTCCAGAGTAATATATATAAGATCTCTGAAATTCAGTTTGCATTTATTAAATTCCACGCATCTTAAACGTAGCAGACACGGATCATCTGGAATTTTGTTTTGGCAAGTTTTCACGGTCTCTGCTGCCATCTACTGGCCAGTAGTGTTCATGGCAGTATTCACCCTAGTACTGAGCGTCCAGTAGTTGGCAGTGTTCTATTTATTTTGACACCGGTTATATCAGACGGTTATCTAATTACAACTTGGCTTTTCTTTTTTTGAAAATGTCTTTTTTTACAAATAAAAATGGCATACTTTACAAAAGCACATTTATCTGTAAACACCAACACATGACACACCTCACATTAACGTGTTGGTTTACATAGAATGAATGAGTCAACCAATCAGTGTTAGCGGGGGGACATTTTGCCCATAATCCTTTGCCATCTGTCTGTGTTTGTTACAAAACTTCAGAATTAGTGCATTATTCAACATTAAAAGATATATGTTATATTTTAACTTTGTACAAATGACAGAATTGACATTAATGGAGTTATTCGATCAGAATTAATTTTATTTATCAACCAAACCATAAGTCAGCACTGCTTTATTTTCCAAGACCTCCGCCTCACGGCAATGCTGTTATTGAGTACAGAGTTGAGCTTTGCTGCTCCTCTGAACTTCTTTGTTGCTGCAAGCTATGTAGTAAATAGGAGTTTCCGGTAGGGGGTAGGTTCCACAAAGACACAAGTGCTGACTCATTGTTTGGGTCTGTAGTCTTTGATGCTACCAGAAGCAACTGTGGTGTTAAAACTCAAAATCAGCTTGTTAGTAGCTGCAAGTGTATCGGAGACAATACTGGAAGTTACTTGTTATCTACAGCTTCCGATAAATTTTGGGGTGGTTTATCGGTTTAGCTTTATCAAAGATAACTTTTCAGTTAGCTGATTATCTGTTATTGAAGCTAATTTTTTGGTTAGCTGTGTCCACCATTGGTTATCTGTAATAAATATATTATTTTTTAGCAGTTTATTGGTTTAGCGTCATAAAAGATAACTTGTCAGTTATCGGATTAATACTTATTGAAGCTAACTTTTTGGTTAGCTGTGCCCACCACTGGTCTTAGTGGTATTTAACCATATATGTATATATATATATATATATATACATATAAACGCACACACACGCCCACAACATATTTTGCTAATTTTTAATATTATACTACAAGAATATGTTACATTAATGCATTTTTATTTAAAAACACCTACAAATGGTGTTAGTGTATGAAGCGCTGTCCAGCTGCGTTGATTGGTACTTTGTTGACATTTCCAGGTAACTTGAAACACAAGGGACAACAAGCATTTGACTTCCATTCATTGTGTCATTTCTGCCCCTCAGAGCAGTTATTTTACTTCATACTACATTTTCTCCATAAAACAAAAGAAAAAAGTTGCACATGATCAGAGTGTGTCCAGTGGGCATCATTTCTTTCTGTATCTAATTGAGATGCAGAAAAAAATGTTATTTGGACACTAATCATGTGAAATTCATGCGCATATTTAAGTCACACTTCCGTTTTTCATAGTTGATTTTCTGCTGTTGATTCAGTTCATTCCTGTCTCTCGCCACTAGTTGATAAATCAGTGGGAGACTAATGGTTCATTTGATTTATTATAAACAGAGTGCCAAACAAATGACCCAAAAATAGTCAAATCATGTCATATATTTCTGGGATTAGTTCTTCAGAATCATTGTGTGGTTAGAGTGTTGTGCTTCTTTAAACATGAAACTGTGAGGTATTCAGATTTTCAAGGTTTTTGTTTGTTTGTTTGTTTCTTTGTTTCTTTGTTTGTTTGAACTAGCTCTGCCAAGGAGGTAATGTTTTCCACATACGAGGTCTGTCCGAAAAGTAACGGACCTTTTTATTTTTTTCAAAAACTATATGGATTTGAATCATGTGTGATTGCATCAGACAAGCTTGAACCTTCGTGCGCATGCATGAGTTTTTTTCACGCCTGTCGGTTGCGTCATTCGCCTGTGGGCAGGCTTTGAGTGAGCACTGGTTCAGCCCCCTCATCGGATTTTCATTGTCAGGGAAATGGCTGAGCGACTGCCGCTTTGCTCCATGAAAATTTTTTCAGAAACTGTGTGAGACAGCCAGGTGGAAACCATTTGGAAAATTCAGATGGCTTTCAGTGAAGATTCTATCGGCGTCACACAGATTAAGGAGGATTACAACCGGATTAAAGACGGCCCACAGCGGCGGAGGGTGCGCCGCGCTTCGAGCGGCCATTGACAGGCTGAAACGACCAGATCATTTCCAAAGTGAAGGCTGTGTTGATCCGGGACGTCGTGTGACTACCAGAGAAATTGCAGAAAATGTGGACATCAGCACTTTTGTGGCACATTCCACTGTTACAGGAGATTTTGTAATGAAAGACGTGCAGAGGAATTCACGCGTCGGGACGGAGCCGCTCATGGCACACAACAAAAAGCACGTCCGTGTTGGAAACCTTTCGGAAGATTCAGACGCTTTCGGTGGCTTTTCGGTCGAGAGGTTATCCGAGAAATTGTGTAACAGCTGGGCATGCCACAACGTGTCCTGTGAGACTTCCAACACGGAGGTGTTTTTTGTTGTGCGCCATGAGCGGCTCCGTCCCGACGCGCAAATTCCTCCGCACGTCTTTCACTACAAAATCTCCTGTAACAGTGGAATGTGCCGCAAAAGTGCTGATGTCCACATTTCCTGTGATTTCTCTGGTAGTCACACGACGTCCTGGATCAACACAGCCTTCACTTTGGAAATGATCTGGTCGTTTCAGCCTGTCAATGGCTGCTCGAAGCGCGGCGCGCCCTCCACCGCTGTGGGCCATCTATAATATGGTTGTAATCCTCCTTAATCTGTGTGACGCCGATAGAATCTTCACCGAAAGCCATCTGAATTTTCCGAATGGTTTCCACCTGGCTGTCTCACACAGTTTCTGAAAAAATTTTCATGGAGCAAAGCGGCAGTCGCTCAGCCATTTCCCTGACAATGAAAATCCGACGAGGGGGCTGAACCAGTGCTCACTCAAAGCCTGCCCACAGGCGAATGACGCAACCGACAGGCGTGAAAAAACTCACGCATGCGCACGAAGGTTCAAGCTTGGCTGATGCAAGCACACATGATTCAAATCCATATAGTTTTTGAAAAAATAAAAAGGTCCGTTACTTTTTGGACAGACCTCGTATTTGTTTATTTATTTGCTTCTGTTATGTCAGGATAAGGTAATGAACATATTTAAATGGAATTTTGCAAACACATAGATAATGTTCTGGAAAGTACATGATTAAAATTTGGAGGTGATCCAGAATATATTCTGGAATTGAGATTCAGGAGTAATGTTTGGAAAGTACCAACATTTAACTTAAACCATTGTGAGAGGTTCTTGGTAAAATTTTGTGAGCAAATGGATAATGTTCTAGAAAATGTGGATTTTATTTTGAATCTGATCTTGAACCTATTTTGGATCTCAGATCTAGAAGACGTTTTAAGCAATATGTAGCCTTGGTGGAGGTATGTGCTCTCCAATTGCCTTTTCGCTGATGTGTTTTTCTTGAGTTATTGTACCTTTTCATTTAAAACCAAACTATTTGATTTTCTCTTGGCCACAGAAGAACCCATTCCCATTTGTTGGCCAAATCAAAATAATAGGAAAAGAGAACAATCAGGCTGTGGTGAAAAAGTGAGGTGAAGGAGAGGACTCGTGGAAACAGACCACTGAGGCTCTATGGAGTTGTGGGGGACAAACAGAGGGAGGTGTTAAAAGACAGATTTCTGTCTTTTCACTTTACCAGTAATTGCACAATCAGGACATATCAGAGCAAAGATCAGAGAAAAGCAGTGCAGAGTGATAAGCGTCAGAGAGTCATGGGAAGGAAAGAAGAAGAAAGAAAGGCAATGAAACAGGTGCCATTAAAAGAACGGAGGACACGAAGAGAGTAAAGCAGTAAGGAGACCAGAGAGCAAAGCCCTCGTTCCTTAGGGGAGGTGCATGGCTCTTCTAATCAATCCATGGATACATTGTAAAATCAATGCTCTGTATAATTAGGGCAATCCAAGGGTAAAAAAAAGGCACATTGCTCTGCATTTTGCCTCAGTCTGCACTCAAACCTGCTCCTATAATAATCTCTTCATTGTCAACAGCTTTGGGTCACAGTTACATTATTCCAAATTGGCTGGAATAATTGAAAAACCTTTAGGCCCCTGGTATATGACTTGTCGCAAAGTCCAATAGCATCAAAGGTAACAATGTGCCATGATAAACTTTAGCCAGTGCTATTCTTTTAAAGAGCCTGATGGTGTTTTCTAATAGTTTTTAGCCCCACTGTGCCTCAATCAAGCCACAATCAATAAGTTCCTACCACTACTGAATAGTAAGGACTTCCACTGGAGGTTCGTCACATATATTTTCATGGCATGTCTCACATAGGAAGTGTCATCCTTTCCTTTAAAAAAAAAAAATAAATAAAAAAAAAAAAATATATATATATATATATATATATATATATATATATATATATATTGCGGTCCTTTACTGGAGATTTTATTTTAAAGTGCTTTTTCCATGAATGTACAATTCCTCGATCATTATACAATCTTGATGTCCAGTTGTCTTCAGAATTACTGGACTTTCTCTGGAAATGACTGGACTACTGGCAGTTTTCAGACATTTGAATGACCATGCTGAAAGGAGATAAGTGAGGGAAACCCTGACACCCTAACAACTCTGAGGGAGTTGTAGGCTTCTGTGGTTGTGGGTGTTTTTTTTTTGTTTTTTTTTGTGCTCCTGTCACGAAATGAGTCAAATGTTTGTAACAGAGCTTTTTTTTTAACTCACTATTACTAACCCTATTCCTACCCCCAACCCTAACCTTAACCATAACCTACCTTTAGTCCTAACCCTAACCATAACCACCCCGACCACTCTGCTACACTTTTAATTATGTGCAGCCATCACGGAATTAATAAGAAAGAATATGTGCTCCCATGATGAAAATATTGCACTTTCGTGACAATATGATGAACCAATAGATTAATGTATATTTCTTGCTGCTGAATCACGACATGCCATGAGTTGGCAAGAGGAAAACCGAGCCTAGACCTGATCTGTTTTACAGTTCTTCTCTACTCCACTCCACATGATACAAAATTTATACATACAAAATTTGTGTCATGACATCAATATGTGACAAGTTGCATACCCTGTTCATGTCATTTAGTGATGTGCGGAGAAACCCTAAGGGCAGTATCTCACTGGGTGTGACTGTTGGAGAGTAGCTGGGGATGCAAATTAATGACCAAACACATGAATTAGCGACAGTTGTTATCTCACTGAAGTTGTACAAAGGGCATGTTGCGCACAGAGTGCTCAGCTGTTATCATTGTGATATTATCCATGTGAATAGACACTGGGCATTCCCCCAACAGTATCCAGTAACAACACTGTAAATAGTAATACAATAAAATAAAATAATAATAAATAAATAAATGATAATAACAAAGCCTGTTTCTCCACTGAGGAGAAAAAAATACAACAGGAAGAAAACTTTGAATATGGCACTCACCCATTTGTAGAATGATTTCCTGCAGAATGAAATATGTAATGTCCAGTGATCTATGTGATCAAAGAGGTTTTGATTGGTGCCACCACACACTGATGGTGCGCAACGTTCTCCTGTGGACAGATGTCTTCCTCGGTTCTTGGGAATGGAAAACACTGCTGTGCTAAAGCCCACATCTGTGAGCGTGGGCTGACCATGCATGCACATGGCTCACAGTTGCCGGCATGAGAGTTTTTCCCGTTGCTGTCCTGATTTAGAAAAGACAACAACATCCATCCATCCATCCATCCATCCATCCATCCATCCATCCATCCATCCATCCATCCATCCATCCATCCATCCATCCATCCATCCATTTTCTTCCGCTTTATCCGGAGTCGGGTCGTGGGGACAGCAGCTCAAGCAAAGCCGCTCAGACCTCCCGATCCACACACACCTCCCCCAGCTCCTCCGGGGGACCCCCAGGCGTTACCAAGCCAGCCGAGAGATGTAATCCTTCCAGCGTGTCCTGGGTCTTCCCCGGGGCCTCCTCCCAATGGGACGTGCCCGGAACACCTCTCCAGCGAGGCGTCCAGGGGGCATCCGGAAAAGATGCCCGAGCCACCTCAACTGACTCCTTTCGATGTGGAGGAGCAGCGGCTCGACTCCGAGCTCCTCCCGAGTGACCGAGCTCCTCACCCTATCTCTAAGGGAGCGCCCAGCCACCCTGCGGAGGAAACTCATCTCGGCCGCTTGTACCCGCGATCTCGTTCTTTCGGTCATGAGCCAAATCTCATGACCATAGGTGAGGATCGGAACGTAGATCGATCGGTAAATCGAGAGCTTTGCCCCCCTACTCAGCTCTCTCTTCACCACAACAGTCCGATACAGCGACCGGATCACTGCAGACGCTGCACTGATCCGTCTGTAGATCTCATGCTCCATCTGTCCCTCACTCGTGAACAAGACCCCGAGATACTTAAACTCCTCCACTTGAGGCAAGGACACTCCACCGACCTGAAGAGGGCAAAGCACCTTTTTCCGGTCGAGAACTATGGCCTCGGATTTGGAGGTGCTGATTTTCATCAAGGATGCCTCACACTCGGCTGCAAACCACCCCAGTGGACGCTGAAGGTCCTGATTTGACGAAGCCAACAGAACCACATCGTCTGCAAACAGCAGAGATGAGATTCTGTGGTTCCCAAACCAGACCCCCTCTACACCCTGGCTGCGCCTAGAAATTCTGTCCATAAAAATAATGAATAGAACCGGTGACAAAGGGCAGCCCTGACGGAGGCCAACGTGCACTGGAAACAGGTTTGACTTACTACCGACAATGCGAACCAAGCTCCTGCTGCAGTCGTACAGGGAGCGGATAGCCCTTAGCAAAGGACCCCAGACCCCGTACTCCCGGAGCACTCCCCAAAGGGTGCCCCGAGGGACACGGTTGAACGCCTTCTCCAGATCCACAAAACACATGTGGACTGGTTGGGCAAACTCCCATGAACCCTCGAGCACCCGATGGAGCGTGTAGAGCTGGTCCAGTGTGCTGCGACCAGGACGAAAACCACACTGCTCCTCCTGAATCTGAGGTTCGACCATCGGTCGAATTCTCCTCTCCAGTACTCTGGAATAGACCTTACCTGGGAGGCTGAGGAGTGTGATCCCGCTATAGTTGGAACACACCCTCCGGTCCCCCTTCTTAAACAGAGGGACCACCACCTCGGTCTGCCAATCCAGAGGCACTGTCCCCGATCGCCACGCGATGTTGCAGAGGCGTGTCAGCCAAGACAGTCCCACAACATCCAGAGACTTAAGGTACTCAGGACGGATTTCATCCACCCCAGGAGCCTTGCCACCGTAATGGTAATGGATGAGTCCGCCTCTGGGTCCCCAGTCTCTGCTTCCTCTTCGGAAGACGTGACGATGGGATTGAGGAGATCCTCGAAGTACTTCCACCGCCCAACAACATCCCCAGTCAGGGTCAACAGCTCCCCACCCGCACCGTAAACAGTGCCGGTGGAGAGCTGCTTCCACCTCCTGAGGCGTCGGACGGTTTGCCAGAATCTCTTCGAGGCCGACCGATAGTCCTCCTCCATAGCATCCCCGAACTCCTCCCAGACCCGAGATTTTGCCTCTGCGACCGCACGGGCTGCGGTACGCTTGGCCTGCCGGTACCTGTCAGCTGCCTCTGGGGTCCCACCTACCAACAAAGATAAGTATGACTCCTTCTTCAGCTTGACGGCATCCCTTACTTCCGGTGTCCACCACCGGGTTCGGGGACTGCCGCCGCGACAGGCACCAGAGACCCTGCGACCACAGCTAAGAGTGGCCGCATCAACAATGGAGGTGGAAAACATGGTCCACTCGGACTCCATGTCTCCAACCTCCCCCGGGATCTGGGAGAAGCTCTCCCGGAGGTGGGAGTTGAAGACCTCCCTGACAGAGGGTTTCGCCAGTCGTTCCCTGCAGACCCTCATGATACGTTTGGGCCTGCCAGGTCTGACCGGCTTCCTCCCCTCCCAGCGGATCCAACTCACTACCAGGTGGTGATCGGTCAACAGGTCTGCCCCTCTCTTTACCCGAGTGTCCGAGACACGTGGTTGAAGGTCAGATTATACGACTACAAAGTCAATCATCGACCTCCGGCTCAGGGTGTCCTGGTGCCACGTGCACTTATGGACACCCTTGTGCTCGAACATGGTGTTTGTGATGGACAAACTGTGACTATCACAGAAGTCCAACAACTGAACACCACTCGGGTTCAGATCGGGGAGGCCGTGCTTCCCGGTCACCCCCCTCCAGGTCTCACTGTCGCCGCCCACGTGGACATTGAAATCCCCCAGGAGAACAATGGAGTCCCCAGTCAGAGCGCTATCTAGTACCCCTCCCATGGACTCCAGGAAGGTCGGGTACTCTGCACTGCCGCTCGGCCCATAGGCCGACACAACTGTGAGAGACCTGTCCCCGACCCGAAGGCATAGGGACGTGACCCTCTCGTTCACTGGAGTGAACTCCAACACATGGTGACTGAGCTGGGGAGCAATAAGCAATGCGACCCCAGCTCTCCGCCTCTCCCCGTGGGCAACGCCAGAAAAATGAAGTGTCCAGCCCCTCTCCAGGAGTTGGGTACCAGAGCCCATGCTGTGCATGGAGGTGAGCCCGACTATCTCTAGTCGGTATCTCTCAACCTCCTGCACAAGCTCAGGCTCCTTGCCCCCCAGTGAGGTGACATTCCACGTCCCAACAGCCAGGGGCTGTGAGCATGGACCGGGCCGCCGGGCCACCCGCCCTCGACCGCCACCCAATCCTCTCTGCACCCGACCCCCATGGCCCCCTCTGCATGTGGTGAACCCACAGGAGGGCGGGCCCACGTTGCTCCTTCGGGCTGAGCCCGGCCAGGCCCCATGGGCTAAGGCCTGACCACCAGGCGCTCGCGTGCGAGCCCTAACCCCATGCCTGACTCCAGGGTGGGACCCCGGCTCCGCCATACCGGGCGACATCTCGGTCCTTGATCTTTCACTGGTCATGGAGGTTCTGAGCTGCCCTTAGTCTGACCCGTCACCTAGGACCTGTTTGCCTTGGGAGACCCTACAGGGAGCACAAAACCCCCGACAACATAGCTCCTAGGATCATCCGGGTACGCAAACCCCCCCACCACGATAAGGTGGCAGCTAGAGGGGAGCCAACAACAATAAAAAATAATCCCAGCAACCGTGGACAGGTGTGTCCAGCCGATTGACCACGCATTCACGCACCTCAATGCTGCTGGCATGAGGCTTTTGTGGTCCTGATTAAAATCAATCAATCAATAAAAATAAAAAAATAATCCCAGCCAACCATGGACACATGTGTCTAGCCCACTGGTCACACTTGCATGAGGGCAAGCAGTTGAGCCATCACTGCCAGGCTCTTCCAGAAGTGCTGTCCCTCGCCAATCATCTCCACTAATTTGTGTCATGATCCAGCCCTTTAGGGCCAGTTGTTACAGTTCTGGACCCTTTTCTTTTCCCATGCTCTGAGCCTTCTGTGGTTTTATTCATGTCTCCTTATGGTCATGCTTAAATTTTGATTGGTTTTGTTTCATTTATTCTCTGTGTATCTTTTCTTTGCCACTTATTTAGTTTTGCTTTATTGTTTGCTTTCACTCTTGGTCCCTTAAGTTACTTTAGTCTTAGTTTATCACATTTATTGTGTTAGGCTTTAGTCACAAGTTTGTATTACATTTTCTGTTTATCAGTTATCTTGTTTTCTTTACTGCACTATTCCATAGTCACCTTTGTTTCTTTGTTACTTTTCATACTTTTGCCATTATTCAGTTCTGTTCTAGTTTTGTTCAGCCGGTTTGTGTTTTTGATCATTAGTTTATCACTTGTCATTTGTGATTTCAGTTATGCTATAATGTCGGGTTTTGTAGTCTTTCATTTGTACTAATTATATTTTGGTCTGCTTTTAGTTCTCATGTTCATGCTCTGTCCTGGTCCAGTTCATGGACCAGGACAAAAACTACTGACAAATAAACACTTCTAAAACTTAAAACGCTGTTTTGTAACCTGATAACACCTCTGGCGTGATTTACAAGACATCTTGTAGACATCAGTGTGCATGCGCATCACATGCGGTAAAAGCTAACTTCCGCGCTTGTCAAAAGCTCATGTATGCGCACACGCACGCCCTTCTGCACACTGTTAAATTGTAAATAAAATATTGATCATGATTGAATGATTGAGTTTATTCTGCACCATCAATATAAACATACGGAGGTGAATATTATCAGTTATCAAGTTGTTCACCAATGAATATGGCTTTATACACCCTGAAGAAAACCATACACTCTGAGGCCGAGGTGTATGGTTTCCTTCAGGGTGTATAAAGCCATATTCATTGGTACAACAACTTGATAACAATTTTATCATATACCTATGTATGATAAATGCACGCAGAACACAATGCGCATGCTCTCCCTTGGCTCACTGCCTCCGGGGGTACGGATGCGGGACCTGCAAAGAATCCAAGTCATGGCCACGGAGCTCTGCGGCTGCAGTTACTGAGACCATGCAGCGGGCACTGCACATCAAAACAGCGAGCGTAGTCTCTGGACCTGGTGCTGCATGCAGCTCGGCACAGCAGATGGGGGCGGCACGAGTGGCCCGCTGCGGCGCAAATCGAGCCCGCAGACTCAGTAAGCGCATTGGAGTCAGTGAGAGCAATTGCGGTGATGGCGACCGGTGCCGCGACCAGCCCGCCTGATAAGGACGCAGAACACAATGCGCTGTTAAAAAAAAGAGAAGCATGTAAAATTGCACTAAAAAAATCTGCGAAACTGCGAGGCCGCGAAAGGGAGTTACATTGTGAAAATAAACCGCGATAGGCGAAATCCGCGAAGTAGTCAGCATTATTTTTTACAATTATTATAAATGTTTTAAGGCTGTAAAACCCCTCACTACACTATACACTTTTCTCAAACAGGCATTAACATTTTCTCACTTTTCTCTCCTGTGTAAACACTCAAAGTTCAAACCTTAGTATAAAAAAAATTGAACGTTTTCCTATAAATAATTATGATGGCTTTTAGAGCTAACAAATTAAATTTTAACAATCAACCTACGAGGTTGGACACGTAAGAAATTATTAATAGTGACTCACCAGTATTTCACAGTTCCTCTGACCGCGCCTCTTTGTCGTGGCGCTGCTCCGCTGTCCGGATTGGCTGATTACTCGGGTGGTATGAAAAATATTACCTGTCCGCAAAAAGGGTGTATTGCTATTTATTCTTTAGTGTTTTATCCAATCATATTGGCGTATCATTTCTAGGTATATGATAAATCAATGATACACAGATAACACAATAAAGCATAAATGCTTATATATATATATATATATATATATATATATATATATATATATATATATATATATATATATATATATATATATATATATATATATACACACACACACACACACACACACACACAGCAGGGGTGGTGGAAAAGTGGTTAATGTGCTTGGTTTCAGTTCAGAAGGTTCTGGGTTCAAATCCCACCCCTACCACTTACTTTATATATATATATATATATATATATATATATATATATACACACACACATTACTTTACACTGGGATGCCAATTATACAACTTCAAGCTATGAAGAAAACAATGTTTACCCAGCCATGGGTGTTTTAGCATTGCATTATATTTTCTATTTCTCTTCATTTTTATGCCACTTTGGAAACAACCAGTCACTACAGGAATACACCATGGTTTGTGCAAATTTTCACACTGTGAAACACAGAGTCATTTAGTAGTGGTTATACTTTGTATGTGCTGCAGGATTGCATGCATGTAATTTGTTTGTAGTGCACAAGTGTGACATGGCCTGAACCAAAAACATTCGCAATTACCATAAATTACATGAAGATGTCCAACAGTAAATACTGTAAATCGTCATTTACTGTGTGGATAGCTGTGCATCTCAGCTATAATATTACTAATACTACTACAACTACTACTACTAATAACAATAATAAATTATATTTGTAACATACTTAACATTTAGATCAAATTTCACTGTCACAAGATCAAATATTTAGTTAAAAAGGCAGATTATAAACAAAGGTTAATTAAAATTATAGGATTTGCTATAAAAAAGATTTTAAGTCCTTTTTACACTTGGTGGTTTGTGGTACCCTCAGATTTTCATTGAGATCATTCCACAGACAAGGGTCTGAGGCACCGAATACCCATTCACTCAGGGTTAGTGGTGTAATGGATCACAGATGATCTGTGATCAATATGGGTGCATGTCAACCGCAGATTAATTGGCAAAGTTTACGTCACTGTGAATTTTTATTATGGTGACTTGTTTTTTAGGTGATAACCGCATCAAATTTGATACAGTCGTGGTAAAATCACACTGAGTGGAGGGACTGCACCTATCTGCACACGCCATTCAATTGTGAATGTAATAAGTTGAAAACAGCCTTGTGCTCCACTGGAGAGACAGATTGTTGCACACTCAGTGTGTTGTGTGGGCCGCTGAAGAGGAGGTACTGCTGGCCCACTACCACCAGAGGGCGCCCTGCCTGGAGTGCGGGCTCCAGGCACCAGAGGGCGCTGCCGCCTAACAGGAGCAGCCAGGGTGACAGCTGACGCTCATCATCCTTGACAGCTGTCACCACTCAACAGGATCAGCATTGGTATATCAGCCAGACGACATCTCCACCTCTTTGCCGAGATATTGTTCTACCTTGAAGGTAACGTACCTCAGCTGGTTGTGAGATAATAACCCTTTGTTGCTTGAGCGTTTTTTGTGAACTCTTTATTCGACGAGAGGAGGAGGTGGTTTTCCACCGTACGTATTGTTGGGTGCACACGCACCCACTTCTAACTGTGTTTGCTCCTCGCCAGCAGTACCAGATCCGACACGCAGAGGCAGTGGCCACCTGGGAGTTCGGGACTTGGCGGCTCCAGTATTCCCGGGGTTCGGTGGCGGAGGAAATCGTGTGGTTCCGGTTCGACTTCGGACTGATGTCTCCTATCTTCGAGCCTGCCCACATGACATCTTGTATTTGACTCACTATTGTAATCTGTTGTTGTTGTTGTGCATTTTCACAACAGTAAAGTGTTGTATTTGGCTTTATCCATTGTCCGTTCATTTGCGCCCCCTGTTGTGGGTCCGTGCTCCTACACTTTCCCCAACACAGTGCATGTCTAAATCCAAATAAAAGTAATCTCTTCTTGAATTTAAAGAAGTTGGGGATGAAGTGTCCATCGTCGTAGCAGTTGTGATGAAAAGTGTGAGTGGAAGAAATACAGCTACAAGTTCAAGCAGCCTGTCAACCATAAGCCTAAAATAGCCTCAGGCTCAGCTACAGACAGCAGGCTCAGCACACATCTGGATCAAAATCCAACCGAATTGCTCAAAAAATTAAAAGAGTTGAGAGAAAGTGTCTGTCTTCTCTTATCTGTACAGACTGGAGCTCACAAAATTGAGCATTGTGCTTGAAGCATGTGCACACTCGAGCTGGCACAAAGTCCACAATTCCGGAAAATAGCTAGTACCATATTCCCACCTTTTTCTGAGCATCTGCTTGGTTGGACTACTGATCAGCATGAATTCAGATCAGTGGTGGTTGGACCAATGTATTCATCCTGAAAAAACTAAAAAAAAAAAAAAAAAGAAGTTATTATTGTTCCCCTCTCACCTTTTCAGCACGTATATTCACTAATACTGCTCATATTGCAATTTAATGTAACAATGACATATTTTTATTTTAAAATATTATGTAAAATATTGGACATTTTATTTCCATTCAGGACCACAGATAAAATTTCCTTGTTTTCTTTTCTCATTAAGTTCCATTACCCCTCTGGGGGTCCAAGGGCATTTTTTGGACAGTTCACTCACCTGGCATAAATGTTTTATTATTGCTGTTAACAGCTCTCCCTGCATCCCACAATCAAGTTTTATGTCTCTTTTTTCAGGACAACTTGTACTTTCAAAATATCTATGCTATAGTTGTGTTTTATAAGTGTAATAAAGGTTTACAATCAGAAATAAGAAAGGAAAAAGTAAAGCGGAAAATAATTTTCCACACACATTTATTCAAAATACACAGCAAACTATAATAAACTGTTTTGACACTTTATAAAGGTAATTTGGGCTCTTGTGTGAAAGATTGTACAACAAAAAGGTTCAAACAATAAACACAAATGCACATTTTGAACAATATATACAAAATGGTCTATGTGTTTTGTTTGTCTTCATCTCAAAGCAATTTCTGTCTGCTTTTACACAAAGGTCACATCACAAACTTCTACTATGAAGTTGACTGTGTGTTTGTTCTCTCCTGCTCTGAAAGCAACATTCACACTTCGAGGCTCATTCAGTTTGAGGAGCAGCCCCTCCCCCTCGCTCCATTGATGTGGTAAACAGTGCTTTACGGCGGAGCAAGAGAGCTTGCCACAGGCTTATCCAGTAACATTTGATACGTTTAGATTTTGGAAAACCATGTGACGGTGAACCAATTCCGATTGGACACTCACATTGCTCACGTCATCACACAGATTCTATGAGGAGTACAAAGATGGTGGACGGTGGCTCAAAAGTCCGCAGAGTTAATTTTCAGCAAAAAAAGCAAGTTTCAATTTCAATTTATTAATTTATATAGCGCCAAATCACGACAAAGTCGCCCCAAGGCACTTCACATAATTCACAACAACACAAATTAATCTAAAATCAAAATTAAAAGCAAGAAAAGCACAGTTAAAAGATAAAACACAGTAGAATAAAAAGAAATTACAAAGCAAACACAAACAGATTAAAATATTAATGATAAGACAGCCTAAAAAAGTGGGTCTTCAGTCTTGATTTAAAAATCTCCACCGTGTCAGACTGCCGAATAACAGCAGGTAGATCATTCCAAAGAGCCGGACCACGGTAGGAGAAGGCTCTATACCCCACAGACTTTTTGTTCATCCTCGGAACACACAAAAGCCCTGCGCCCTGCAAAGGCCTCGCAGGTACGTAGGGCTTAATCAAGTCCGCCAAGTAGGAAGACACCAGTCCATGAACAATTTTATAAACCAACAATAAAACTTTAAAATCCAATCTGGCAGAAACCGGTAGCCAATGAAGGGATGCCAGAATGGGAGTAATGTGGTCAAACCTTCTACTTTGTGTCAAAATTCTGGCAGCAGCATTCTGCACCAACTGAAGCCCTCGAATGCTAGACTGCGGCAGGCCAGAGAATAAAGCATTACAATAATCCAATCTAGAAGAGACAAATGCGTGAATCAGAGTCTCAGCATCAGCCATAGACAGGATGGGGCGAATCTTTGCTATATTTCTCAGATGAAAGAAAGCAGTCCTTGTAATGTCCCTAATGTGGAGGTCAAAGGACAACGTAGGATCAAAGATTACCCCAAGGTTCCTCACTTTGTCAGTATGATGTATAACACATGAACCTAGGCTAAGCGCCAGCTGATCAAATTGGTGCCGATGTCTTGCTGGGCCAAGAACCATCATTTCAGTCTTATCAGAGTTCAAAAGTAGAAAGTTGCTAGACATCCAACTTCTCACTGCTGCAAGACAGTCCTGTAAAGATTTTATGTGGACAGGATTTCCAGCAGCTATCGGCATATACAACTGAGTATCATCAGCATAACAATGAAAAGCAACCCCGAAACGCCGCAAAATGTTCCCAAGTGGTGCCATATACAGGGAAAAAAGCAGGGGACCCCGAACGGATCCCTGCAGAACCCCGAACCTCATGCCCTTAAAGTCAGAGGTAGTGTCATTGCACAAAACCAGTGTTGCCACAGTTACTTTGAAAAAGTAATCCAATTACTGATTACTGATTACTCCTTGAAAAAGTAACTTAGTTACTTTACTGATTACTCAATTGTAAAAGTAACTAAGTTAGATTACTAGTTACTTTTTTAGTTACTTTTCCCAGCTGCCGACAACAACCCACCTCAACATGACAATGATACCTGTTTTGCCAAAACTCACTTTATAGTCACTCTTTCTTAACTTCAATGAAAAAAAATACTTGTTTTATAAAAAGTAAAATAAAGACCTCTTTCTTGACCTCATATTTAACTGATGACAGCACTGTAACAGTAAAACTTGCAATTTCGAACCTACATTGTTTATAAATGTAACTATTAAATTCATTCTAGCATTTTTCTAACATTTAAATTCTCTCTAAATATTTTACTTGTCGAAATTAATATTATTTTAAGTAGTATTAGTAGTTGTAGTAAAAAAAAAGGCTTCAAAACTGGACCTTTAATCTAGGGGTGTTGTGGGGAAGGGGGGCACATCCCTGCCCCACGCCCCCATTCCAACTGGATTTGCCCCTGCTTTGGCCTTTGAGCACAAAGAATGGATAACATTTATTTATGCAGAAAACATGACCAGATTTACAGGTAAGAAAGTTTTATTGCGTTTTCACGTCATGTGGTCCTCAGAAAGAGAGTTTAGTTGCATTTGAGTGGAAAATAGTGTTAGCTGTTGACGCGTCGCGGAGGATCAGCTGTTTTTAACGAGACGATACGGAGCGGCTCAGCTCAGAATTCTAAATAAAGGAGGGAAGAAAGTATAAAAATGTCTTGGTAAAGCTCAGTGCAGGTGTGCTGATCACCACGCTTTAAGAGGTGAGGACGAGTCGAGCAGCTGCAAAAAACCACGGATGAAAAACTCACAGCTCGTTGAAAGTGTCAGTTCAGTCGAACCCCGACCTCCTGCCCACAGACCAAGTTTAATGCTGCTATCGACCCACAATGAAAAATAATAGTAACGCACAATGACATGGAGAAGTAACTTTAATCTGATTACTGATTTGGAAAGATTAACGCGTTAGATTACTCGTTACTAAAAAAAGTGGTCAGATTAGAGTAACGCGTTACTAAGTAACGTGTTACCGGCATCACTGCACAAAACACAATGGGAACGACCAGACAGATAAGACGTCAGCCACACAAGAGCAGTTCCAGTAATCCCGAAACAGTTTTCTAGCCTATCAAGTAGAATATGATGATCGACTGTGTCAAACGCAGCACTGAGATCCAACAACACCAATGCTGTAGTAGTATCTGAGTCCATTGCTCGCAGAAGATCGTTAACTACTTTAATAAGTGCTGTTTCTGTGGAGTGATGTCTTCTAAAAGCAGACTGCAGTGGCTCAAAAAGGTCATTCTCAGTAAGATAGTCCACAAGGTGCCGTGAAACCACCTTTTCCAGAATTTTAGAGCAGAATGATAGATTTGATATCGGCCTATAATTTTTCAAT
Source organism: Thalassophryne amazonica (assembly GCF_902500255.1). NCBI lineage: Eukaryota > Metazoa > Chordata > Actinopteri > Batrachoidiformes > Batrachoididae > Thalassophryne > Thalassophryne amazonica. The sequence continues at coordinate 44,677,060 of NC_047108.1, forward strand.
TCACCAGGATCAAGATTAGATTTATTGAGTAGTGGTTTAACCACTGCAGATTTAAAACAATTTGGAACAGATCCAGAGTTTAAAGAAAGGTTAACAATTTCCAGCACAGTCGGCCCGAGAATGGGTCAAAGATCCTTAAACAATTATGTTGGTATAGGATCAAATAAACAAGTTGTGCTTCTAGTAGACATCACGAGTTTCATCAGCACACCTTGTGAGATACTGTTAAATTCTGTGAATCTAAGTAGCACCTCAGTAGTAGTCCCCAGCTCAGTAGCTGAATACAATGATTGGGCCAAAGTATGCTGAGATGTGCTCAACCTAATATCTTCTATTTTCTTTTCGAAATAGTCCAGAAAGTCCTGTGCTGAAAAAGGAGAACGGCCAACAGGTGGCCGTCCATGAATAAGAAATGCCACCATATCAAACAAGAACTTTGAGTTATGCTTGTTTTTGTTGATCAATTCAGAATAATACGCCTGCTTCGTAGCCAATAAAGCATGCTTATAATCTAAAATAGCTTCACGCCACGCAAGGTGAAACACCTCTAGTTTGGAACTACGCCATTTCCGTTCCAACCCTCTAGCCTTCTTCCTAAGGTCACGCAAATAACTGTTGAACCAGGGTGTCTGTGTTTTGGGAAGGCGTGGCTTTAATAGAGGAGGCGCAATCTTATCAAGTGTGGTTTTTAGCACTAAATTCAGGCTATCTGCAAGACTGTCTACTGACTGAAATTTCATCAAGCTTGAAGTTAGGAATTCAGGTAGTCTCGCTTCAAGTTCAGTCAAAGTTGAAGGTTTAATTTGTCACCGCAATGATAGGCAAGGTTGTTGCTCCACTAAACGCGGCAGCGTAATTGTAAACCTAATAAGCGAGTGGTCAGAGACCACTGATGCAAGAGGTAGGATGTCAGTATTTGTGACAGCAAGGCCACGTGCAAGAACTAAATCCAGAGTATTACCACTGATATGCGTTGAACCATGAATGAACTGCCGAAATGCTAGTGCATCCATGATTTCCATAAATGATTTACCGAGGGGATCAGAGAGCTTATTTATATGAATGTTAAAGTCACCAATAATCAAAATGTTGTCTACACTAGTTGAAAGACTAGAGATGAACGTGCCAAATTCATCTAAAAAATCAGAATATGGGCCAGGAGGCCTGTAGACAGTGACAATATAACATAGCTGATTTCCAGTTTTATGACCCTGACAGTACTTAGCATCATGGGCATAACGGAGAATCAGATGCTCAAATGAATTATATTCATGACCCCCAACAGTTACTAAAGTAAACCTGGATTTATAAATAAAAGCAACATCCCCGCCTTTCTTCACATCACGTGAAACGTGACTAAAAGTGTACTCCGGTGGGCAGGCCTCATTCAGAGGAAGGACAGCTGTGGATTTAATCCAGGTATCACATAATCCAAGCATATCCAGACGATGATCCGCAATTAAGTCATTCACCAGCAATGACTTCAGAGACAATGATCTGATGTTAATGAGACCCAAACTAAGGATCTCGGTGGGATCAGCAGGTTTTAATGAGGTCATGCGGAAGTTCTGCTCCTCAGCAGCCAGTGACGCAGCGTGTTTCAACGGCTGGAGGAGCTCAGGTGAAACGCCACGTCTGCAGCGGCTCATAAAGAGCATTAATGTCCAAGAGAGACTGGCGACCATACACAAGCAAGGCTGAAGTGTCCCGGCAGAACACACAGAGCAAAAACACAGCAACAAATAGCAAAAAACTCGACGAGCGACAGGGCTGACGGCATGCCAAACACACAGGCGCCATCTTGCCAAACACCTCTAGTTGTTCATAGAAACTCTATGAGTTTCTATCTCGTATCATTAAAAAATGATTTATAATTTAGTAAAGCTTGTTCTCAGCCATTGTATACGATGGCATCGGCCCCAGAGGGTTAATAATGGAAAGCAAAGTAGTGCTTGTCTGGGTTTTTTGTTTGTTTGTTTGTTTGTTTTTGCTGATCTGAAAAATTAGCCAATCTACATCTTAAAAACCCACTGTGACCTTGTCCTGAGGTGGAGAAGGCGATCACGAAGCACAGTCTGAAATAGCTATGTCCAGCAAATAAATGACTGTCAATCGAAAGCCAATAGAATATCATTGTTCATTCAGATTTCCCGTTCATACTTTTACACACACACTCAAAGTAATCCCACCCAAGGTGGTACTTTGTTGTGTTGCTGTAGAAGTCACCATGTGATGAATGGTATAACCCAGGACCAGTATCACTCTATGTCCCAATAATAGTAGTTTAACACCGTTTCCTGGTTCCACAACGCTGGGCATCACTGAGGCAAACAGTGTTAGTACTGACAGCGGAGTGATGTCTTTCTCATTGAATACCTATGACGTCCTCTAGATGTCCATTAATGATAGATTCCATACGTAATAAAAACAGGGCCGACCCACCACTAATCCATAATGGATTGCCAGGCAGGACCTGAAACAGGTCCAAAAGTCTGTATCAGCCTCTACCATGCACACGCACACATACACACACACAAACACACACACACACATACACAAGGACATTTGTAGACGTGCAAAAAAACAGTCCTCACTCATCCCACTGCATTTAATCCGTCTAAGTGTTTTTCCACTCCTCCTTCCATCACATCTTCCTTCTTTCCCTCTCTCTCTGAGCTACATCTCACCCTTCTACATGTTCCCGCTGCCATCAGCTCCCTCTTCAAAGGGAGACACTGACTCTCTTGTCTCTGTAATGCATCTGTCTTCTCGCCGTCATAAATCCCTCCCTTTACTGCTGTTGCTGGTGTCTGGGTTAAAACATGTGGCACTGCCACGCACCAAATCATTTATTAGATTAGACTGGTGTTTTGTTATAAAACAAATAAACCAGTTCATCACAGACTACAGTCACGCTGTGGTGGGGCACAACTTCTCCGTGTGCTCTATTAACGTCGCATCAGTGAGGTTTAGTGTTTACAGGTTAATGAGCTGAACTGAATTATGGGTTATGACAGTTTGCTAACTTTGCTATTCTCTAACTCAATTTTGTTTAAGTATTTCATCTTGTCTTGACATCTTGGCTTTTTCTAATATTTCAGACATTTTCTGGTTTAAGCGGCTTTATTACTGTTAGACATGCAGCTTTATTAGCTCACACCAGTTCCCAGAAACTGCTAAGGCTAAACTGCTTTGCTAGCTGCATTGTGTTGCCAGTCATGGTGACTCTGTTGCAGAGTTGTGCATATAAGCTTGCGATAGTTTGTTTGTTTACCCCCTTTAGGGTTTTTTTCTATAGGGCAATACTATAAGTAGGGGAAAACTACCAGGGTTTTATTGAAAACTACCCTGGTAGTTTTCCAAACCCTGGTCATGTAATGCAGAGTAGTTTGGAAAACATAAAACTACCATGCACTTTTCTTTCTGCTCCAATACACATGAGCTTCTTCAGTTTGTTGTCCTCTACACTTCCTGGATGTCATCAATCTGTCATAGCTGTGTGAATACTTTTTACAGTGCACCACAGTCAAATCTGAACTTTGGTTCAATCTGAACTTTGACCATGGTGCACTTATGCTGAGCAGCAGTGTCATGTGCACAGTGGTACAGTGTGCAGTGATCGTGCTTGCCTCTTTGCTTGGCACTAGCTTCTGCATACATCTAGCCATTGAAAATACTGGCTTTCAGAGTAGTGCACAGCACTCTGTGCATTCAATGTGAAGGTCCCTTAAGAGGGCACATACCAAAATGAAGAGGGCCTAGCTCCCCTAAAGAAAAACAAAACAAAACAAAAAACAAAAAAGCTGTGACCACAGCTAGATGCTTCAGCTGGATATAGGAGGAGTCATCCCAATGCAAACTCGGCCCCAGGTATGAACTTGGCTCAGGCTCAAAACTGCACCTACTCTTTCCTGTTACCCTTACCCTAGCCCTAACCCTAACTATACCCCTAAACCTAACACAACCGTAAGCCAAGTCCTCTTGTTACTGTTCAGACTCTTCAAATAGTTGTTGCATCAGACTAGCTAGCAAGCCTGTTAATATTACCTTATGCTTGCCTACAGTTCATGCAGAATTTATTCCTGTTGTGCTATATAAGAACACATCACGTCAAGCAACCTGTTGTGTTGCTCAACAGTTGGAAGTCACCCCTACGGACAATTTTATGCAATTGCAAGCCCTGTTTGTAGTTCTGCTGGTGTGTATACCTCTTTTCCTCTTGTGGACAGGATTAAACAACACACACTTGTACACAGGCAGTTGCCAGGCTCTGCAAAATGTTTGCCTCAGGCCAGAAGAACTGTAAGATAAAACAGTGCCTCTTCTCTTAGTGTACTGGAATCATGCAAGGATAGACAGGGAACTCAGTACAACACCAACAGCAACACCAGACACATCAACACTGTCATTCATGTTGGTTGCAAGGATGTGACAATCAGAATTACAAAGAAGGGCATTAACAGGCCTTGTAACCTTGCAAGAAAGATGTGTCATTGCTTAATTATCACTGGTCCCCTTCACACTCATTTAAATGACAAGATGTGTAGCAGGTTAATTAAATATATGGCTGGCAAACATATGTAGAGAGTAGGGCAATACTAAATATATGGCACTCTTTGGTAAAAACATGACTTGTTGATGGCAGAAGGCCTTCACTTTACTGTCTGCCTTACGAGTATAACAACAGTGCAGGGATCAGTCATGGTGTTGGACAGCTCCACTATGAATATTGATGTCATATGAAATCTCTCTCTTTGAGTAGTATTTCCCCTCTCTATATATGTGTAATTTATACAGTCATTTTAAAAATAACACACTACATACGAATGGTGTTAAGTGTATGAACCTCCTGGGTTTTAGGCAAAATTTCTTTATTCTTAATTATGTAATGGCTTATTGGTGGGTTGTATGTCACGTGACATGGATTATTCATACCACTTGCTGTTGTGTTTCATTGACCATGCAATAGTTCTTTTTCAGCGTGCAATTTTGGTGCAAACCCTGATGATTTCCAAGATTTTCCTTTATAAATCATTGGTTGTTTGGATCAGCAATTTCAGTTAACTATATCATATAGCAGACAAACACACTGATATTTGAGAAGTAAAATTAAGTTTATAGGATTTATAGAAAGTGTGCAATAATTCTTTAAACAAAATTAGGCAGGTGTATAAATTTGGGCACCCCAACAGAAAAAAAATACATCAATATTTAGTAGAGCCTCCTTTTGCAGAAATAACAGCCTCTAAACGCTTCCTATAGCTTCCAATGAGAGTCTGGATTCTGGTTGAAAGTATTTTGGACCATTCTTCTTCTTTACAAAACATCTCAGGTTTGTTGGTTTCCGAGCATGGACAGCCCGCTTAAAATCACACCACAGATTTTCAATAATATTCAGGTCTGGGGACTGAGATGGCTGTGCCAGAATGTTGTACTTGTTCCTCTGCATGAATGCCTTAGTAGATTTTGAGCAGTGTTTAGGGTCATTGTCTTGTTGAAAGATCCAGCCTGACACAACTTCAACTTTGTCACTGATTCATGAACATTGTTCTCAAGAATCTGCTGATATTGACTGAAATCCATGTGACCCTCAACTTTAACAAGATTCCCAGTACATGCACTGGCCACACAGTCCCACAGCATTATAGAACCACCTCCAAATTTTACTGAAGGTAGCAAGTGTTTTTCTTGGAATGCTGTGTTCTTTTTCAGCCATGCATACTGCCCCTTGTTATGTCCAAATAACTCAGTTTTAGTTTTATCAGTCCACAGCACCTTATTCCAAAATGAAGCTGGCTTGTCGAAATGTGCTTTAGCATACCTCAAGTGACTCTGTGGCGTGTACGCAGAAAAGGCTTGAATGATGCACAGAGACACTATCTGCAGCAAGATCATGTTGTAGGTCTTTGGAGCAGGTCTATGTGTTGACTATGACTGTTCTCACCATCCTTCGCTTCAGCTTATCTGAGATTTTTCTTGGCCTGCCACTTCGGGCCTTAACTAGTACTGTGCCTGCGGTCTTCCATTTCCTCACTGTGTTACTCACAGTGGAAACTGACAACTGAAATCTGTGAGATAGCTTTTTCTATCCTTCCCCTAAACCATGATGTTGAACAATCTCTGTTTTCAGGACATTTGAGAGGTGTTTAGAGGCTCCCATGTTGCCACTCATTAGAAGAGATGCAAAGAGAGGAAACGGCCACCCTAAATACTCTTTCTCATGATTGGATTCACCTGTGTAAGGAGGTCAAGGGTCAATGAGCTTACCAAACCAATTTTGTGTTCCGATAATTAGTGCTAAATGTATTCAAATCAATAAAACAAGGGTTTCCAAAATGATGCACCTGCCTAATTTTGTTTAAATAATTAATTGCACACTTTCTGTAAATACTAGAAACTTCATTTCACATCTCAAATATCAGTGTGTTCATCTGCTATATGATATACACTCAACAAAAATATAAACGCAACACTTTTGGTTTTACTCCCATTTTGTATGAGATGAACTCAAAGATCTAAAACTTTTTCCACATACACAATATCACCATTTCCCTCAAATATTGTTCACAAACCAGTCTAAATCTGTGATAGTGAGCACTTCTCCTTTGCTGAGATAATCCATCCCACCTCACAGGTGTGCCATATCAAGATGCTGATTAGACACCATGATTAGTGCACAGGTGTGCCTTAGACTGCCCACAATAAAAGGCCACTCTGAAAGGTGCAGTTCTATCACACAGCACAATGCCACAGATGTCGCAAGATTTGAGGGAGTGTGCAATTGGAATGCTGACAGCAGGAATGTCAACCAGAGCTGTTGCTCGTGTACTGAATGTTCATTTCTCTACCATAAGCCGTCTCCAAAGGCGTTTCAGAGAATTTGGCAGTACATCCAACCAGCCTCACAACCGCAGACCACATTTAACCACACCAGCCCAGGACCTCCACATCCAGCATGTTCACCTCCAAGATCGTCTGAGACCAGCCACTTGGACAGCTGCTGAAACAATCGGTTTGCATAACCAAAGAATTTCTGCACAAACTGTCAGAAACCGTCTCAGGGAAGCTCATCTGCATGCTCGTCGTCCTCATCGGGGTCTCGACCTGACTCCAGTTCGTCGTCGTAACCGACTTGAGTGGGCAAATGCTCACATTTGCTGGCGTTTGGCACATTGGAGAGGTGTTCTCTTCACGGATGAATCCCGGTTCACACTGTTCAGGGCAGATGGCAGACAGCGTGTGTGGCGTCGTGTGGGTGAGCGGTTTTCTGATGTCAATGTTGTGGATCGAGTGGCCCATGGTGGCGGTGGGGTTATGGTATGGGCAGGTGTCTGTTATGGATGAAGAACACAGGTGCATTCTATTGATGGCATTTTGAATGCACAGAGATACCGTGACGAGATCCTGAGGCCCATTGTTGTGCCATCCAAGAACATCACCTCATGTTGCAGCAGGATAATGCACGGCCCCATGTTGCAAGGATCTGTACACAATTCTTGGAAGCTGAAAATGTCCCAGTTCTTGCATGGCCGGCATACTCACCGGACATGTCACCCATTGAGCATGTTTGGGATGCTCTGGACCGGCGTATACGACAGCGTGTACCAGTTCCTGCCAATATCCAGCAACTTCGCACAGCCATTGAAGAGGAGTGGACCAACATTCCACAGGTCACAATTGACAACCTGATCAACTCTATGCGAAGGAGATGTGTTGCACTGCATGAGGCAAATGGTGGTCACACCAGATACTGACTGGTACCCCCCCCCCAATAAAACAAAACTGCACCTTTCAGAGTGGCCTTTTATTGTGGACAGTCTAAGGCACACCTGTGCACTAATCATGGTGTCTAATCAGCATCTTGATATGGCACACCTGTGAGGTGGGATGGATTATCTCAGCAAAGGAGAAGTGCTCACTATCACAGATTTAGACTGGTTTGTGAACAATATTTGAGGGAAATGGTGATATTGTGTATGTGGAAAAAGTTTTAGATCTTTGAGTTCATCTCATACAAAATGGGAGCAAAATCAGAAGTGTTGCATTTATATTTTTGTTGAGTGTATTTAACTAAAATTTCTGATCCCCCCCCCCAAAAAAAAACAAAAAAAAAAAAACAAAACAAAATAAGTTGGTTTGGTTCTGTTCTGGCGTGGTCTTATTTCTCTTACTTGGCGGTAGATGTAAAACTGAATAAAAAAAAAAAAAATGCAGACATAACTAATACCCAGAATAGTTTGTGACATGATCATATCAAATGGTAAATTTGTCATGTGTTGGCAGGTTGACAGGAATGGAATCACTAGGAATGTGAATAATGTTGTCAGAAATTAGGAATTAAAAATAACAAAAATTGGTTTCTTTTGTTACAGTGTATACATACCTTTGCAAATACAGTCATGTTTGATTGAATTATACCCCAATGAATGCTAAAATGTTAACATTATCCTTGGCAGGTTCTACCATCAAATCTGAGGACCCTAGTCCTGGCCTTACGTTGTCTTACAGAACTCCCCATCTCTCTTAGAAACCACTGTTGTGGGTTTCACTCGATTGTTCCTTTCCCTTCTCCATCTCCTTGGAGACACGTCAGCAGGTACTGTATGTGCCATATTAGGACAGATAATGTGGATGGATGGAGGTGTGCAAAGACAGGTACGGGAGGACCTGTAGGCAGAAAATGGATATGTAGTCAAGAAAGCACTTCTGAACACCAAGATGAGGAAATGCAGAGAGTTTCAGCTACATGCCCGGAGCCAGAGGCAGACAGGGCATCCATCACCAACATGGAAACCTGACATGACAAGAACCAGCCAGGTACAGAGTGCAAATAGCTCAGACTCAACATGGTCAGGGTATGTATCATTTCTTTCTCAGATAAAAGATTTGAATCATGTTTTTGTGTCACTAAATATTTTATGTGCATGCTCTCTTTCACCTTTCTAATTTATTGATTGTTTTTATGTGATTTTTTTTTTTATATCATTCAAGCCATCTGTCTGGAACAGCTTACCACTCAAGACTACGAGTATATTTCAGACTTCATACTCTAATTGCAAAATTTGCCCTTTGTCCAAACTCACTTATCTGTTATAGTTTTTTTTCCCACTTTCTGTCCTCTCTAGACAGACTCAAGAAAATCTTTTAAGCTAATTTGAATGCATGCACTGAATTCTGTTTAAGATAATACCTGATGTTTGCTGTAGCTCACTAGTTCCAGGCAGGGGTGAGATTTCCTAATGACCTTATGTAAAATAATGCAGTAGGGTTCTCTCTCTCTGTCTGTCTGTCTGTCTGTCTGTCTGTCTGTCTCTCTCTCTCTCTCTCTACCCAGCTGTGTCAAAAATAATCCAGAATTTACATTGATGATAGTGGCATATTGTGAAAGACAGCAATTGACACAGATAGATAGAGAGATGGATAGAAACAGGGAAGATGCTGACTCCAGCTAAGGCAGCAGCTTGTTTTTGGCTCTATTGATTCAGATAGATCAAACCCTGTCAGGACAATGGGACTCTGTCACCGCACACAGCCACACATTATCATGTGTGCTCATGTGTGTGTTCTGTCAAAAAGAAAGACATTAAGAGTGAGAAGGGACAACCTCATATTTGTAACCAGTTTAATCTCTTCATTCACACTTTTGTAAAATGAAGGTTTTGTTGCTCTCATAAAAGACACCAAACACATCATGAAGAACAGACTGGTTTAAAAATGTAATTTAATGTGAGTACAATAGGTCATTTCATACCGGCAAAAAGAGTCACATTACAAATTAGAACTCTGAACCGAGCAATTCTGCATGCATTTCATTTTGTAATATAGAATGACAGTTCCAAGAACTCAGTACTCTGAACACTTCATTTTTTCCTGACCAAGCTCTTTTTCTAAGAGTTTCGGGTAAACAAGCGTTTCAATTTAAATTTATTAAACTTCGTAGCCTTTATATTGTCAACATTAAGACACAGCCAGTAAGTCGAGGATTTAATACTACAGTCTGACGAAAAAAACTCTACCATGGCCCCTCAGGTTATAATACTCAAACATTTTTGTACTATCAATTTTGTATGACTTTATGTGTTGATAGCAACAAATACTTGACATCAACCTCTCGAGCATTGTCTGGTGTTACAAGAGGAAATTCAAAGGAAAATCTCTGTGCTGTAAGATGCAATGTTCTTCATACAGTAACAAAAATAAAGTACAACTGTCTTCAATCATATATATATATATATATATATATATATATATATATATATATATATATATATATATATATATATATATACACATTTGTATATAACGTATATACAGTAGTGTTCAGAATAATAGTAGTGCTATGTGATTAAAAAGATGAATCCAGGTTTTGAGTATATTTCTTATTGTTACATGGGAAACAAGGTACCAGTAGTTTCAGTAGATTCTCACAAATCCAACAAGACCAAGCATTCATGATATGCACACTCTTAAGGCTATGAAATTGGTCTATTAGTAAAATAAAGTAGAAAACGGGGTGTTCACAATAATAGTAGTGTGGCATTTGGTCAGTGAGTTTGTCAGTTTTGTGGAACAAACAGGTGTGAATCAGGTGTCCCCTATTTAAGGATGAAGCCAGCACCTGTTGAACATGCTTTTCTCTTTGAAAGCCTGAGGAAAATGGGCCGTTCAAGACATTGTTCAGAAGAACAGCGTAGTTTGATTAAAAAGTTGATTGGAGAGGGGAAAACTTATACGCAGGTGCAAAGAATTATAGGCTGTTCATCTACAATGATTTCCAATGCTTTATAATGGACAAAAAAAAAAAAAAACAATACGCAGGTGCAAAGAATTATAGGCTGTTCATCTACAATGATTTCCAATGCTTTATAATGGACAAAAAAAAAAAAAAACAGAGACACATGGAAGAAAACGACACCCATCAAAATGGATAGAAGAATAACCAGAATGGCAAAGTCTCACCCATTGATCAGCTCCAGGATGATCAAAGACAGTCTGGAGTTACCTGTAAGTGCTGTGACAGTTAGAAGACGCCTGTGTGAAGCTAATTTATTTGCAAGAATCCCCCGCAAAGTCCCTCTGTTAAATAAAAGACGTGCAGAAGAGGTTACAATTTGCCAGTGAACACATCAACTGGCCTAAAGAGAAATGGAGGAATATTTTGAGGACTGATGAGAGTAAAACTGGTCTTTTTGGGTCCAAGGGCTGCAGACAGTTTGTGAGACAACCCCCAAACTCTGAATTCAAGCCACTTTTCACAGTGAAGACAGTGCAGCATGGTGGTGCAAGCATCATGATATGGGCATGTTTCTCCTACTATGGTGTTGGGCCTATATATCACATACCAGGTATCATGGATCAGTTTGGATATGTCAGAATACTTGAAGAGGTCATGTGGCCTTATGCTGAAGAGGACATGCCCTTGAAATGGGTGTTTCAACAAGACAGTGACCCCAAGCACACTAGTAAATGAGCAAAATCTTGGTTCCAAACCAACAAAATTAATGCATTGCATATTTGAAGAAATCATGAAAAACTGTGGTTATACAACTAAATACTAGTTTAGTGATTCACAGGATTGGTAAAAAAAAGCAGTTTGAACATAATAGTTTTTGGTTTGTAGCGTCAACAGCAGATGCTACTATTATTGTGAACACCCCCTTTTCTACTTTTTTTTTTACTAATAGCCCAATTTCATAGCCTTAAGAGTGTGCATATCATGAATGTTTGGTCTTGTTGGATTTGTGAGAATCTTCTGAATCTACTGGTACCTTGTTTCCCATGTAACAATAAGAAATATACTCAAAACCTGGATTAATCTTTTTAGTCACATAGCACTACTATTATTCCGAACACTACTGCATACAAAACATCCCATCAGATGTCCTGCTTGCCCGACAGGGTGCCTACTCCTCCCATCTAGGTGTCTTCATCCATCTCGAGTTCCCTTTGTGCTATCACGGTAGGTGTGTCACAGCCTCACTGCCGCTCCTGTCTCTCCTCATGTTGACATCAACCTGCTTCTTTCTTGTGGATGGTTGGTTTGCAGAGGTAATGTCAAGTCCAAGCAGCAACCTGATCCACTTGTATTGAGGCCAACGTGGCAGTGTAGTACCCTTGAGTCTGACTCCAAAATAGAGCACTGTCCCATAGGACTCCATGTTAAAATGTCCAATTTGAGAGCAGAAAAAAAAAACATGTTTACATCCTGGTACAAAAAAATGGTTTTGCTATCTTTCAACAGTTTTCTCCTCTATGACAACTGTATGGGGGTATTTTTTTTTTTTTGTCACGTCTTAGTTTAAGATGTTTTCAGCCATAAAGTTCTGTAAATTTGGGGATGTGGCTGCTTTCCCTTTTATGTGATTGGAGAGGAACAGTCCTTCTGGAAGCAACTGAACACTTCGGCAGCCTCCAGCCACCCCACTCAGCACCTGGGCCAGCACCCACCTGATGTGTACACACATGAGCAAGCTGGACGCATCCTATACAGTCACAGGTGAGTTGCACACACAAGAAGTGGAAATTAAGTTTAATGCGCCTGGTCGGCACATGCACATGCGGGGGAGTGGATACATGACCTGGACAGACCGGATTCATTGTGTTTACCTCTATTTATTTATTTTTCTGAGGACAGAAGTGGATTCAAGTTTAATGCTTCTGCTCAGCACACAGCCCATGTGCACGACGCACTGAGTTTTCACAGCCTGTTTCACATAATAACAATATAATAGTTCAGAGCCATCCTTAGCACTGTGTACACAAATGTGTGGTCAATTCAGCTGCACCAGTAGCGCTAAACATCCATGAGAGTGCCGCATAGTATTCATGTGCAAATCCTTGAACCGACAAAGACTGCGCGAGTGCTGTGCACCATGTCAGTGGGTCTTGCATGGGATATGTGTGGTCTGCTTAGAACTACCAGCCTTTTCTCACTACGCCTTTTTCTACCGGAGGGTGCCAAAGGGCAGCGCTGGGGTAATTTACAACTCATTATGCCACCTTTTCTTATGTGAATGCAGCCATTAGATCGGAATGTGCCAGTACCAGAGTCACCAGCAGTTAAGGGTAGTGTTGGTAGTGTTGATTCTTATTCTTTGCCTTCAAATGATCATTTGTTGCTCTCTGTTCCATTTGCCTGCACAGAACTGGGAAAAAGGGCTTTTGTTTACTCGGCTCTGTCTACATGGATCATGTTGCAAAAAGACTGGAAATTAACTGAACTTATTTCATTGAGCACGTTTAAGTCCAGACTTGAGATGACATCTTTAAATTGTAACTGTTTTTGTTAATCTTTTTTATTTTAATTGTGTGAATTTTATTCGAATTGTAGTGTAAATTTTTCTGCCTCTTGGCCAGAACTCCCTTGCAAAATAAATTTTTAATCTCATTGAGATTTTCCTGGTTAAATAAATGTAAATGTAAATAATAATAATAATAATAATTTACTTTGATGTCCATGAATGTATGAACCTAACTGCTTTTTAATATATACAAGTGGATCACAAAATTAGAATATTGTGAAAAAGTTCAATACTTTTTCTCAGATATTTTAGAAAGTGACATATCAGAAGAATCAGAAGAAGAAGTTTATTGCCATTGCCAATGAACAGGATTCACAGACTAGGAATTTGCTTTGATATAATGGTGCAACATTAAGGAGAGAGCAATATAAAATGCTAAGATAAAATATAAAATATATGCCAAAATAAGCTAAAATATAAGATAAAATATAAAATATGAAATATGAAAGGCTGTGTGCAACAGAAGAACAGAAAAACAGTGCAGTGGGAGGAGTGAAATTAAAAACCAAAGTACATTGTCTAAAGTGACCCGTGATAAAATGATAAAGTGACAGCGTTAAGGTTAAGGTGACTGAGTTATGAGGTGTTCATGAGTCTAACGGCAGAGGGGAAGAAACTGTTCTTATGGCGGGAGGTTCTGGTCCGGATGGACCGTAGCCTCCTGCCCGAGGGGAATGGTTTGAATAGACCGTGTGCAGGGTGAGAAGGGTCGGCTGTGATCCGACCTGCTCGGCCCAGAGTCCTGGAGACATGCAGGTTGTGGAGAGATGGAAGGCTACAGCCGATCACCTTCTCAGCAGAGGCCACAATGCGCTGTAGTCTGTGTCTGTCCCTGGCTGTGGCCCCGGCGTACCACACCGTGATGGAGGAGCAGAGGATGGACTCGATGATGGCCGTGTAGAACTGCACCATCAGCTGGACAGGCAGCTTGGCCTTCTTCAGCTGCCGCAGGAAGTACATCCTCTGCTGGGCCTTCTTGATGAGGGAGCTGATGGTTGACTCCCACTTGAGGTCCTGGGTGATGGTGGTGCCGAGGAAGCGGTGACAGTCCACAGTGGTGATGGAGCTGTTGGTGAGGGCGAGGGAGGGCGGAGGAGCTGTGGCTTTCCTGAAGTCCACGATCATCTCCACTGTTTTCTGGGCGTTGAGCTCCAAGTTGTTGCTGCTGCACCAGGTCACCAGCCGGTCCACCTCCCTCCTGTAGGCAGACTCATCCCCATCCGAAATGAGTCCGATGAGGGTGGTGTCATCCGCAAACTTGATGAGCTTTACGGAGTCGTGGCTGGAGGTGCAGCAGTTAGTGTACAGGGAAAAGAGCAGAGGGGAAAGGACACAGCCCTGTGGAGATCCTGTGCTGAGAGCCCGAGTGTTCGAGACATTCTTTCCCAGCCTCACACGCTGACTCCGGTCCGTCAGGAAGTCTGTGATCCACCTGCAGGTGGAGTTGGGCACGTGGAGCAGAGAAAGCTTGTCCTGGAGCAAAGCCGGAAGGATGGTGTTGAATGCAGAGCTGAAGTCCACAAACAGGATCCTAGCGTAGGTTCCTGGGGAGTCCAGGTGCTGCAGGATGGAGTGCAGGGCCAGGTTTATGGCGTCATCTACAGACCTGTTGGCTCTGGAGGCAAACTGCAGGGGGTCCAGGAGGAGGTCGGTGATGGACTTCAGGAGGGATAAAACCAGGCGTTCGAAGGTCTTCATGACTACAGACGTGAGAGTCACAGGCCTGTAGTCATTAAGTCCAGTGACGCGTGATTTCTTGGGGACTGGAACTATGATGGAGGACTTGAAACAGACTGGAAGGTGGCATGACTCCAAGGAGGTGTTGAAGATCCCCGTGAAGACTGGGGCCAGCTCATCAGCGCAGTGTCTCAGGGTGGCAGGAGAGACACAGTCTGGGCCCGGGGCCTTATGTGTATTCAGCCTTTTGAAATGTCTTCTCACGTCCTCCTCTTGGACCAAGAGGGCAACAGGGGGAGGTCCAGAGTGTTTGAATATCCAGTTGTGTGGGGGTGGGGAGGTGTGAGTCCTTGTCTTCAAAGTGTGAATAGAAGACGTTCAGGCCGTTGGCCAGCTTGAGGTCGTCAATAGAACGAGGTGCTTTAGGCTTGTAGTTGGTGACCTCTTTCAACCCCCTCCCACCCGGAAACTGAACATTCTTTGAATTCTTTGTATGAGAACGTTTGCAAACATGGCATGAACATTGGATGAACATCATATGAACAAAGAATGCATGCAAACATTCAATGAACATTATACAAACGTTCACAAACATCATGTGAACAGTTGAACCAGAACATTAAATGAACATTTGTAGAATGTTTGAATGTTAACATTACCTGTCCTCATTCTTTGTTCATATGATGTTCGTGCAATGTTCCTGCTCAATATATCTACAATTTTTTGGTGATTTTTCCTATTGAGAACTAAAAATGACGTAAAACAAACTTTATAAATGTTTTAAAATTCAACAGGTTTTATTCAAATAGTAGCTTGCAATGTATTCATGGAAGTCACATATAAAATCAATAATGCAGAAACTTTTGAAATCACTTACAGATTTAATGATGGAATTCATCTTTACAGAATTAAACATCATGCTCAAAAATAAAAAAGCACATAAAATGAAAAATTTTCAACTTTAGAAAAGATTTCTTACATGGCATACCACTGACTACTCCAAAAGATGTTCAGACAAAAGAATAAATCTTCGAGAAATAATAATGAAACCTAAAAAACATTCATCTATTGATCTACAACCAATTACACATTTTAGGAGCAAAAATAAATTCAGCTTACTTTTAAAACAAACATTGCTCTCAAATTCCCTGAGAAAATTCCTATGAAAAAATATTAATATAAAGTTTTTAATCACAGATTTGAAGACTCAGCATGACAGTCAGATACGACAATGCAACTTGCTGAACACACATTTTTAAGAGCGAAACTGAACAGTTTAACACAAACACATTACAATGAATAAATTTCCTGAGGAAATTCACATGACAAAACACTAAGTTTTTATCACATAGAAGTATGACAGTCAGATACGACAATATAATTGAACAATTTTTAAAGCAAAATTGAGCAGTTTTAACACAAACACATTACAATAAAATTTCCTGAGGAAATTCATGATAAAAAAATATACAAAAATAATAAAATTATTAATTAAAATTAATTGATCACCAGAGAAAACGTTTCTCCGGAAGTAAAATTAAATTTTATCAAAAATATTCCATGTACAATGCAAATTAAATGCTGCTGCTAATCTGCTCATAAGCTTTGATATTATGAAATATAAACACAATGCTAAAATACCCTCAGCCGTATGAGGATTGTCTTCTTAATAATTACTTAATTGGTATCCCAGTGCAAAGTGTATTTATATATATACATATATATAATATATATATATATATATATACATATATATATATATATATATATATATATATATATATATACATATATATATATATATATATATATATATATATATATATATATATATATATATATATATATATATATATATATATATATATATATATATATATATATATATATATATTCGCCTCTGTATGTTTATATTGGTGTTGTTTTCCGTTTTCGAAGTGTTTTTCAGTAGCTTTTACATAATATGATAGACATGTTAGATTTACACGGAAATTAATCTGTTTTGTAGCGGATTCTGCCATGTTGCATTAGCAGCCAGAGAGAGACCAGACGTCACGGTGCCTCTCTGTGACTGGGTGTCACCCCCCCCACCCAAAAAAAGACAGATTTGCAAGATTGTTAGTTTCTCAAACCTGTAATCTGGGTCATGAAGAAGTTCAGGATGGTCCCGTCTATAATTCTTCTGCTTGGATAGGACATCTTCGGATTATGGCACAATTGTAGAAATGATGATTGTGATATTTACTGCAGCCTCCATAACAACTCTGTAAATTTGTGGCACGTCCCTGGCAAGGCTGCCTTTGACGGTTCCTGACTTGCCCTGACTGCTGAAGCACTGCCAAAGATAAACGGGAGCCGTAGCATAGCAGCCCCTGACAATGCTCGTTACCGTATTCTTCCCTTGTTCCATTCCAGGGGTGTATGCAGTCAAGGCATTGATTAAGGCATTCCTCTGGTGTCTGGTTCACTTGTCCTTGCCATCAAGTCTGTCATTAGCACTCTTGAGCTGCAAGCTGAACATTTCCATTGTTAGTCATAAGCAATTATATATATAATTTCCTGTTCAGATACTGTATAATTTGAGCAGCATGGTCATAACTGGTATTCAGCTCAACTCCTTATTGGACAGGCCCTATATTTTTAACAAGCTGTTTATTTGCTTGCAGAATTTTTCTCAGGTTAGTTATCAGTGAGGTATACCACACAGGTAAAAGCAGATCAGACAAAAATGATTAATCCTCTGTACCCACGCACTGCTATTTGTGTAAAGGGCCTTTCACACCGCATGCTTGGAAGTGTCAGAGGCATCACAAATCAGTCTAAAAAGCATTATTTTCAATGAAACACGTAGCTTTTTACAGGCGTTAGAAGTGTCGCGTCAAAAGCTGAGCTAAACAGATGCTTCTACCAGGAGTGTGCACATTCCTGCTTGTCAACAGAATGACGTTCAAAGTTCAACCCAATCCAACTTTTGGCGCTCTGAACTGTGACAAAGCTTCGCACTGTCCAATAGAAACGTGTTGGGTCCAAACATGGAAGACTCGTGGCAGAAACCACTGATCTCTACAAAACAGAAATGTGTCACAGGACTGCTCATTTATACAGAGAAGTTTTCTGAAGAAAAATCTTTGCAAATGTTTTTAACCCAAAAATTAATTTGATTGTGAAATCATATTGCTATATTAAAGCTTTTTCTTGGTTCATCGACACATATACAACATGGCGATCGCTCAGCTTTGCTCTGGAAAAAAAATCAGAGTGAAAATCTCCGCTCCCCTGCTGCATGCGTCGCGTCAGGGCGTAGGGAGGCGTTGACATAACATGACTGACGACACATTGGGAGTTGTTGCCTGACGCGTATAAAGCATGCAATGTGAAAGGCCCTTTAGTTACTAGTTTCCATAAATACAGCATGTTTATAATACACTGTGTAAAAAAAAAAGAAAAAAAAAAAAGGCAAAACTTTATTGAAGTGAAGAGGACCTAACAAACAGAAAACACATTAACTCACTTCTTTGAGTTACTTTACTGGAAGCCCCATTACTTCCAGGCACTGCTTGTAATTGGTTCAAGCACACACTTCTTGTTTAGCTGGCCAAACTTCGGATAATCATGTCAGCAGCGTCCACATTGTTCTCTCTCCTGGTATGTCTGGGAACCGACACTTTCAGGGATGGTCCAAGGATGTAGTGCATCAACTTTGTCATTCAGCTGTTCGATACTGTGAATGATGTCATTCTGCTTCTCCTGGAACACAAAATGTATATAGATCCACATGTTACAACCTTAATACAGAAGTTCCCACTTTTTTTATTAAATCCTATGCTTCACAAATGATTAAGCCAATGCTGTTGACCTTTAATCATGAGCACAGACAAATCTGTGAATGAACTGAGTGATGAAAGTGAGCTATGGAAAAAAAAAAAAACTTGAAAGATCTTGAAAAGGCCCTGGCGGGGTCTGGTGGTTGTCCCCCAGAAAAATGTGAAATCTCAAATGCATTCTGGTGTTTACTGACGTCTATTCCAAAAGAATCTCAAAAAATTAATTTTTTTGTTGGCACAGGTCAGTTTTTCCACCCCAGATAAGGTGGAAACCTCAGTAGTACAGCATAGAAGTCCTTATGTTTCAAGTGTATGGTACCATAGACAGTATGCACACACTATGCAAATGAAACATTATGCAAGGGACACAGAATTTTTTATATAAGAAATTCTGAAACTTTATATCAGCAATAAATAAATATGTTTATTGAGTAACAGGGCGTGTAAATTATTTCTTTAAGAAAGGAAAGTTAGCATATACAACTTCATTACTGAGAGATTTTACTGTATTTTCAAATTATATCCCAAATAGAACAGAGTATTTCTTGCCAGAAATGTTTGAATATTTTGCTTGATGAACATGAATTTTAGAATCTACTGGCACAAGCACAATCTTATTTAACCATTATAGTACAAACCTCGGGATAATCGGGCTGATGTGAATCAACTGCAGGCACACACTCAACCCACTGATCAGATGGAGGATTCACTGATTCAACAACTCTTATGGCAGCCGGCATGGTTGCTGTTGGTGGGGGGAACAAACAATAATCCAAAAATATTATCACAAGCTCCACACAGAGGCCAAGTCGTTGGCAGAGAACCTTTGCTGCAGACGTGAACTGTACATGGATTTAGCCTTTGCCACCTCCTTGCTAAATCTGTACTTTGCACCTCTATAGCTGTTTCTGTCTCCTTCTCTGAAAGCCACCTCTTTCTGCTGATGGAGCTGCCGGAGTTTAGGTGTGAACCAGGGCTTGTCGTTGTTGTATCTCACCCTGGTATGCTGTGGGATGATGCTGTCTTCACAGAAATGAATATATGATGTCACAGTGTCCGTGTAGTCATCTAGACTGTCTGTTGAAGCCTCAAACATATCCCAATCTGTGGTGGCCAAGCACGCGCGTAGCTCCTCTACAGCTTCATTGCTCCACACTTTAGATGTCCTCACAACAGGTTTACAGAGTTTTAGTCTCTGACTGTATGTGGGGATCAAGTGGACCATCACGTGGTCTGAGAGTCCCAAAGCTGCACGGGCCACCGCGCGGTAGGCACCACTCATGATCTAATGTGCTCCCTTCTCTGGTCGGACATTTAACAAACTGTTTGTATTTTGGTAATTCCTGACTGAGATTCCCTTTGTTAAAATCACAGAGAATTATAACAAGAGAATCCAGAAGGTCTCTCTCCACGCTCATAATGTGATCCGCGAGCGCGCGCTCGGCCTCGTGCACGTCCGCGCTCGGTGGAATATACACAGAGCAAAGTATGAAAGAGTTAAACTCACGTGGAGAGTAGAATGGTCTGCAGTTTATGAGGAGATATTCCAGAGAGGAACAGCAGTGTTGGGAGATCAGAGTCACATCGGAGCACCAGGCATTGTTGATGTAGAAGCAGAGTCCTCCACCTCTAGTTTTTCCACCAGAGAGTGCTCGGTCTCTGTCTGCGCGGAGTAGTTGGAATCCCTCTAGTTGGAGCGCGCAGTCCGGTGTCTGTGCATTTAACCACTTCTCCGTGAAGCACAGTACACAAGATGAAGAGAAATCTCTATTCTTCTTCATCAGCAGTGCCAGCTCATCCATCTTGTGGAGTGAGCGGACGTTGGAGAGAAATATCCCAGGTAGGGGCGTGCGCGTGCCCCTTCGTCTGAGGCGCACAAGAGCTCCAGCTCGTTTCCCTCTCCGCCGACGTCTCACTCTTTTGGCCAAAAAGTGAACCAGTTCAGCTGCAGGCACTAAAAAAAACTGGCGTAATGCCCGTGGGTGTTGATGATTTGATGTTTAGAAGCTCCTCGCGGGTGTAGGAACACGATGACACACGATTCACGCACAAAAACAGACAAAACAGGGAGCACCAGAATACCAGGGCCCCTTCACGTGGCGCCATCTTGGAAGGACATAAAGTTACATATAAACTAAAATGTTTCTGTAAGGGTTGTGAGTGGGACCCCAAAGCAGGAACAAGGTTGGTGGTGAAAAAACAGCAAGAAAAAACAAAAAACAAAACACCGGTTTATTGTGCAAAACACACCGGAAATAAAAAAGAATCCAAAAACCAGTCAACAAAAGCACAAACAAAACAAAATGGCAGGTTGGATCAAGGTCAAGAGCAAAAGCAAATGCAAGGTCATTACAATTGAGAGCAGTCCATAGAGGAACAGTCTTTTTGGAGGGGAAAGCAAAAGGGTGAGCCAAATAACAAACACAGGTCAAGCACAAAAAACAGTAGTCGTGCCATGCAACAGTTATACAACTCAGGAAAAACGTGGATCTCAAAACGCAGCATAAAGTTCACCGACAAGGGTGCAGTATCCAGATCAGACAGGAGATAATATACCTCTAGAAATATAATTTTCTGGCTTGCTAAAAATGAAATTCAACTGTCTGGACAAATAATAAAATTCTGTTCTGCTTCTGACCAAACAGAGCCTGGATGTAGGTTGCTTATTCACAACAAAATTCATGTAGTATGTTGTCAAAGTAATTTAAAAAGTCAACTTAAACTTCAAATTACCACTGCTCCTGTCGTGGTTCACGCTTCTGGTGCTTAATTTATGATATCTGGGTTTATATTTCTAGTGTCATCTCCTGTGTATTGTATTCTTGTGTAGTGTTTATATTATCTGGCATTCCTCATCCATGTTAATTAGTTTTCCTGTTTATTATTTCAATCATCACTCACTCATCTTCAATCACTTAACTCCAAATAAGTTTTGTGGGTCGTGCGAAAGTACACTGTACATTCAGGAACACTGCGTTGGCCAGTCGCTGTGTTTTACAACCTGAGTGACATTGCACCACTGAATGCACATCTGTTTTTTACATACTTGGGTTCTGCCTTTAGAGTTACTTCTTGCAAATGTAACTGAAACTATTTATTAACTTTTTTTTATGTAAAAAAATAATAATAATCTGGACCAAACAATTACCAAAACATACAAAAACATTTATTCTCAACATGGCTCAGACTATCTGGTCCTGTTGAGGAGTGGGTCTTTTCCACTGTAAAGCACTTTGGCATTCCTGTCCATCTCCCTAACCCCCGCTGAGTAGAGAGTTACTTCTTACAAATGTAACGGCCTCATTTACATAACACTGGTGACAAGCTGGGCTATTCACAGCTGCCATTTGGCAGTACCTTGGGATTTAAAGGAATAACTGCCATTTGGCAGGACTCTGGTAGTTCTACTAGAAGTTTCCCCAACACTCAAGATGGCATTTAGCGGACAGTTGGCCATCATGCGCACAAGTGTTGGGGGGATCAATTCATTGAGATTCCACATGAGAAAGTTATCGCTTTTTCGCCTGCTTTCGTGTGATGCTGTGTCTTCACCTCCTCTACACCGGTCGTGTGTCAGTGAGATACTAGCCAAAGTAAACCATTAGGAAAACCACCACGCAGTCCTCAAAAATAAGATTTAATAAATACCCTCATGGAGATTCTTTCACTCAGACTCTAAGAGAGGGGCGTGTTCAGTGGGTCAAACCCAATACCTCTGTTTAACATAAATCACAGACAACCACACATGTTTAAGCATTTATTTATCTCATTTTGTGGTTACATAGGATGGGGCATATCCCAGTCATGTACTTTGATTGTTTGATTATTATATATCGGTTGAGGAACATAAACTAGCTGCGGGATTTAATAAATAATTACTTCATATTCTGCAGGGAATTTATTTTGCTGTTTGTTAGCGTGATATAGTAGTAATAAAGGGGAATAGAATTAAATAAAGCCCCTTATTAAATTCTGACAGAACCAGACAGCTTAGTTGCAGCAGCATTGGGTGTCTATGGGGTTAGGTGCTAATGATCGCTTGTTTCCAATGTTGCTTGTCCATCTGTCTCGAACAGCTCACTGTGATGGCCCTTGACAGAGTTTTTCTGCTGGTCAATGCTTGAACTGGGTTGAAGATGACTCCCAGGGATAGCATTCGACTGTTCCGAGCTTTGTTGAGTTTTTGACCACGGTTCGAATGCAGAGGCTCAGGTCATCCTGTATGGATATGTTTGCTGAGAGGTTGTTGTCTCAGCTTGTCTGAATAAAGGTTAAATGTTTTATTCACTGTTCACCAAAAACAAAAACTGCATCTTCTGTCATGGTCTGGGCCAGGGGTGGGCAACAAGGGCCGAGACACTGCATGTTTTCCTTGCAACCAATCACCTCAGCAGGTGGGTTGCTGATGAGCTTTTCCCCTGAACATAACACTTGATCATCAATGAAATCACCTGCTGAGACACCTGATAATTAATGAAATCACCTGCTGAGGCGATTGGTAGCAAGGAAAATCGGCAGTGTCTTGGCTCTTCAGGGCACATGATTGCCCAGCCCTGGTCTGGGCGGTATGGTCAAAAATCACTTGAGGCAAAAATGTTAACTTTACAACAAAAACTGTTCAATGAGGTAGATCTGGAGTTAAAAAAAAAAACAAAAAAACAAAACAAAACAGCAGTTTACTTTAGAAGGTCACCCGAAGAGTTAATATTCGCCAGCAAATGTCAGCTTTACCAAAAGTTGAGGTTAAAAAACATTTGAACGAAGGACAGTAATTTCTCACACTCAAAGTATGAAGATCTCAAAATGGACTAACAAAGGGCAATAAATGAGACAACAGAGCTGAAAGGCGAAGCATGAAAAAGTGAACAGAAGAGAAAAGCCCAAAAAAGGAGCAAAAGAGAGGGAGCAAAACAGATGCTCTCCCAAGAGACGTTGTCTTTTAAAGAGTCTTTGATGCTACCCATGGGTAGTGTAGTTTTAACCGCATTTCTTTCTCTCTGACAATATACAGTAGTGTTCAGCATAATAGTAGTGCTATGTGACTAAAAAGATTAATCCAGGTTTTGAGTATATTTCTTATTGTTACATGGGAAACAAGGTACCAGTAGATTCTCACAAATCCAACAAGACCAAGCATTCATGATATGCACACTCTTAAGGCTATGAAATTGGGCTATTAGTAAAGAAAAAGTAGAAAAGGGGGTGTTCACAATAATAGTAGTGTGGCATTCAGTCAGTGAGTTCGTCAATTTTGTGGAACAAACAGGTGTGAATCAGGTGTCCCCTATTTAAGGATGAAGCCAGCACCTGATGAACATGCTTTTCTCTTTGAAAGCCTGAGGAAAATGGGACGTTCAAGACATTGTTCAGAAGAACAGCGTAGTTTGATTAAAAAGTTAATTGGAGAGGGGAACACTTATACGCAGGTGCAAAAAATTATAGGCTGTTCATCTACAATAATCTCCAATGCTTTAAAATGGAAAAAAAAAAAAAAAAAAACAGACGCGTGGAGGAAAACGGAAAACAACCATCAAAATGGATAGAAGAATAACCAGAATGGCAAAGGCTCACCCATTGATCAGCTCCAGGATGATCAAAGACAGTCTGGAGTTACCTGTAAGTGCTGTGACAGTTAGAAGATGCCTGTGTGAAGCTAATTTATTTGCAAGAATCCCCCGCAAAGTCCTTCTGTTAAATAAAAGACGTGCAGAAGAGGTTACAATTTGCCAAAGAACACATCAACTGGCCTAAAGAGAAATGGAGGAATATTTTGTGGACTGATGAGAGTAAAATTGTTCTTTTTGGGTCCAAGGGCTGCAGACAGTTTGTGAGACGACCCCCAAACTCTGAATTCAAGCCAACAGTTCACAGTGAAGACAGTGAAGCATGGTGGTGCAAGCATCATGATATGAGCATGTTTCTCCTACTATGGTGTTGGACCTATATATCTCATACCAGGTATCATGGATCAGTTTGGATGTGTCAGAATACTTGAAGAGGTCATGTTGCCTTATGCTGAAGAGGACATGCCCTTGAAATGGGTGTTTCAACAAGACAATGACCCCAAGCACACTAGTAAATGAGCAAAATCTTGGTTCCAAACCAACAAAATTAATGCCTCGCAGATGTGAAGATATCATGAAAAACTGTGGTTATACAACTAAATACTAGTTTAGTGATTCACAGGATTGGTAAAAAAGCAGTTTGAACATAATAGTTTTGAGTTTGTAGCGTCAACAGCAGATGCTACTATTATTGTGAACACCCCCTTTTCTACTTTTTTTTACTAATAGCCCAATTTCATAGCCTTAAGAGTGTGCATATCATGAATGCTTGGTCTTGTTAGATTTGTGAGAATCTACTGAATCTACTGGTACCTTGTTTCCCATGTAACAATAAGAAATATACTCAAAACCTGGGTTAAACTTTTTAGTCACATAGCACTACTATTATTCTGAACACTACTGTAATTTACTAGATTCTCAAATCCCATGTCAAAACCTATAATGTCCTGTAGCGAAGAAGTCTTTATGTAAAATTAGCACACTTGAAGTAACACACGATAACCACAATATGAAAACAAGAAAACATTTGATAAGACATTGTACTTTCTACATTCAATATATACACATTCAACGATAATGTAGATTAAAGATCCCATGCTCGCGATCACACCATCGAAAGAAAAAGTTTCTTTTTTCAACAACAACTAAAGGAGAAACCAAGACACAAAAGACATCAGGTTCTTTTTTCTTTTTGTTCAAAGGCTTAGAGTGAGAAGGAAAAGGGAGCCCATGTCAATTCCATACTTGTCCGCTTGGAGTTGCTGTGGAACTATTCTTCCGAAGACCATGGCAAAGGCTAGATAAGCTTCAAATGTGAATTTGGTCATTCTGGGGGTCAAATTTAACCAGACAATTAGTATTCTGCTTCCCTTGTTGTGTGCAAGTAGTTTTTGGAAAGGGTTATTTAAATTTTTAATCACAACAGAGTTTTGAGGCTCATAGAAAGAGTTTGTTCTGGGGATGCAGGCTTTTAAACGGGCTCTGTGGGTTCCATGGGGGGATGTCTCACAGCAGATGACTGATAAGGCTGACAATGGACCACCAAACTCCCTCAAAAGAATGCTTTTAGGGGTCTTAAATTGATTAGGGTGTAGGTGTTTTTTGACATCTCCATCCTGCATTGGTTTCAGAAAAACATCTTAGTGTCACTTTGCATTTCCAGAGGCTTTGGGAATAGCATTGAATCATCTTTCTGTAAAGGGAGTGCTGGCCTATTTGATTTCATGAAATATATGAAAACACACTCGATTCAACACTTGGCTCAAAGTTTCAATCGCAGAAGCAAGGATGGCTGTGTGGAGAGTGGGGGGCAGTATCTTCCACTGGCAAGGAGGCTGTGAAGGGTTCATGTCAGAGTAGCAAAGTGGGTTGGACTAGTTGAGAAGGTACTATGTAGTTAAAACAAATGATTGCACTACTTCCTACATGAGTATCTACTATTTACATTAGTTTTACCACTGGCTTGGTTAAGCCAAATACAGCAACTCTGAGGCTTGGTTAGGTTCCAGTTCCTTGTCAAAATTTGAGTTCCCTTCAAGATCTTCGGGCTGACTCATCATTTGTTTTTCTGTCTGGCTGACCTGGTGATGGCTCTGGAGCATCTGTTTACCCCGTACCTAAGGATATTGGCATGTTTTCATATCCACAGGGCTAAACCAAGGGTAGCCACTTAGCTTATGATAATGGCTATGAGTAGTAAGGTATCGGCTGTGGACCATGCATATGACAGAGCTTGGTATGGTTTGAGGTCCTGATACTGTAATTCTTTTATGACTCTGTCTTCAGGGGCCACATTGATGACCACAGAGCCCTTGTACTGGACATCCTCCAGCGTCTGATGGTCTAGTTCAATGGTGGTCTGATTGTAGAACTCTGACACTTCAATAGCTCCTTCACACTGATCGGGGTGCAGGTGGTATAATGCCACCTCGCCAATGTGGAGCATTGCATTTTCAGGTACCGTGACCCATAGTGTCTTTAGAGGGAGCCCGAGGTAAGTTGATGCATCATGACACACATACACTAGTATGACTAACTTTTCAGGGGTATTGACCAGCCAACGTTGCCTCACTATCTCCACTTGGGTGTCCGTGACTTGGTGCAATGGCATGATGGTAGGTGGACAGCAGGTTTGGCCAGTAAGGGTTTTAAGATCACATATTAACTGTGTTGTCCCAGATGAAAGGTTTGCTATAAGGCAAAGGGAGCGAATGTGTTTGGTGACAATTTTAAATTCAGGTTAACGTCAGTGAATGCTACCACAGGGAGTGTGTGGATCTTAAGGTGAGTGTCTCCTTGCCACAGACCTACATTTATGATGCTCTTTACCCTATAAATGTTTTCTGGGGTGACAGTGGGTTGATTGATGAGAAAAGCCATTTCCAAGGCATTTGGGTCCATGTACAGTGGGACTGAGCTCCCCAGAGTGTAAGCTAAGTGGGCCTGGAGCAGCATAATCAGGGTATGGACTGCAAATTCCAGATGGTTTTGGACCAAAGATCGAGGGAAAATGTAGGTTTGGAATTCTACCAATGGCAAGCCTGTCAATTGAAGATCCTATATCCCTGGTCATGTCTCACATTAGCATAGCTAACGTGTGTGCACAGTCTTTTTGACATTAACTGATCTCAGTGGTGGGCACAGTTCGGATAATCCCATAACCACTGAAGATAATGTTTTCATGATCGGATTATCTTTACAGATAACTTTGAAAACCATTATCGGACTAATTATCTTCCGATAAATTTTTGTCCAATAAGCTTTAGACCGTTAATGGGGTAAACAAAGCTGAACAGCTACAAACTCTTATAAAATTTAAAATCAATTGAACACCTACTTGTTGCTTGACGCGAGGACGTTTCGCTTCAAATCGCAGAAGCTTCCTCAGATAACTGACTTCTGTCTTGACCCTTGTGGAGAAGTTCTTCTCCACAAGGGTCAAGACAGAAGTCAGACCACCAGAGCAAGAATTTTAGCTGAGGAAGCTTCTGCGATTTGAAGCGAAACGTCCTTGCGTCAAGCAACCCAGTCCAGTCGAAGATTCAAGCTTCTCTACTATGGAAACCACCTGGACAACTGAGAGCCTACACAGAAACACAGAAACATGTAATATTGTAAAATTGACATGTTCTATAAACAAACTGCATGCATGCACATATCATTGTATGTCTGTCAACTTATCAAAACAAATGTGACACCAAAGAGGTTATATGTGAGACTCACCGTCATTGTCGTCATTATGAAGGCGGCGGAGTTGCGATTTTCTGCAATATCCACAGTTTCAGTCTCTGGACTTCATCTAACCATCCGTCAGTTCCCTTCAAAGGGTCAGAAATTTGTTTTTCTCCAACTATCAACAAGCACTGGTCATTTTCGACAGCAGCACGCTCTTCCTCCCTTGTCAATGTCAATGTCAATTTTATTTATATAGCACATTTACAACAACAGCAGCTGCCCAAAGTGCTTCACAGTAAAAACAATATCAAAAACGATACCACAAAAAAAACAGAGCATTAAAATTAAAAACCAGACACACACAGCTTAAATTGTATTAAAAGCCAAAGCATAAAAATGAGTCTGAAGAACAGACTTAAAAGACTCTAGAGATGGAGCAGCTCTGATGTGCAAAGGCAAACTGTTCCAAAGTTTAGGCGCAGCCACTGAAAAAGCCCGATCACCTCGAGTTTTTAATCGAGATCTGGGCACATTTAATAAAAGCTGGCTTTCTGACCTCACTGATCTGACCGGAACATAAGGAGTCAAAAGCTCAGAGAGGTATTCAGGAGCCAAACCATTTAAACACTTGAATACAAGCAGCAGGATCTTAAAATCAATTCTAAATGTGACTGGGAGCCAATGGAGCGAGGCTAACACAGGGGTGATGTGCTCTCGCTTCCTTGTCCCTGTAAGCAGTCATGCAGCAGCGTTCTGAACCTGCTGCAGACGCTTTAGAGACGACTGGTCCAGTCAAGACGAGATGTTATAAACAAATGAATAACTCGCACAAAATCACACGCTGGGAGGTAAGCCTTCACTTTTCTCAAGATTCTGAGTTGGTAGAAACTGGCCTTTACCACAGAATTAATTTGCTTGTCCATTTTGAAGGAGCTGTCAAAAATGACCCCCAAATTTCTGACAGAATCATGCACACAGGAAGACAAAGGACCAAGCACATCATATGAACCAGATGACCATGCAGGGCCAAAACCAACTATTTCAGTTTTTTTTTCTCATTGAGAATTAGAAAGTTTTGAGCCAACCAAGTTTTCACTTCCTGCAGAATGAAAGGCCAAGTTGTATTTTCTGAATATGGTGCCAAGTGGCAGCATATACAGTGAAAAAAGAGCAGGACCCAAAACAGAGCCTTGTGGAACACTATAATTTAAGGGTGCTGAGCTGGACTGGTGTGGCCCAAGGTGCACAGAGAAACTACGGTCTAACATCTAAACCACTCCAGTGCTGTGCCTTTAAAACCTGCATAATGCTCCAGATGGGACACTAAAATACAGTGATCAACCATGTCAAAGGCTGCTGTCAAATCCAGCAAAACTAAAATCCCAGAGCAACCAGAGTCAACAATTAAGGAGATCATTAAAAACTTTCAACAGTGCTGTTTCAGTACTACAAAGTGATTTGAAGCCAGACTGGAATTTTTCAAAAATGCCATTAGTATCCAAATGAGACTGAAACTGACCATAGACAATTTTCTCAAGGATTTTAGCTAAAATTGGCAACTTTGAAACGGGCCTATAATTGGCAAGAATATCAGGATCCAAGGTGGGCTTTTTGAGGAGAGGCTGAACTACAGCATGTTTTAAAACTCCTGGAACACAACCAGATAAAAGAGAACCATTCATAACATTTAAAATGTATGGCCCAAGGACAGAAATAACACTTTTTAACAGGAACAGAATCAAAAGGACAATTGGAAGGTCTTAATTGCTGAACCACTTTGAGCAATTCAGTTAAAGTTAGAGGCTGAAACTCAGCAAAGGCTGAACAGCACTCAGTGTTTAAATTAAAGTCATTAGAGTGAGACACTGAAATCGAAGCCCTGATTTGTGACACTTTTTCAACAAAAAATGACAAAAAACTGTCACACAGTGAGTCAGACAGCACAAGACCAGATTTAGGTTCTGGGTTAATCAGACGATTCAGTACATTGAAAAGGACCTGAGGCCTGTGAGTGTTATTTGCAAAAAAAATTGACACAAACTGGGCTTTTGCTGACTTAACAGCTTCCTGGTAATCCACAAGACAGTCTTGAAATATTCCCAGAGAAACATGCAAATGGTCCTTCTTCCATTTTCGCGCCGCGCGCCTGCATTCGCATCTGTGCGCACGAGTGGTCTCATTGTGCCAAGGCTCCGACGCAGACCTGGAGCGCTTGGTCACAAGTGGCGCAACAGAGTCTAGCGCTTCTGTACAGACAGAGTTAAAGTAAGAAGCTCCTCACAGTTCAAAGCACTCGGGTCACGAAGTGAGGAGGGCACAGTGGCCAGAAACGCGCTCGTAAACTGCTCCACAGACTGTGAGTTTAACGCGCGCTTTGTGCGCACAGAGAGGTCCCGCTTTTCCACTGACCCTTTGTCGGCACTAACAGTACTTTCTGTACAGATGCAGCACACGCAAGCACAGCTAGGTCTTCTTTCCATTTCTGTCCACTGCTGTACATAGTCCTGGTTGTAACAGGCAATCCGCGGAGCTTACAAAAACGCTTTAAATCGTCAACTTTCCAGCGGTTGAAATGATCCAAATCACAGCACTCTTCGCTACTTTCTGCCACCATAGCTTGTGGGTTGGTAGCTGAAAACTTTAGCCTGCCCATAATGCACCGCACGGCCTGAGACGCGCACTTTGCATATTCCTAAAATATAAGCTCAGCTCAACAAACAATGTGAAGGTCTTGGAACCATCGGGAAAAAAGTACAAGATGTCATTGTAGTTCTCAACACCAACACCAATGTACTGAAAAAGACAGTAGGTATATCAGATCAGTCAGTGGTGGGCACAGATAACCAAAAAAATTAATTTCGATAACAGATAATCAGATAACTGAAAAGTTATCTTTGATAAAGATAAAATGATAAACCACCCAAAAATGTATCGGAAGTTACAGATAACTGATAAATTCCAGTATTGTCTCTGGTACACTTGTAACTACTAACAAGCTGATTATGAGTTTTAACACCATGATCGCTTCTGAAAGAATCAAAAGCGACAACAGACCCAAACAATGAGCCAGCACTGCTGTCTTTGAACATCTTGCCCCCTGCTGAAATTTCCAGTTTACTATATGGCTTCCAGCACAGATGCAACTGTGAGGAGCCCCAAAGCTCAACTGTCACAATGCAATCACAACGCTGCCGTCAGGTGGAGGTCTTGGAAAATAAAGCAGTGCTGACTTATGCTTTGGATTTAAAAATAAAATTAATACCGATAGAATAACTCCATTATTGTCAATTCTGTCATTTGTACAAAGTTAAAATATAACATATATTTTAATGTTAAATAATTGTTGTGTGGGCCGCTGAAGAGGAGGTACTGCTGGCCCACCACCACCAGAGGGCGCCCCGCCTGGAGTGCGGGCTCCAGGCACCAGAGGGCGCTGCCGCCTCACAGGAGCAGCCAAGGTGACAGCCGTCACCTATCAACTGAGACAGCTGACATCCATCAGCGGAGGGGTATATCAGCTGGACGGCATCTCCACCTCATTGCCGAGATATCGCTCTACTAAGGAGGTAACGTACTCAGCCAGTCGCTTCATTTCAGAGGAATAACACTTTATTGCTTGTGCCTAAGACAGCTGAAGACTGTATTGGACATATATCGGATAAGTACCCATATTCCTACACTGCAGTGTTGTTTTTGATTAGAGGTGGAGGTGGTGTTTCCACCCTACGTGTTGCTGGGTGCAGCCGCACCCACATCTGACTGTTTCTGTTCCTCGCCAGCAGTACCGGATCCGACGAGCGGAGGCAGTGGCCACCTGGGAGTTCGGGACTTGGCGGCTCCAGTATTCCCGGGGTTCGGTGGCAGAGGAAATCGGGTGGTTCCGGTTCGACTCGGACAGACGTCTCCTATCGTCGAGCCTGCCCACACGACACCATTGGAATTGGTTTATTTCCACAATTGTGATCTGTTGTGTTTGTTGTGCGTGTTCACAACAGTAAAGCCTTGTTATTTGACTTTCTTCATTGTCCGTTCATTTGCGCCCCCTGTTGTGGGTCCGTGTTCCTCACTTTCCCCAACAATAATGCACTAATTCTGAAGTTTTGTAACAAACACAGATAGATACGAAAGGGATTATGGGTAAAATGTGCCTCTGCTAAACACTGATTGGTTGACTCATTCATTCTGTGTAAAAACTAACACATTATTGTGAGGTGTGTGTTGGGGTAGACCTCTTCAAATGAGAACTTTGTCATCAAACTTATGCAAACTGATATTATTCCCATTCTCCAAGGTCTAAATTAACTAAATATACCAGTTACTTTGATCTTGGACCTTGGCTATGCCTGCCTCAAGAGCCATGTAGTTTTATTGTTGACGTTTTCAAAAACGCTGCAAAATACGGGATATTATGTCCTTGTTTTCTTTGTAGCTTCCCAGAGGTTGATGCTATAGCATTGAAAGTGGTACCAAATGAAAGCTAATAAAATTTTCTTGCATATGGTGTCAAACACATGAACACCTGTGTAAATTTTAACTAATTTTAGTGCATAAACATACATATTTTTGATGCTTGGAAAGGATGACATCATATGATACATAACTTTATCTCAAAAATGTTACTCTATAGTCTATACAGCTTTACTCTATAAATATGTGTTTACATATATAAATGTGCTTGTGTAAAATATGCCATTTTTTTTGTAAAAAAAAAAAAAGGCGTTTGTACGGAGCCCACCCGAGGACATGGTGGTTATTTATTTATTTTTTGGCCCAGATTATTTCCTTGCAATATTATTGCGTTCCCTCGCAATAGTTTTTGTGTTCCCTCGCAATAACCTAATATATAAAGGTCATGCCTATCAGAGCACACAGGGGTTTGGATCCCAAAGGAGGATAACTCCTCTAAGCTAGACCAGTTACGCTTCATCTCCTTGCTGTGTGTTGAGGCATCGGCCTTCTTCAGTGCCATTTCCAGGAGGCTGTGCACCTACCTGAAAAATAACACCTATATCGACACATCAGTCTAGAAAGGCGGCATTTCAGGAATGCCGGGCTGTGTGGAGCATAACGGTGTGGTGACACAGCTAATTCGAGAGGCCAGAGAGTACAAAGGTAACCTGGCAGTGCTATGGCTCTACCTGGCAAATGCATTTGGTTCCATTCCACACAAGTTAGTCAAGCTCACCCTGACAAAACATCATGACCCTAATAGGTGCCGAGACGTCATCGCTGACTACTACAGTCTCCTCTGCAGCAACAACATCTAGTTGGCATAAGGTGGAAATCGGCATCATTACAGGGTGTACCATTTCTGTGATGCTGTTCTCCCTGGCCATGAATATGCTTACTAAATCTACTAAGCCAGAGTGCAGAGGGCCCCGAATGCATTCCAGACAACAGCAGCCACCCATCAGAGCGTTCATGGATGACCTCACAGTCATGACAGAATCAGTCCCAGGCTGCAGGTGGATTCTGAAGGGACTTGAGAAGATGATGGAGTGGGCCCAGATACAATTTAAACCTGCCAAATCAAGATCCATGGTGCTGAGGAAGGGAAAGGTTGAGGATAGCCTGGGTCTACCAGCAGGGCATCCTTCCCAAGATACTGTGACCCCTCCTCATCTATGCCATCTCAATCTCTACAGTAGAGACCCTGGAGAGAAAAGTCAGTAAGCACCTCCGGAGATGGCTTGGGTTGCCAAAGAGCCTGAGCAGCATCGCACTCTATGGGCACAACAACAAACCTCAGCTCCCCTTCAAATCCTTGGAAGAGGAATTCAAGGTTTCAAGAGCGAGAGAAGTGGTACATTACAGGGACTCGAGCAATCCGAAGGTGGCCAATGCTGGAATCCAGGTGAGGACGGGCAGGAAGTGGAGGGCGGAGGAGGCTGTTCAAGAGGCTGAGGCAAGGCTGCATCTCAGGAGCCTGGTGGGAGTGGTCACAAGAGGCTGACTTGGATTGGGATCTTTTCCAACTGGAACTTCCCAGTTGAATAGCAAAGGGAAGGAGAAGCAGCACCTTGTTCAAGAGGAGGTGAGAGCAGTGGTGGAGGAGACAAGAGCCTGCAAGGCAGTGGGAATGAGGCAGCAGGGGGCTTGGACAAGGTGGGAGAATGCGGTTGAGAGGAAGGTAACCTGGTCTGAGATCTGGAAAGCTGAGCCTCACCGCATTAAGTTCCTCATCCAGGCAGTGTATGATGTGCTTCCTAGCCCATCTAACCTGCATATATGGGGCATAGCAGAAACACTAGCATGTCCATTGTGTTCCAAGAGAGGTACCCTAGAGCACATCCTCAGCTGCTGTACAACAGCACTTGGAGAAGGATGATACCGGTGGAGGCGTGATCAAGTCCTTAAGACCACTGCTGCAGCTATCAGCACTGGACTGGTGTAGGCAAAGCAGTTCTGTCCCTCCAAGATATCCGCCTTTGTCAGAGCTGGGGAGCAGGCAGGCCTGGTGAGAAGATCGCAGGCAGGTATCCTGACCTCTGCTAGAGACTGGCTGCTGCTGGTGGACCTCGAATGGCAACTGAAGTTCCCCAGCCACATTGCTGTCACCACCCTCCGACCAGACATTGTCCTTGTGTCAGAGTTGACCAGGCAAGTTGTTTTACTGGAGCTCACAGTTCCATGGGAAGACCGCTTGGAGGAAGCATTTGAGAGGAAGCTCTCTAAGTGTGCGGGGCTGGTCAGCAATTGTCAGCAGGCTGGAGAATGAGATGCCTCCAAGTGGAGGTCGGATGCAGAGGTGTTGCTGCCCATTCCTTTGTCAGAGCCTTAAAGAGTTTAGGCATCGAAGGAGAGCAAAAGAGGAGAGCCATCCGCAATACCACTGAAGCAGCAGAGAGGGCCTCAAGATGGCTGTGGCTCAAGAGAGAAGAACCATGGAGTCGTGATAGCTAGTTAGACATCTGGACACAAGCTGGGGTCTGATCAACCCAGGCTGGGTCACCTGGTTGAGGGTGTATGATGTTGAAAGACCCGAAACACCCAATGATTCCAGGAACATCACTGACGATGTGTCCAGTAGCATCAGTAGATGTATTTATACAGCAGTGTCCTCCATAGAGAGGCATACTGAATACTAAATAAAAATAATAATACTTCAATTCATATTTGTTACATATTAATGGTGCCTCCTTGTGAGGAGCCATGAATCCCAAATTATTAAATTTAAATTATTTAATTCAGTGACGATGCTATGGGCATCACACAGATTAAGGAGCGGTACAACCGGTTTAAAGACATCCGGTTTAAAGACATTCCACTGTGACAGAAGATTTGGCCATGAAAAGAGTGGCTGTGAAATTCATGCTGCTGCTGACGGTGCAGCAAAAGCACCTCCGTGTTGAAGTCTCACAGGACATGCTGTGACATGCCCACCTCTTCCACAATTTCTCGGATAGTCACACGACTGAAAAGTCACCGAAAGCTGTCTGAATCATCCGAATGGTTTCCACCTGGCTGTCGCCCAGTTTCTGGCTAAATTTGATGCGGCCCTGCTCCAGTCGTTCCGTCTTTTTCCTTGAAATTAAAATCCGCTGAGCACACTGCACATGTCCTCACACAAAGGCTGCTTACCAGAAAA
Organism: Thalassophryne amazonica; assembly: GCF_902500255.1. Lineage (NCBI taxonomy): Eukaryota > Metazoa > Chordata > Actinopteri > Batrachoidiformes > Batrachoididae > Thalassophryne > Thalassophryne amazonica. The sequence continues at coordinate 44,712,689 of NC_047108.1, forward strand.
TGATGCAATTGACAGGCGTGAAAAAGTTCACGCATGCGCACAAAGGTTCAAGGTTTGTGCATGCAAGCACACGTGATTCAAATCCATCAGGTTTTTGCAAAAAATAAAAAGGTCCGATACTTTTCTAACAGACCTTATATATATACGAGGGCTGTCCATAAAGTATAGGTCTTTTTTATTTTTTTCAAAAACTATATGGATTTCATTCATATGTTTTTACGTCAGACATGCTTGAACCCTCGTGCGCATGCGTGAGTTTTTCCACGCCTGTCGGTGACGTCATTCACCTGTGAGCACTCCTTGTGGGAGGAGTCGTCCAGCCCCTCGTCGGAATTCCTTTGTCTGAGAAGTTGCTGAGAGACTGGCGCTTTGTTTGATCAAAATTTTTTCTAAACCTGTGAGACACATCGAAGTGGACATGGTTCGAAAAATTAAGCTGGTTTTCAATAAAAATTTTAACAGCTGATGAGAGATTTTGAGGTGATACTGTCGCTTTAAGGACTTCCCACGGTGCGAGACGTCGCGCAACGCTCTCAGGCGCCGTCGTCAGCCTGTTTCAAGCTTAAAACCTCCACATTTCAGGGTCTATTGACCCAGGACGTCGTGAGAGAACAGAGAAGTTTCAGAAGAAGTCGGTTTCAGCATTTTATCCGGATATTCCACTGTTAAAGGAGATTTTTTTAATGAAAGACGTGCGGGCGGATTGCAGCGTCGGCTCGCAGCCGCCGCGACGCTCCACCACAGGAAAAACACCTCTGTTGGAAGCCTTAAGGACAAGTTGGAACATGTCCAGCTGTTAAACAATTTCTCATATACTCACTCCACTGAAAGCCATCAAAAGCCGCCTGGATTTTACAAATGGTTATCAACACGGAGGTGTTTTTCCTGTGCCGCCGCACCGCGTCGGCTGCGTCCCAACGCACGTCTTTCATTAAAAAAATCTTCTTTAACAGTGGAATATCCGGATAAAATGCTGAAACCGACTTCTTCTGAAACTTCTCTGTTGTCTCACGACGTCCTGGATCAATAGAGCCTGAAATGTGGAGGTTTTAAGCTTGAAAGAGGCTGCTGACGGCGCCTGAGAGCGTTGCGCGACGTCTCGCACCGTGGGAAGTCCTTGAAGCGACAGTGTCACCTCAAAATCTCTCATCAGCTGTTAAAATTTTTACCGAAAACCAGCTTTATTTTTCGAACCGTGTCCACTTCGATGTGTCTCACAGGTTTAGAAAAAATTTGATCAAACAAAGCACCAGTCTCTCAGCAACTTCTCAGACAAAGGAATTCCGACAAGGGGCTGGACGACTCCTCCCACAAGGAGTGCTCACAGACGAATGACGTCACCGACAGGCGTGGAAAAACTCACGCATGCGCACGAGGGTTCAAGCATGTCTGACGTAAATACATATGAATGAAATCCATAAAGTTTTTGAAAAAAATAAAAAGGACCTATACTTTATGGACAGACCTCGTGTATATATATATATATATATATATATATATATATATATATATACATATATATATATATATTATTTTTTTCAAAAACCATATGGATTTGAATCACGTGTGATTACATCAGACATGCTTGAACCCTCGTGGGCATGCGAGAGTTTTTTCACGCCTGTCGGTTACGTCATTCGCCTGTGGGCAGTCTTTGAGTGAGGAGTCGTCCACCCGCTCGTCGATTTTTTTCATTGTTTAGGAATGGCTCAGAGACTGTTGCTTTGTTTGATAAAAATTTTTTCAAAACTGTAAGGCACAACTGAGTGGACACCATTCAATAAATTCAGCTGGTTTTCGGTAAAAATTTTAACGGCTGATGAGAGATTTTGGTCTGGTAGTGTCGCTTTAAGGACGGTCCACGGCGCCTGACGGCGATCTGCGCTTCGAGGCGGCAGCGTCTCGCCGTTTCAAGTTGAAAACTTCCACATTTCAGGCTCTGTTGACGCAGTAAGTCGTCAGAGAACAGAGAACTTTCAGAAGAAGTCGGCATGAGGAGTTTATTCGGACATTCCATTGTTAACGGTCATTTTGTAATGAAAGAACGTGCGGGCAGAGTCGCATGTCGGGCTGGACCCGACCGCGGGGGTCGTGGCAGGAAAAACACCTCCGTTGGAAATCTTAACGGGCAAGTTGGAACATGCCCAAGCTGTTAAACAATTTCTCAGTTACTCACTTGTTGAAAGCCATTAAAAGCCGTCTGAATTCTACAAATGGTTTTCAACACGGAGGTGTTTTTCCTGTCGCGGCGCACACAGATTTGCCGAGTCGTCACGGAAACGACTCGGCGAATTTGCGCGTACGTCTTTCATTAAAAAAATGTCCTTAAACAGTGGAATGTCCGCATAAATTCCTCATGCCGGCCTCTTCTGAATCTTCTCTGTTCTCTCACGATGTCCTGGGTGAATTAAGCCTTAAATTAGGATGTTTTCAGCTCGAAACAGGCCGACGACAGCGCCTGGAAGCGCTGCAGGACGTCCCGCTCCGTGGGAAGTCCTTACACCGACAGAAACACCCCATAATCTCTCATCAGCCGTTAAACTTTTCACAGAAAACCAGCTTAATTTCTCGAATAGTGTCCACTCGGATATTCCTCACAGGTCCAGAAAAATTTTTGATAAAGCAACGCGCGCCGTCTCGAGCAGCGTGTGAAACAAAGGAATTCAGCCGAGAGGGCGGGACCACATCTCACTCAAGGCCTGCCCACAGGGAAATGACGTCACCGACACGCGTGAAAAAACTCACGCATGCGCACGAGGGTTCAAGCATGATTGGTGTAATCGCATGTCATTCAAATCCATATAGTTAAAAAAAAAAATAAAAGGGTCGGTTTATTATCTAAGAGACCTCGTATATACACACACACACCATAATTTCTGGACTGGAGAGTGCACCTGAATATAAGGTACATAAATAGGCCGCATTTGTCTATAAGCTGCAGGTCTCCACATTGCAACATGAGATATTTACACAGAAAGATGTGAGACAAAGATTTTTTTAACTTTTAATTAAATATGTACCGTAAATGCTGTTTTTGATGAGCACGTCATCCAGCACACGCACGGTGTCACACTGCGTCTCCGCTCCACACAGAGAACTGAGTAATTTTAACCTTTTTTTCTTTGTGGATCATGAGATAATGTCATCGCATGCAGCCAGGATCGCCTGGTGTCTGTGGTAAATGTGATGTTAATGAGGCGCTGTGACGTTTCCAGCTTGTGGTGCAAATCTGAGACCTGGTGTGGGGAGAGAGAGAAGGTTCCACTGACTGATCTGAGGAAGGCGCAACTGTAGTGCAAAGTGCCACAGGAACTTTTCTTTAGTCACGACAAGGAATTAAAGTATTTTCAGGTATTGCTTTCTTCAGGACGTGATGATGAATCCACTAAAATTAACAGGTAAGACTTTATATTTATTGTGTGTGTGACCACAGCTTTCAGCCTATTTAATGGACAGCATCAATTGATGTATTTCAACTTATGAGAAAGCCTGTAAAAATCCATAAATTAGTTGCATCAATGGGGCAGCCTGACAAACCACCAGGGGAACAGCCCAACGGCACCAGAATGCACCCTCCCCCAACACCCAAGACACCCCGCCCTCACTACCTGTATTAATTGCACCTGTTTGAACTCATTACCTGTATAAAGGACACCTGTCCACACACTTAATCAATCACACTCCAACCTACCCACCATGACCAAGACCAAAGAGCTGTCTAAGGACACCACCGGAAAAAAATGCAGACCTGCACAAGGCTGGGATGGGGTACTGGACAACAGACAAGCTGCTTGGTGAGAAAGCAGCAACTGCTGGTGTAATTATTTGAAAATGGAAGAAACAAGATGACTGTCAATCTTCCTCAGTCTGGGGCTCCATGCAAGATTTCACCTTGTGGGGTAAGGATGATACTGAGAAATCCCAGAACTACACAGGAGAACCTGGTCAAGGACCTGAAGAACGCTGGGACCACGGTCGCAAAGATTAAGTTGTCATGATTTAACCCTCTGGGGTCCGAGGGCATTTTTTGTGCAGTTCACTCGCCTGGCATAAAATGTTTTATTATTGCTGTTAACAGCTCTCCCTGCATCCCACAATCAAGCTTTATGTCTCTTTTTTTTCAGGACAGCCTGTGCTTTCATAATATATATATGCTTTTGTTGTGTTTTATAAGTGTAATTAAGGTTTACAATCAAAAATAAAGAAGTAAAAAGTGAAGCGGAAAATAATTTTTCACACACATTTATTCCAAACACAGCAAACTATAATAAACAACGGTTTTGACACTTTATAAAGGTAATTTGAGGTCTTGTGTGAAAGACTGTACAACAAAAAGGTTCAAACAATAAATACAAATGCACATTTTGAACAATATATACAAAATGGTCTATGCGTTTTTTGTTCGCATGGTAAAAGCTTATCCAGAGTTATCCAGTAACTTTCCCATGCAAACTAGTGGAGCAATCCTGATAGTTACACACTCTTTGTTTGAGCATGTGAGATTGTCATCAGAGGCTCTCCGTCTGCTCCGTATGCTTTCACTGATCATTGTGCATAATGGCGCAGGGCGCATTTGGAGCCCAATAGTATGTATTCATTGGAGCACCCAGGGGGCTCTTCAAAGGGGCCAACTAGTAACATATCACTCCTGAAAATGATTGTTAGCTTTTCACGTGAGGTGAATCTACCCTGTGATTGGATTTTGGAAAACCATGTGACGGTGAACCAATTCTGATTGGACACTCACATTGCGCACATCATCACACAGCATTTATGAGGAGTACAAAGATGGCCAATGGCTGGCTCGAAAGTCCGCAGAGTTAACTTTTCAGCAAAAAAAAAAAGTAAGTTTCTATCTCATATCATTAAAAAGTTATTTATAATTTAGTAAAGCTTGGTCTTAGCCATCGTATATAACGGCGTCAGCCCCAGAGGGTTAAAATCCCTTTACTCAAGCCAGCACATGTCTGAGCGCGAGCGAATCATCTATGACTGGTTTATAAACACAGATGTATAATAAAACAAATGGTGACTGGTTTATAAACACAATTGTGACAGAGTTTGGGGGAAGAGCGAGCAGCAGCCCCGCAGCAGGGGCAGCGGACAGTTTTTTTTAATTGTTTTTTTTTTTAAACGTGTGCGTGTGAACGGGACAGGAGGTCCTCAAACTGGGTCCTGCAGAGGCGGAAGGACCGCTGAAAACAGCCATCATCCAGACGCAGCTCTTGCAGCAAATAATGATACTCCCAGAATTGGGAACGTCTCATGAGGGTGTTATTAACCCAGCAGTGGCACCACTGGCGACGTTTGTCAGCTTTCCACAACAATTAAGAGCACAGCAACTCGCTCCGTGTGATCAAGGTCCGTCATGTTAACTTGACTGACAACTGGAGCCGGCGAGCGGAATGTTAGCTCCTCCTATTTGATGACACACTGGGGCGAATTTGTGCAGCAAAAGCAAAGCGACACACCGGGCGATGGTGGTGCGTCCATCGCGAATTTGTGGCGTCTGGTCGTGCCCAGTGTGAACGCGGCCTCAGATTTGAAGACTGTGTGGAAGAATGGGCCAAAATCATACCTGAGGAATGCATGCGACTAGGTTCTTCATACAGGAGGCATCTTGAAGCTGTCATGACCAACAAAGGCTTTTGAATGACGTGTCAAATATATTTCAGTAAGCATGTTCTATCAGTTTTCCTGTGTCATTCCATTTTATTACACATAACTTAATTTCTGTATTGATTTGTTTGCGTTTCTTTGCTTGGGTTGTTACAGACATTCTGTGACAATTTCATGCCAATAGCATCTTAAGAAAAAATGGTGACGTGTTCAATATTTATTTTACCCACTATTATACAAATAATTAATGTTTATGAGTTCAATGGTACGAATATTTCATGAGGTGAAAGCTGGAACATACCATTCAACGAGGCGAATTAAATATTTGTTCCATTGAAAGAATGTAAAAACATTCATTATTTGTTTATATAACGGCTAAAATAGATATTTTATTCATTTATAAACAACATAAAAAGGACTTACATTTTGGTGTTCCACTGTAACGTGTAGTCCAGTGATGCTGTGCACTGACTTTGGACTTCCATAAAAAAAATACTTTGTGTAGTTCCTCATTCCAGCCAAAAACATCAGTGTTTCATGTGGATTTGTGTGTGTGTGTGTGTGTGTGTGTGAATTAGCAGCATCAGTTCAATCAAATTATGTCTCCGGAGAGTGCGCCAACCAGATTCACACACGGAACCTGGCTGGCGCTTGTGCCTGCGTGTACTACCAAAAAAAGACTATACATCCTCAGTGCAGTGAAAAAAAAAAAAATCACATCAGAACTGAGTCCAGCTTTTCTTTCTCCCTGCTAACAGCCTCCATACAGCAAAGTGGATTTATTTTGTGTGTGCGTGCGCATGCGTGTTGTGTGTGCACGCATGTGTGGGCCGCGCATGCGCGATCTTGTTTGCACGCACATGTGTGTGCGCGGTCACGTGTGCGCGCGTGCGTGTGTGTGCAGAGTGCAATGGTACCAAACATATGGAACCAAATTTGCACTCTAAATGGAATCAAGCCGCTCCCTAAATGCAATACAACACAAATATGATGAATTAATCCATGTCATGTGACATACAAAGCAGCAATCAAATGAGAAGGATCCACTCAGCCATTATATATATATATATATATATATATATATATATATATATATATATATATATATATATATATATACACTGAACAAAAATATAAATGCAGCACTTTTGTTTTTGCTCCCATTTTTCATGTGCTGAACTCAAAGATCTGAAACATTTTCTATACACACAAAATACCTATTTTTCTCAAATACTGTTAATAATTCTGTCTAAATCTATGTTAGTGAGCACTTCTCCTTTGCCGAGATAATCCATCCCACCTCATAGGTGTGGTATATCAAGATGCTGATTAGACAGCATAATTATTGCACAGGTGTGCCTTAGCCTGGCCACAATAAAAGGCCACTCTAAAATGTTCAGTTTTATCACATGGCACAATGCCACAGATGTCGTAATTTTGCGGGAGCATGCAATTGGGCAGCACAATCTCGTTTTAGGGCGGGCACTAAAGCTGTAAAATATCAAATCAATTTTATTTATATAGCGCCAAATCACAACAAACAGTCGCCCCCAAGGCGCTTTATATTGTAAGGCAAAAGCCATACAATAATTACAGAAAAAGCTCAACGGTCAAAACGACCCCCTATGAGCAAGCACTTGGCGACAGTGGGAAGGAAAACTCCCTTTTAACAGGAAGAAACCTCCAGCAGAACCAGGCTCATGGAGGGGCAGTCTTCTGCTGGGACTGGTTGGGGCTGAGGGGAGAGAATCAGGAAAAAGACATGCTGTGGAAGAGAGCAGAGATCAATCACTAATGATTAAATGCAGAGTGGTGCATACAGAGCAAAAAGAGAAAGAAACACTCAGTGCATCATGGGAACCCCCCAGCAGTCTAAGTCTATAGCAGCATAACTAAGGGATGGTTCAGGGTCACCTGATCCAGCCCTAACTATAAGCTTTTTCAAAAAAAGTTTTAAGCTTAATCTTAAAAGTAGAGAGGGTGTCTGTCTCCCTAATCTGAATTGGGAGCTGGTTCCAGAGGAGAGGAGCCTGAAAGCTGAAGGCTCTGCCTCCCATTCTACCCTTGCAAACCCTAGGAACTACAAGTAAGCCTGCAGTCTGAGACCGAAGCGCTCTATTGGGGTGATATGGTACTATGAGGTCCCTAAGATAAGATGGGACCTGATTATTCAAAACCTTATAAGTAAGAAAAATTTTAAATTCTTTTCTGGAATTAACAGGAAGCCAATGAAGAGAAGCCAATATGGGTGAGATATGCTCTCTCCTTCTAGTCCCCGTTAGTACTCTAGCTGCAGCATTTTGAATTAACTGAAGGCTTTTCAGGGAACTTTTAGGACAACCTGATAATAATGAATTACAATAGTCCAGCCTAGAAGAAATAAATGCATGAATTAGCTTTTCAGTATCACTCTGAGACAAGACCTTTCTAATTTTAGAGATATTGTGTAAGTGCAAAAAAGCAGTCCTACATATTTGCTTAATATGTGCATTGAAGGACATATCCTGATCAAAAATGACTCCAAGATTTCTCACAGTATTACTGGAGGTCAGGGTAATGCCATCCAGAGTAAGGATCTGGTTAGACACCATGTTTCTAAGATTTGTGAAGCCAAGTACAATAAAAAAAAAATCAGTCTAAAAAATCTGAAAAATCACAGAGAAACTCACAGTAACGACCAGGTGGACGATAGATAATAACAAATAAAACTGGTTTTTGAGACTTCCAATTTGGATGGACAAGACTAAGAGTCAAGCTTTCAAATGAATTAAAGCTCTGTCTTGGTTTTTGATTAATTAATAAGCTGGAGTGGAAGATTGCTGCTAATCCTCCGCCTCAGCCCGTGCTTCGAGCATTCTGACAGTTAGTGTGACTCGGGGGTGTTGACTCATTTAAACTAACATATTCATCCTGCTGTAACCAGGTTTCTGTAAGGCAGAATAAATCAATATGTTGATCAATTATTATATCATTTACTAACAGGGACTTAGAAGAGAGAGACCTAATGTTTAATAAACCACATTTAACTGTTTTAGTCTGTGGTGCAGTTGAAGGTGCTATATTATTTTTTCTTTTTGAATTTTTATGCTTAAATAGATTTTTTGCTGGTTATTGGTGGTCTGGGAGCAGGAACCGTCTCTACGGGGATGGGGTATTGGAGGGATGGCAGGGGGATAGAAGCTGCAGAGAGGTGTGTAAGACTACAACTCTGCTTCCTGGTCCCAACCCTGGATAGTCAATTTGGAGGGTTTAATAAAATTGGCCAGATTTCTAGAGATGAGAGCCGCTCCATCCAAAGTGGGATGGATGCCGTCTCTCCTAACAAGACCAGGTTTTCCCCAGAAGCTTTGCCAATTATCTATGAAGCCCACCTCATTTTTTGGACACCACTCAGACAGCCAGCAATTCAAGGAGAACATGCAGCTAAACGTCACTCCCGGTCCGATTGGGGAGGGGCCCAGAGAAAACTATATGACATATGACGTAATTTCTCTACTTCTGGGGACAGAAACACGGCACTTTCTCTTAGTTTTTGGGCAAATTACATGCAAAGTGAAAATGCAAAGAAAAAGTTACGATGCAGTGGGAAAGTGGACATGTGTTGCAGTTTGTTTATGACCTGGAGCACAAACATGTCGAGGCGGTTTTGCAGGTGAGAGAACATAGCTACTCTGGTTAGCTGTGTAGGCTAACACTTACAGACACAACCTCTCCCATTTGCCTTGTCTTCTTTTCTCCACTGGGAACCGAAAAAAAAAATGCACTTTTCACAACTGCTTCAACGAATGCAGCCAAAAAACAACTAGTACACCATTTTCCTGTTAGAATTGATGTTGTTGTGAGAAGACACTAATCCCCGGGTGGAGTGTGGGAGTGTTAGCACAAACCATTAGGATGATGGGGGTTTCTGTGGAAACCATTTTAAACCAGCACGTCTTAAACTGCCAGGTCCGCTAGGTGACAGCGAGTTTGCTATTAAGTTTACTGAGCTTGGCTGAATGGTTTGTGCTGAAACTCCCACACTCTGCCCGGGGATTCTCTGCCATCCTGACACCGGCTGTCCCCAGACGTGGCCAAATCCTGCGATATCATGTAGCGGTGCAAACAAGCCTGCGCTGCCCTATTGGCATGCTGACTGCAGGAATGTCCACCAGAGCTGTTGCCAGTGACCTGAGTGTGCATTTCTCTATACATAAGCTGTCTACAAAGGCATTTCAGAGAATTTGGCAATACATCCAACCGGCCTCACAATTAGAGACCACGTGTAGCTACACCAGCCCAGGACTTCCACATTCAGCATGTTCAGACCAGAGAGAGAAAGATAAGTAACTGAAATTTTTAAACATCAGTGGCTCCTATACAACAGTGTAAGATTGCAGTCTTGCAATACTGGTTATAACGTTGCTTGTTTTTATACTGATTGACAGTGAAGCAGTGTATTTGCACTAAAATCCAAAACTTACCATTTTCTGTAATCAGCAGCAGCACATAAATCATTGAAAGAAAAGGCATCTGAGATAACACAAATGATCGATTCTCACTGTTGCAATCTTAAATTGTGATTTGGTAATGAAATAAGAGTGTATTTTTACACTAACATTTTGTTTATTCCAGCATTTTCCTAGGGCACTAGCACTATATTTTGAATAACCTGCTTTTATAAAGTTGCTGGGCTGATGTTACTTTTGAGAGTTATGGATTTTAAGTGTACTTGGATCATTTTTCTCTCCTGAATACTCAGTATACTGTTAGGGTTAGGGGTCTGGACAGAACTGGACCGTTTCAGGCAACGGACCCAAATGCAGGGATCTGGACACAGGAAGGAGTACAAAGAAAAATGACCGGAACGAGTGAGAATGGGATCCCACTAAGACGAGGAGGAACATAACTGGCATGTAGCAGAGTTGGGCTCTGAGCAGAGAGCCAAGGAGTTCCAAAGTGACGTAACTGTGCAGTTAGCCATGAAGCAGGAGCCAGGGCAACATGGGAGCTGTGCAGGAATCACCTGGAACACCAGGAAAGACAGTTCGCTCTAATACGGTAATCAGAGAGGAGGCCAGGTTACCTGAAGTTTAGCTGTGGGAAGCTCTGGCATCTTAAGCACACAGCAGGAAGACACGGTCAAGGTCACAGAGAGGCAATCAGGCTTGGTCCTCCTGTTAACAGTCTGGATCATGGATCGTGGCTCTGGAAGAACCTGGAAGGTCTGCAAGAGTCTGGCAAAGTCTGCCAATGCAGACAAGTATCTGGCAACTACTGAACAGAAAGTCAGGGTTTAAATAGTCTGTCAATAATCAATCAGTCATCTGATCCAGGTGTGAAAAATAACTGAGGGTGCCATCTGGTGGAGAAAGTAACACATGACACTGGTTAAAAGACAAAACCAGGATCCGTGGGAAATCCTGACATATACATTTCATATATCAGACTTATTGGTTTTATTTTATTGCTACACTCAAATGAAGAGATTCAGCTGTAGAAATGAATTGTGATACATTTGTTTATGTCATCATTTTCATCAAAAGGATGTGTTATCGGATACACTCCATGTGTTACCCAGTGAAACAGATGTGATGTCCATTCGCATGATTGAAAGTAGGTGATTACATCCACCCTGAGTGCAAATCATTTCACTTTCATTTGAATATTTCAGTTGTTGTTTAGCTTCTTAATGGTCTAAGGGAAAATACAGTTGTACTGCCAAATCCCAAGATGCATATCACAAAAAAAACATTCAAGCATGCCCCACCCCTATCCCCTTCCCAGATGCAGGTCTGCATCTTCACACAAAAATCAGTTTGGTCATCAGTTTTTACCTATTTTTCTTAATAAGGTCAAGAAACCACAACAGCCATCAATCCTGCTAGAAATAAAGACATGAGTTAGCTTCTCCAGGTCTGCAGTACTTTGGTCAGAACATCTCATAATCACATCAAATCTTTTTTATGTTTTTAACCCTTTAATGTTCAGCTCAACCATTTGGTAGAGCATATTGATATCTATTACATTCTCTTGAAAAATGTAAGAATATTAAAGGGTTAAGGTAATAACATTTTGATTTAGTAGCTGCTTTGACATTACCATTAAAACCTAGATCAGCATCCATTAGTACATCAAATGTACGTGATATTCTCTACATTTTAAGCCTACTGAATCGCTGACAGGCGGCACAGTGGTGTAGTGGTTAGCACTGTTACCTCACATTAAGAAAGTTGTGGGATAATTGTAGTCGCAGAAACCCTAACACACACACACACACACACACACACACACACACACACACACACACACACACACACACACACACACACACACACACACACACACACACACACACACAGTGCTCTCCAAACATAGTGGGCCACTTGATATTTCACACATTGTAATTTGTTTATGCCATTTCAAATACAAAAGGAAAATAAGGCTTCTCAGTAGTATTTCTAAAATTATTTTCCTTAAACTCAAACTCAAAGCAAATCTCTACAACTTGATATACATGAATTAAAATATAAAGGCCAAGATGATGGATTGCATAAGCAAAGGAACTATTTGGTATAATTTCTGCAAACAATCAGTTTTATTGCCAGTTTTCTTCAGACCAGTCAGGGATGGATACATGAACATTTCCAAGTCATTGAATATGTCTTGAACTTCATTTACATCAATATGGAATATCATGGGCCTTGGGTTATATAGTATATACAGGACTTATGTTCTTATGTAAGGGCCCTGTCCCACTGGGGAGAGGATCAATTGCGCATGAATTGAGTATACAAATTACAGGCTTTCGTTATCGTCCGCAACAAAAATGGCCAAAAATGACAAATATCCCAGTATGAATTACGGATATATTAATAATATATAGTGAACAATCATGGTTATATAACGCATGTAGTGAGGAAACTGATCCGACACATTGAGAGTATCACAGCAGTATTACGGGTGTATTATGAATGCATTGCACACGTTGCGCGTGCACGGCATCTGCATTGCGGTCATAAAATAAGCACACTCAGGCCATCGGTATCACTATTCACACCAACAATACAGCCTCTGGAGCATTTGCTGGACTTGGACAAGTTGATCACAGAGTTAATGTTCATTTTGTCATGCAAGGGTTAACTGTTCATGAGTTTGGGGAGCGGTAGGGGGGAAGCTGCTTGGGTTGTGAGAATTAGAAATATTAGAAATTAGGTCTGTCCAAAAAGTATCAGACCTTTTTATTTTTTTCAAAAAACATATGGATTTGAATCATGTGTGCTTGCATGAGCCAACCTTGAACCTTCATGCGCATGAGTGAGTTTTTTAACGCCCGTCGGTTGCATCATTCGCCTGTGAGCAGGCTTTGTGTGAGCACTGGTCCTCCCCCCTCGTTGGATTTTCATTGCGAGGAAAATGTCTGAATGATTTGGAGCTTTGCTGCATCATTTTTCCAGAAACTGTGAGAGACAGCCAGGTGGAAACCATTCGGAAGATTCAGACGGCTTTCGGTGAGGATACTCTGGGCGTCACACAGATTAAGGAGCATTACAACTGGATTAAAGACGGCACACAATGGCGGAGGGTGCGCCGCGCTCTGAGCGGCGATCGACAGGCTGAAACAACCAGATCATTTCCAAAGTGAACGCTGTGTTGATCCAGGACGTCGTCTGACTACCAGAGAAATTGCAGAAGAGGTGGACATCAGCACTTTTCAGCACATTCCACTGTTACAGGAGATTTTGTAATGAAAGACGTACGGAAGTTGGAAGTCTCACAGGACATGTTGTGACATGTCCAGCTCTTACACAATTCCTCGGATACTCACTCGACTGAAAAGCCACTGAAAAATCCTGGCTGCGGACATGCGTGCCTCTGCGGATGATCACGGGCGTGTTCGGATGACGGCCGACTCATACAGGCATGTTACACGGATATTGTGGATGTTTGGCGAATGTGGACCAATTTTGTGCGCAATCCATATGCAAATCCTCCTAAATGCCAGTGGGACAGGGCCCTAAAGTAACGCATGCAGTTGTTTTCCATTCTCAATAAGGCTAGTATCTCATGGGGCAGCGAATGCAGACAAACATTACAATTTTTGGATTTACCAACTTTGTTGGTGAAAATCAGGGTTTGAGTCTGTCATTAGTAACATTTAGCAACATCAGCAACATGAGTGTGAATGTTCACAAATAACAGTGGGTAAACATTAGCGACCATATGTTAGCGACAGTGTTTGTGATAATTTGCAACTACAGGCACCTTGACACTTCATTGCATTGGCATGAAAGATTGTGTGCCAGTGAGTAAACTGTTGTAAACTGTGTGTGAACTGTGTGCGGCTGCATGCCAGCGTGCAAAGACATTTTTTAAATCTTCAATACATCTGACACACATTCATTTTGTGCCTTTTGCATGAACTAGTTGTAAACATTGCATCTAGATGCATTGCATTACATCTGTAATAAACATAACTTTAGAGATACATTATCAAACTCATGAGAAGGAATGAAAATGCAACTGTTTTACCAATCCACTACAATATATATTATAAATATTTACCATTAAAGGCCACTTCACGCATGTCATAAGGAGGAATAGCATGCCACTCGTGAAAAACCGAAGCCGCCTTGAACGCATCGTACAGCTGTTGCCACAACCATTGCATTGTCAGCTGGTCGTGTTCACAGCATTCACATGGTATGTTGTACGCAGGACGGACATATCGTGCTGTAGCACGATATGCTGAACAAAATCATTGGCCATGTCGCACCGTGGCTGAAGTGCATGATCAAGGCACACCAATGGTCGAAAGTGAACGAGGGCTCATTCGACACCTTCTCATCCGGTGTCGACTGGAGTCCAGGTGCCATCCCATGAACATCCAACACCACTACTGAGGCACTTAGAAAAGCAGGGCTATTCGCATAGCTGGCATGAGAGTAGAGGGCAGGCAACCACATTCAAGCTGGCTGTGTGAATAGTCCCACAGTGTCGAAGTGCCCCACGAGTGTGCCGTTACCAAGCAACACATTGGTCATGCAAGTGTATTCCCCCCAGCAACACATGTGGTGTGCACGTGTCACCCCCCACCATGAACCAACATTGGCAGGTGCGGCTGCACATCTGGATGGCTGTAATGTCCAGCTAGAACAGCTAACTGCTGTGTACTTGCAACTCAGCTGGAAAACACATATTTTGCCATGAACAACATGAAGAACACTCCATGCAATGCACATGTGTGGGTGGGCTCTCATGGTCTCATGACATGCTGATAATTACGTACAGACAAGATAATATGGGGACCGACCAGCAACGTCTGAGCGTGCACGGTGTGAACTTCGGCCAGGCTAATGAACCTTCCACCACATAAATTGTATTCCACCTGACAGACAGAAAGAGTGGAAAATACATAAAACATGGTGAAAGGTGTGAACTCATTCATGTGTGCTTTGCACATAGCGCTGTGGACACACAGCACCTCTCAGCTGATCGCTGGCCAGTGAGTCACTGTCAGCTGGAAATGACAGCAGCTACATGTTACATTAAAGACACAGAGAACACAGCCAGTACAAATATATAAATAAATGCTACAATAATGACATACATAATTACATAACAAATACATAAATAATCACAAAACAAAACAAAGAGTGACACTTATTTCTGTGAACTGATTTCAAAGGTGTGCGTGGCCGCACGAGCAGCAGCTGTTGGGATCTGTGGACTTGCAAGTCACAGCTGGTGAACACATATTGGGGAGCGGTGGGCACATCAGCGCACACATCACCAGGCAGGCTGCCTCATGTGAAAAGCTTTATCTGATCATGTGGTCACTCAGCTGGAAATCTGACTCCTCACGTCCACCACATGAGTTATGGGCCACATGACGCGGTGTCCTTCGACTCGCCAGTTGCTGGACACCTGGACATGCGGCAGCAGCTGATGTGTCCACAATATGAGCGCACGGCTTCTTTCATGTCAGGACATCAGCTTGTTTGCATGCATGACCATGGGTCATGTACAGAGAGGAACAGGAGAATGATACATGTACTGTCCCCTCTTTCATAACAGGAATTAATTATTAGAAACTGGGGTGTTTTCTTTTTTTCTTTTTCTTTTTTACTGTGAAAACAGATTCATTACCAGTAACATGATTGTGTTACATTTACACAGTACATTCATTGTACCTATAATATTCTGAATCTGTGCTTTGCATTATTGTGGGCCTCCTTATATTTGTTGATTTATGTACATATGTCCAGCATCTAACTGCTCCGCTGCTGTGGGAGTACAATGTGGTGTCACACGTTCCATGTGCTCACACTGTGTTCATGCACATGCATGAGCGTGCTGGAAACTGTTGCTGCAGTATCATTCATGCCTGTCTGACTGTGTGTCCTTCCCAACAGCAGGTGGATTTTTTTGCGGTTGCCCTAAGACAGGATTCCAAATGCGTTGTCCGCCACATGATGCACACAAGACATCCTGTAGCTGTAGATAATTTCTCTGTGATTCTGGGAGCGATGACATAATGGGTTCATCAGCCAAGTTCTGAGAGCAAACATGTTAAAAATTATGAAATTATTATTTTACATAGCGTGGCATCAACCAGCACAAAGTGTGGCATCAAGCGGGACAGACTCCACTGTTTGGGAGATTTTAACAACTCCTGGTAAAATTCCAAGCGAATGTCAGGTGAATCAAACCCTTCCCAGCATTCAGATTTCTCTTGACCACTGTGGAAGACAGAACACAGAAGACTTGCCTGTAGAAGCTATATAGAAGATATAGAAGAAGAATTTCCAGAAGATGGAAATACATTTCTGTCAGGAAGAAGCTCAAAGCTCTGCTGCCCATGAACGCAACCTGCTTTGTCTGCCTGCTTCTGCAGTGATCCTGCAGAAGAAGAAGAAAGGAAGAAGAACAGGAGGACTGTTTAAGTCAGAATGTGGTTGCGAACCAATATGATCTTTAGCGACACATGTTGAAACCATTTGCTAGTGGTTACAACTGTTTTACAAAGTTTGCAAGTGTTTGCAGAAATATTAATTTGCTCAGAAATTTTGAACATGTTCAACATTTATTTGCAACAAGAAATATTGTTTGTGACTCTAAACATGATCATCTCTTGTCGACGGTCCCATTTGCCCTCACCGAACATGGTAAAATGGCGTTTGTTTATTCTGCTCCTTCTACTTGGAACATGTTGCAAAAGGACTGGAAATTAACAGAATTTATTTCATTGAATGCCTTAAAGTCCAAACTGAGAGCACTTGAAACCACCTCATCACAATGTAATTTTTTTTTTTTTATAATTTCTTTATATTTGCAGTTATGTAAATTGATGTAATTGATGTAACTTCTGCTGCAGGTTTTTAATCTCAACAAGACTTTTCCTGGTTAAATAAATAAATAAATAAATGAATAAAAACTGTTTGCAAACTGTTTTGCAACATATGCAAACCCTGACAAAACCCAAAATTTGTCAGCATTCACTGTCGCTTAAGGGTGCACATTCACTGAAAATGAGGTACTGTCAAGTGTAAATGTGTAAATGTTTAGAAGTCAAACAGTTTGAATGTGTGTTGTACTTAATATTGTAGATGTGCTTGTTGCTGTTGGAGGATGAATGTCTCCTGAGTTTCCATCTCATTGATATATATTTCAACTCTGTTCATTACTTTTGGAACCATGACAAAGCATTCACAAAAACAAACAAACAAACAAAACAAAAAAAGTGAATATACGAGGTCTCTTAGATAATAAACCGACCCTTTTATTATTTTTTTTAACTATATGGATTTGAATGACATGCGATTACACCAATCATGCTTGAACCCTCGTGCGCATGCGTGAGTTTTTTCACGTGTGTCGGTGACGTCATTTCTCTGTGGGCAGGCCTTGAGTGGGATGTGGTGCCGCCCTCTCGGCTGAATTCCTTTGTTTCACACGCTGCTCGAGACGGCGCGCGTTGCTTTATCAAAATTTTCTCTGGACCTGTGAGGAATATCCAAGTGGACACTATTCGAGAAATTAAGCTGGTTTTCTGTGAAAAGTTTAACGGCTGATGAGAGATTATGGGGTGTTTCTGTCGGTGTAAGGACTTCCCACGGAGCGGGACGTCCTGCAGCGCTGCCAGGCGCTGTCGTCGGCCTGTTTCGAGCTGAAAGACGTACGCGCAAATTCGCTGAGTCGTTTCTGTGATGACTCGGCAAATCTGTGTGCGCCGCGACAGGAAAAACACCTGCGTGTTGAAAACCATTTGTAGAATTCAGGCGGCTTTTAATGGCTTTCAACAAGTGAGTAACTGAGAAATTGTTTAACAGCTTGGGCATGTTCCAACTTGCCCGTTAAGATTTCCAACGGAGGTGTTTTTCCTGCCGCGACCCCCCGTGGTCGGGTCCAGCCCGACACGCGACTCTGCCAGCACGTTCTTTCATTACAAAATGACCGTTAACAATGGAATGTCCGAATAAACTCCTCATGCCGACTTCTTCTGAAAGTTCTCTGTTCTCTGACGACTTACTGCGTCAACAGAGCCTGAAATGTGGAAGTTTTCAACTTGAAACGGCGAGACGCTGCCGCCTCAAAGCGCAGATCGCCATCAGGCGCCGTGGACCGTCCTTAAAGCGACACTACCAGACCAAAATCTCTCATCAGCCGTTAAAATTTTTACCGAAAACCAGCTGAATTTATTGAATGGTGTCCACTCAGTTGTGCCTTACAGTTTTGAAAAAATTTTTATCAAACAAAGCAACAGTCTCTGAGCCATTCCTAAACAATGAAAAAAATCGACGAGCAGGTGGATGACTCCTCACTCAAAGACTGCCCACAGGCGAATGACGTAACCGACAGGCGTGAAAAACTCTCGCATGCCCACGAGGGTTCAAGCATGTCTGATGTAATCACACGTGATTCAAATCCATATGGTTTTTGAAAAAAATAATAAGGTCGGATACTTTTCTAATAGACCTCGTACACAAACATAACCCTTCCTCTTTTCTGTCATCATCATCACCTTGTGCCGTTTATAGGTGTTCAATGAAGATGTGAAGTGCTTTGTTTTAGCATTGTTCCTGCGAGAATACATGAGCACACACACACACACACACACACACACACACACACACACACACACCAGATGCTTGATTCCCATCACAGGTAGTGAAATCATGACAACTTCCATATAGACTTATGGAGAGCAAGTCACCCAGGAAACAACTGAGATCATTTGGAAACAAAACACATACACACACAGTAAAGATAAATTATGAGCTAATTGAGCCTAGGTTTCCTCATCATTTCTCCTCCTCCTCTCCATCCACCACCACCACTGACTGCACCACTGGAGCAGAGAGATCTATACTGCTGGGTAGTGTCCTGCTAATTTCTATTTAGATGTCTGAAGTTCCCCTGGGTAGGCCATGATGGATCTTTCTTTCATTGACTACAGTTCAGGGAGGAATTGCATCTGCAGCAGTGAGCGTGTGCTTTTTGTTTTAATGCTCGTTTTGCACACAGTATTCTCCATCTCTAAAGGCAATTAACTCTAATACAAAAATCAGCAAATCAAATGGGGGAAAGAAGAAGGCAGGATTTCATATGAAACAAAATTTTGGCTGAGAATAATTGTGGTCTGCATAGCACAGGGGAACACACTAGTTACTTCTGTAAAGGTGTTTTTCAGTGGAGAATTAAAAACAGTAACTTTTTGACTAAGTTGCCTATTTAACTGTGAATGCCAAAAGAAATTGTGCAGTGGGTGCTACTTAATTTGGGGCATGTTGAAGTGCATTTTTCTACTTCAGTGGTGGGGAAATACTAGCACAAAGCCAAGCACTCAAAAAAATTTTGACTTACCTTTACCTTCTTCATTAGGCATTGGTGTTGTTACCCAATGTGACCCAATGAGAGTGGGGCCTGACACCAGAGCTCCCTGAGGTGAAGCCTGCTGCAATGTGAGGTTTTATTTCCTCTTATATATTTAATAGAATTATTTGCAATGCATTTTCCTTTGGGAATTTTACATATAGAATGTATCTGTATTATGTAATGTAGATTGATATTACCCCATTGCAGGTAACAGATGATATGTGCACCAGACTGTTGCACTGTTTGTACAGTGCTAGGCAGTACTGAGCTTTAGAGCAGGACTTTGCTCCACATACCAGCTTTGTGCCTAAGCACATCTCATTTGTAGATTAACATACCCAAATGACTGCAGGTCATTTGGGTATGTTAATCTATTCTTATTCAGGTAACACAGGTGCAGGGAGTAAATCAATCAATCTATCTATCTATCCATCTATAGCTGTATCTATCTAATCAGAAGTGTGCCACATTGCCAAGCTGAGTTCAAGAAACATGCTCAATTCAGAAGACAAGCCTTGTCTGAGTGTCCTGTTGGGAAAGTGAAGTACACGGACCCACGCCTGGGGGCGTAAATGAACGGCCAATAGGAAGTCCGAATAAATAATTTATTCTGCACAACAACCAAATATGCTTTTAGTCTGTCAATCAGTCTACACAAAAAATGACGTGTGGGCAGGTCCGAGGGTAGGAGACGCCTATCCACAGAAGAGCCAGGACCCACGAGGTTCCACCGCCAATGGAGACCTGCAACACACCGGAGCCGCCAAGTCCTGAGTCCCCAGATGGCCACTGCTTTCAGCTGTCAGATCCGGTACTGCTGGCAGGAACAGACACAGGTTAAAGATGGGTGTGTGTACACCCAGCAAACAGTCAGCAATAATACAGTTCCTTCCTGAGGGAAAAATCCACCACTCCCAGAAAACAGGAATACTGAAAACGTGCAGTACCAACAGTAACATTCTGAGATAAGGAAAGTGAGGAGTGGAAACGCCAGCTCCTCCAAACTTCCACAAACCCAGCTCCAAGCTGCAAGTATACCAGAGGTTATGACTGCAAAGGTCAGTAGCAATAAATGTGCGAACGGCACAAAGCGGCTGAGTAGGTTTACCTGACGGGTAAGCTGATAACTCGGCAGAGTTGTGGTGTCTCTTCAAGGCTTTTATGGGTTGTGATGATGATGAGATGATTGTAGACAGCTGTCAGCTCTTGGCTCCTGGTGGACTCCTGCGGCAACTGCGCCCTCTGGTGCCTGAAACACGATAACAGGCAGGGCGCCCTCTGGTGTTGGCCAGCAGTACCTCCTCTTCGGGCGGCCCACACAACATCTCCCTCATTAAACATACATTTTACACATTCTAGTGGAGACCTAGTACCAAACATATTCAACATCGCATTAGGTCATTGGTTACTACCCAGTTTTCACAACAATATACGAAGAAAGGAAGCACCAGGACCCTGAAGACTTGAATCCACATTCTCCTACAAATACTTGTATCCAGGAACCTCATCTCATTATTAATATATTGGTTTGTCATATTGTGTCGAAAAGTGCTAAATTTTTGTCTTGGGAGCACAAATTTATTCTAAATCATTCCGTGAGGGGTGCACATAATTAAAAGTGCAGAGGGGGGAGGGGGTGGTTATGTTAGGGGAAGGAGTAGGGTTAGGTTATAGTTAAGGTGTGAATTTGAATCATTTCGTGACGGGAGGACGAAAAAAAATGTGAGACTGGGTTGCTTATTCTACACATCTCTTGATTTCAAAGGCCAGGGCCTCTAAACTTAAATGTCACTGCTGACTGCAACAATTTGGCACTTTCACTGCATACACAGTAAAATCACCAGTGTTAAATTAACACTGCCAGTGAGCATATGGTCCCACTCTGACCAGAGTAGGCCCATATGTACACTGGCAGTGTTAATTTAACACTGTCAGTGTTAGTTTTACACTGGTGATTTCACTGTGCAAAGATACGCATCTGATAGCTGGGTTCAGGAAGTCACTTCAAGCAGGATCTTGATCCAGGACAATTGCAAACCTACACACTCAGCTTTTCAAGTGCTGAAATGATCCACTGGTTCAGCAAACATCACCACACTGGCCCGGAAGATAAGGTCAGCCAACATTTCCTCACCAAAAAAAAAAAAAAAAGACTCTTTGGCAGCTGTACTGCACAACCCCAGCAAGCACCCACTTCATGCAGTCATTGAAGAGGAGAAAGCTAGTGGCAGCACTTGAAATAGATTTTTAAGAGGATGCACCTTCAGTTCTTCAAGAAGGGGGATTTCCTACAGGGCTGCATTACAAACTGTACAAACTGAAACTGACCTTTGTCACCATTCTTACTGCTTTTACCTTATAACTCCATAACATTCAGTCACAGATTGTCCAAACTATACCTTTTTGAAATCTTTATGATCAGCCAAATAATGTGGTGTAGTTTTCCATATGATTGGAGCATCGTTTAATTTTGACCCTGCCTAATTCTTCAATTGACCCCTACCTGGCTGCCTATTGAATGTTTTTAAGATTTCATGTCTATGGATTATTTGTGCCAAATGTGATGCTTGTATCACCATTTGCAGGATTCCACTCTCAATTGCCCTCAAAAGTATTGCAACACTTGGTATTTCACACATTTTAATTTGTTTATTCCATTTCAAATACATCTATTTTCCTTAACTCAAACTGAAAACAAATCTCTACAACTTGATATCAATTAATTAAAAATATAAAATCCAGCTTCTTGATGAAGTGGTGTAGAGGAGGATTTTCTTAAAAAGAAGACCTGAAAGTTCAGCTACAATTTGACAGAAAGTACATTTGAGATGAAAGCCGAGATTTTATGTTTTGGTGAAAGAAACTTTTGTATTTCTTCATAAATGATGTAAATAAAGTCCAAGACATATTCAGTGACTTGGAAATGTTCATGTTTCCATCCCCTGACTTGTCTAAAGAAAACTGGCAATAAAACTGATTATTATTTGCAGGTTTTATCGAGTTTTAGAGATTTGCTTTCAGTTTGAGTTTGACAAAGATAATTTTAGAAATTTTAATTCTTTATTTTTTGTATTTCTTGTATTTAAAATGACATAAACAAATTAAAATGTTTGAAATTCGAAGTGTTCCAATACTTTTGGAGGGCACATTATCCTAACCTTATGATGAGTGCAAAATGAGTGTGGTATTATTACTATTTTGTTTAAGAATGTTTAATTTTCACTGTTGCTGCACTTTGTGTCAAATCATAGTCATATCGTATATCATATTGATATGAAAATTCAGTAAGGTATATCTTCTATTATATATTCCAAATCTAAGGTGGAACTCTACTAGTGTTTACTAAGGGCTCTGTCCCACATGGGAGAGGATTAATTGAGCATGAATTGAGTACACAAATTGCAGGCATTCATTGTCGTCCGCAACAAAAATGGCCAAAAATGACAAATGTCCCAGTATGAATTATGGATATATTAATAATATATAGCGAATATATGATGAACAATCACGGTTATATAACGCATGTAGTGAGGAAACTGATCCGACACATTGAGATTATCACGGCAGTATTATGGGTGTATTATGAATGCATCGCGCACGTGTTGCGTGTGCACGGCATCTACATTGCGGTCATAAAATAAGCTCACTCTGGCCTTTTGGCATCACTATTCACACCAACAATACAGCCTCTGGAGCATTTGCTGGACTTGGACAAGTTGATCACAGAGTTTGTTCATGTTGTCATGCAAGGGTTAACTGTTCATGAGTTTGGGGAGTGGGAGGGGGGAAGCGCTTGGGTGTGAGACAGTGTTTTTTTTTTTTTGAGAGTGTCAGAAAACAGACTTCTGCGTGAGTTGTGGCTAAACAGCAACTCTTCCTTTTGTTGGTGTTAAATAAAAGTCCTGGAGGAGACCCGATTGCAGCAGCTACGTCTTTGTGGATCTACACAGCTGGACCAGCACTGACTGGCAGGTATGTCACTTTCTGCCACACTTTGGGTTTACGTGACATGTTTGTTATGCATTCACAGATTGTCCACAAATCAGCTGCAAAGCAGATGTAATAAAAATGCTTTATTCGTTGTATGCATTCGCTACAACATATTTTAGTTTATGATGTGGACATGATGGGCACGCAATATATCTGTTTTACACACTGTCCCAGTCCGCTGCCAAGCAAATCCCCGTCAGTTGCGGATATCAGCGGTTAATGGCAGATATACAGCGCATAGAGTGAGTATGTATTGAGTATGAATTGAGTATATATGGAGTATGTAAGGCGGATGTCATCCGCATCCAGATTTTTGAGCTACTCAAAAATCCTAGCTGCAGACATGCGTGCCTCTACGGATGATCGGATGACGGCTGACTCATACAGGCATGTTACACGGATATTGCGGATGTTTGGTGAATATGGGCCAATTTTGTGCACAATCCATATGCAAATCCTCCTAAACGCCAGTGGGACAGGGCCCTAAGTACACCAAAATATCTTTAAAGAGAGAGAGAGAGAGTAGAGCCACTTAGGTGCCTGGACTTGAGAAGCAGGGATGGTCGGTTGAAAAGCTTTTTTATCACATGGGAACTCTCCTTACCCACCTAAGTGGCTCAAGAATATGGACAGCATGTATATAAGTGACATTTACATGACAATTTATGACAATATTGAGATACGATAATTTGGCCATATTGTACAGCCCTACTGTCAACTAGCTGAAAACTTTGAATATTAATTTATATCTACATTAAAAAAAATGCTTACAGTGGAAGGGGGTTAACAGGGCTGTAATTAGGGGGGTCAGCAGAAAAGCAAAAAAAGAAAATGCTTAAAAAGGTGGGGAGTATGGGGGGCAGAGCTCCTCCAGAAACTGAAAGCAAAATAAGGAATATGCTTAAAAAGGTGGGGTGTCTGGGGGGGACCAAAAGGACTCGGTTAGATGGCGAGGAGCTTTTCCACGCATGTGAGAGGCAAATAAAGAAAAATGCTTAAAATGCGGGGGTCTGGAAGCTGAAAGCTTTTGCATGCTAATGCTCCCCTGAAGCATTTACTCAAAATAAAGTCTGAAAGACCTAAATAACATGGTGAGATGCTGACGAGCTTCGCTCGTTCATGTCTGCGACATATGCATATTAGGGAGAATTGGTCCAGGAAGCACAGAGACACTTCCTGAGGCAAAGTTTGATGCTCACACAAAAAACTCTGAGATCATGTGACATTGAAAAGTTTACTACTTTCTATTAACTTTCATATAGCTAGCGACCCAACCAGGAAGAGGACTTATTCTCACTAACTGAAATAAATGAATGGAAAAACTGAAATTAAGTGTTGGAACTCATTTAAATGCATACTGATCGGCACGTACATACTCTTGAGTCTGAGAAAACCATACTAATTTATTAATGACCAGCCAAGTCCGCGCACTCCTCAGCAGCCTTCAGGTCTGGCGACAGAGCTCTGTACAGCGCTGCTCGAGCTAATCTGAAAAGAGGAGTGAGAAGGGCCAAAAAGGACCACAGGTTGCGCATAGAGTCCCACCTAGCCAGCAACAACACACGGGAGGTGTGGCAGGGCATAAAAGACATCACAAACTTCACAGGCTGTGATGTGCCATAAGGAGACCTGAGTGTGCCACTGGCAGAGGACCTAAACTGCTTCCTTGCCCGTTTTGATACATCCCAGCAGCACTCATCTGCTAAAGCTCTGCCCCCACTGCTTTCCTGCTCCACTCCACTCACTGTACAGGAGCATGAGGTCAGAGAGGTGGTCCTGGCAGTGAATCCTAAGAAAGCCGCCGGCCCAGACAGTGTACCTGGCAAGGTGCTCACAGCGTGTGCCTACCAGCTTGCCCCCACCTTCACCAGGATCTTCAACTTCTCTCTGGACCAGGTAGTTATCCCATCCTGCTTCAAAGCAACCACAATAATACCTGTGCCGAAGAAGTCTCCCATCACCAGTCTGAATGATTACTGTCTGGTGGCCTTTACTCCGGTAGTCATGAAGTGCTTCGAGAGACTAGTTCTCCAGCACATCAAGGTCTACCTTCCTCCAGACTTTGACCCTCACCAGTTCGCATACCGTGCGAACAGATCCACGGAGGATGCTATCACCGTAGCTCTCCACTCTGCGCTGGAGCAGCAGCAGAGCTACGTTCGGATGCTCTTTCTGGATTACATTTCAGCCTTGAATACAATAATCCTGGACATTCTCACTACAAAACTGGCCATTCTCGGCCTCCCCCCTCTCACATGTGCCTGGATCAAGGACTTTCTGACCAACCGGGCCCAGACTGTGAGACTTGGCCCCCACCTCTCCTCCACCTGCACGCTGAGCATCGGCTCCACACAGGGCTGTGTGCTGAGCCCCCTCCTATACTGCTTCTACACCTACGACTGCAGTTCGGCCCACCAAAACAACCTGGTCGTCAAGTTTGCTGATGACACCACTGTGGTCGGACTCATCTCTAAGGGTGATGAGACAGCTTATAGAAAGGAGGTCCTCAAGCTGGCAGCCTGGTGTTCGGAGAATAACCTCACACTGAACACCAAGAAAACCAAGGAAATCATCATTGACTACAGCAAGCACAGCATCGACCCAGCCCTCCTTTTCATCAATGGCGAGCGTGTGGAGAGGGTTCACACCTTCAAGTTTCTCGGCGTCCTCACCTCCGATGATATCTCCTGGTCTGTGAACATCACAGCAGTCACCAAGAAGGCTCAGCAGCGGCTACACTTCCTGAGAGTCCTGAGGAAGCACAAGCTAGACTCCAACCTGCTGCTGACCTTCTATCGAGCATCCATTCAGAGCCTGCTGACATATTGCATCACAGTATGGTACGGCAGCTGTACTGCTGCAGACAGGGAGAGGCTCCAGAGAGTCATAAAGACAGCCCAAAAGATAATTGGCTGCCCTTTCCCCTCCCTGATGGACATTTACAGCTCCCGCTGCCTTAGCAGAGCCCTAAGCATCACTAAAGACAGCTCCCACCCTGGCTTTGAACTGTTTGACCTGATGCCCTCAGGGAGGCACTACAGGTGTATTAAGACCAGAACAAACAGACTCAAAAACAGTTTCTTTCCCAAAGAAACTGTTTAACCATCCTGAATTCCTGCATGCTCCGACGATAATGTGCAACATTCCATCCCATATTGTGCAATATTTATAACTTTTAACAATGTAGGTATATAATAACATACTTATTCTGCAATGTACATACCATCCAGGACCGTGCACTTTACCTTCTAATGTTTACATCGTATATATACTTTTTGATACTTATTATTTGATATTGCTGCTTTTCTTTCTTACTTGCCTGCACTGATTTTGGAGCTGGCTTTTAATCTCATTGTACATCGTATAATGACAAGGCCAATCACTGTGGCCAAAGCAGTGAAAGACGAGTTTCGAAAAGTTTCAATTTTGTCTTTTCTTTGCCAGGAGTTCCGACGACTGCAACGTTTGTGGCTACCTTGCAGGTATGTTGAAAGATACCCCCTCTGGGTGTAGTTTGGCCCGCATTAGCAGCGACCTTCAAACACAACAAGGAACAATAAACCATAAATCAATGTACAGTTGGGGGTTGGGGTGGTGGGGGTTAAGGAGTGTGCGAGTGGTCATGCCAAGAAAGAAAGAAAGGAAGGGCAGAAACAGGAGGCAAGTGGGTGAGGAGAGGAGTCAGAGGGGGCCCAGCGACACCTGTCATTCTCACTTTGGTTTCTAAACGTCAGTGGGCAGTCGGGTCGCAGTGCAGCACCGCTATGCTGCTGTGTTTGGTGGACTCAGCAGAATGGGAGATCAGTCACCAGGAGCTGACCTTCAAGCTCCGGGGGAAGAATTGGAGGAAAGAAGAGGAGGGGCCTCTCCTGATGTGGGGGAAATGCATGGAGAATGTGAAAAGAGAAAGCAGGTATCAGAGGAACTACAGAAATATTTAAATATCACATATTCATTCAGTCAATCATTCATTCACAGCTGCTGCTTTGATGTCTGCGTACCTAAAATGACTTAAAATTTGTTGTGAAATTTGAATTTCCTTAGAGTGTTAACACGGGTGCTTGGATTATTTTTATCTAATTAATTTTAAGAAAACCTGCCACAGCACAAATAGATGTGATTACATTTGTGAATGGTTCTATGTAATGCAGATTGCAACAATGTGATAGGACTTGGTAGAGGTATGCACAGGATTATACGTATACGAGGTCTGTTAGAAAAGTATCGGACCTTTTTATTTTTTGCAAAACCCTGATGGATTTGAATCACATGTGCTTGCATCAGCCAACCTTGAACCTTCATGCGCATGCGTGAATTTTTTCACGCCTGTCCATTGCGTCATTTGCTGGTAAGCAGCCTTTGTGTGAGGACGTGTGTAGTG